>NC_045128.1:25434901-25746470 GCF_007655135.1 Punica granatum
TTAATATTGTTGTAATGCCCGATTATTGTATGTTCCTGGCCAAAATGTGTGAATCATTTTTGGCTTATATCTATGTTCTTGCAACTCTCTAATGCCTTGTTGGAAATGATTCGTTTTGTGTCTGTGTCGATGAATGTTTAAATGATCAGAAATGTGTAAGAACCTGAGCTTAATTGTGGAACTTAAGTTATGTAATTTCAAAATGAGACTTAATATTTCCACACATATTGGTTGAACCCTGTTTTGCTAATATAGCCAGCATGGTAAAAGGCTGTATGCTAAACTAGATTGATTGTTTCTATTTTGGCTTATGCGACTTGCGAGAATTAAACACCTCCACTGCTGAAATTTCAGATTGTCAAAATAGAATGCGTGCATTCTTCTATTTAGGAGTCTAATCTGTAGCACTGAAGTTTTCCGTTAAAAGTTCCCTTATAATAACCATGGATCACCAGTTCCATTTGTATGAATTATTAATTAGTAATATTTGGTCTTTGATTGTTTGTTATAATTTGTTCATTACCTTGTGCTTTCAGGATGAAAAGGACAGGAAAATTCAGGAGCTAACTTTGGAACTCCGAAACAAGAGACGTCTGTGCGCAGCATATAAAGAGCAGCTGACGGCTTTCCTGAAAATTATTGAAGAGCACACTGACCAGATATCAATGAAAGTCCAGAATGTGATGAACAACCTCAAAGAGTATGAGTGCGTTCACCAGGAGCTTCAAAGAGCGGGTGATGTCAGCATTTAGGGTTAGCATTCTGACAATTCAGTTTTTCCCCTTCTGTGTTCTTTTATGTGGGTATAATTGCAGTGCTGCTCCTTGATGATGGGGTATGTAAGTTTGGGAAGTCTGCTCCTGCGGCTTGGAACCCTGCAGATGCACCCATTCTGGAATGAGTATGTCACTCTTCTCTAAGAAACCAGTTGGTAGTCATGGGATGTGCCACTTGCTTTGATGATCGAAATTAACAGTCATAGGTTTAAACATGTGTTACCTCTGTCTCTGGGACACCAGATCTTGGTAAGTTAAGAGTCAAATTTTGCTGATTTATCTGTTCCAAAAGTATGCCTATCTTCTGATAAGCTAAAGTTGGTTCATAGAATGTTGCTCGGTGCGCGAGTAGGATGTCATATGAGTTCCAAGCATGGAGGAGTATTGCTGTGATCCCATTTGAATGTTTGTCTTTCTTGAAACGCTAATTATCCTTAGAACAGCAAGCTAACTCTTACCTACCATGAAGTTGGTAGATTTGCTATTCGTGGTTTCATATGTAATAACTAGGAGAAAATAGAACGATGAGATATTTTACTTTTTCAAGGCCTTAAGTCTATATTGCATGGGACATCTTGTCTTGTCCCGGAAACTACTTTTTCTCGGATTCGAACGATTATGAGGGAAAAGAACAGTTAGCTATACATCGAGCTTCATCGGACCACCTCTTGGACATTGGATATGACTGCTGCTTTCATTGGAACTTCTCTCCTCCGAATGTGAGAAGAATAAGTTGATGTTTGCTTTGGTCCAACCTTAGAATTGGATGCTTGCTGATTATACATTTCTCTATCAGTAAAATAGGCTTTGGCTAAGTTGAGGTCTCCTAGGATCTTGAGTGTATGTTTTGGCTCCTCCCATTTGACATACAGGAGATGGCTCGGACTAAGTCGGACCGATCCAACAGTCCTCATTCTCATGCTTTCCAAGCAAAAAAAAAAAGGCTTACAGCTAATTTTATCGGCCAAGAACTAGCCCAGGGCCGTCCATGGATTTATTGATGTGTGGATTACTGAGCACCTGCTCCATCAATAGAGCCTCTTCATACGGCAAACCATAAGACCAAGAGAGTTGGCATGCGTGCGGGAGTGAGTGAAAGAAATTGCAGTGTTCTACATAAGGAATACAGGCAAATTAGGGGTGTTACTTGGAGCGTGGCATGTATTAATCATGGAAAATTGATGTTCCAGGCGCTAGATGGTGCAATACTTGCCATCGCCCAGTACTCACAACGAATAAGGGTTAGCGAAAGGATCCCCTTGATGCCCCTCAATTCTTGCTTTAGCTCATTTATAGTACCATGCTCGTCCATCTGGCCAAAGCTAATCTTTAATGAACCGTTGGGTATTCAGTAGATATGTATAAAGAGATTTTGCTACATAACATATAGATGTTGTATATAGCATTTCCTTATTATACCTCTATACCGAACATGACGAAAATAAGATGCAGTACACTGAATTCCGCAGTTCACACTATGACCAAATAACCTAGATCTTGCCTCAATTAATCAGATAAACTACGACCAATTGATGACACTGTTGAGTTGCAAGTAGTATACCAGGGGCTTCCCTTGCTATTACAACACAATGGCTTGTGGGTAGCATTCACTGACCTCCAATCGAAGTGTCCTCCAAGCATGCTTGCAGCCTTCCCTCCTGGCCCGAATTTGGGCCATGAATGCTTCCGCCCATGGCTCCTTACTGCCTCCCATGCTCAGATCATACGGCACTGAAAAGCTGTCATCACACAGACATGGCAACAAAACATATTACAATCCGTTCATTTATAATTTTTTAGCTGAATAAAGTTGACAATGTCGAGGGAAGAAAGATGTTTCATATATATTTCTCTCTGAGTATCTAATCCAGGCGCCTCAGTAGTCCAATGGGACAACTCCGGAACAGGGACAGGAATTACAACTTCTAAAATATTACTCAACAAACACTTGCAGTATCATAGTTCTTCATTCCATAATGCGAATTTTTTTTCCAAATTCACAGCATATGTCCTTTTTCTTTTATTATTTTTAAGTTTTTAGAATCATAAACTTTATGTTAAATAGTGGTCGAAGTGAAAGTCATTAATGAGTGGCAGAGCTAAGCTCAGTATAAGTGTAGCTTATCTTCCCTACTAATATGAAATGAAAATCACCAAGTGAACCTCAAAACAGGCAAGAAACCCCAGTACTTTGCGATTTTACTCCGCTGGCTATACATACGACTCTTATGATTGCAAGCTTCTAGTCCCTCATCAAGCTCTTCGTTGCTTATATTATTTAACAGTTAGCAGTAAAAGATTTTGTTTGCTGCAAGGTTGATGCCTCAGCTCATACAAAATAGAAATCTTTATTGTTGACCTTCTAAAACTTTGTTTCCAAATCAGTACCACTTGAAATACATAAATCAATTGTCATCTTCACATCATTCAATCTAATTGGCTATGGGTGTAACTAAGTTGCAGTAAAACCTCATTAATTCTTCTTCTTGCTGAAAACTTCTACCAGGGCTGCCGTTCCTGCAACAATTTAATGCCACTCAGATCTACCCAAACATTCACTGACAACAAAGTCACGGAGCACAGTACTCCTTTTCTACATAATTTGGAAGATGGAAATATTAGGAGCATACCTGTGGACTAGTACTCTGTAGATTCGTAGAGACTTCATTGACAGATTATATATAGCATCTTCAATGTGCTCCGTGCTAAACAAGTAGACAACTGGATAACCGAGAAGCCATCTGATCCAATATAAGAAAACAAAACCAAAACCAAAAAAATAAAAATAAAAAAAGAGAGAAAAAAGTTTCACAAAATTATATATCACGAAGGGTTCGGGGATAGTAGTGCGAAACCAAATAAAGCAGAGGATCAATTATCTTGCTATATGGTGGAAGGCACTCAGTATACCACATCATACTAATCTTCTACTAGATACTTTCTGAACTTAAATTGAGAGAATCCACTTACCCATTTAAAGTTGGGATGCTAATCTTTGTGCCTTGCATGCAGCTGCTAAGATCAATAAACTCAGAGTTCTGTGAAGCACTGGTGAGATCACCATCAGTTGAATTGTTGTTATCTGCAGCATCAGTCCTGCTACACGATTGGATATGTTCCATTTTGTCCAGTGGGAAATGCTGAGAGAATAGGTTCAGAATCGGTACAAGAAGCTGCATTCCTGCCAAGCTGTTTTCTGTTTGTGCTACCATCTGGAGGAAAAGAATTGAGAGGAGGTCCTCATGGATAAACCGAAACATAAAAGAAAAGAGCAGAAATACAGTAAAGTGCTCATCAGAAAAGAAGGAGCTCACCTTTGGAGGGTCCTGCTCAAGGTCTACAAAATGCAGTCCTCTTGAATTCAAGCTCGAATCCACATACTCAGCAAACGATTTAACATGTGCCAAAAATATCATATCTTCAATAAGCATCACCCTTAGATGCTCGAAAAATGGCGACTCCTGTAACCAACAATACAAAACCTCAACAAGCGGATAATAATCCCTCACCAAGTAAATCATCGACAGACAACATTTTCAACAAGAGCAGTATAATCAGAAAGAGAGATCAGCATCCTCATGTTCACTTAGCAGCGGACACTGAACTGGGATTCATCCGAGATACAAACATGAACATGATTTCACAGGTGAAAATGACCGACAGTTAGTTTAAAAAGTTTAATTACGTCTGAATCTTCTAAACTCGGGACAAAAAGACCTAAGGAGAGAAAAAGAAATCCGAGAACACTATTTAAGCCCAAGAACATCAACCAAGGTACACAATCAACACTCCAACACAGTGCTATCAAAAATGAGTATTTATAAGACCTTACGACAAAACCTTAGAAGCGCACACAAGTGGTCCTGCAGCTCAGGCAGCTTCCCTCCATAGTCTACCATCACGACAGGCCTCATTCTGGTGCATAACGCCATCAAATCTGCCAGAAAAGAGTTTCAATCCATCAGTGATCAACGATGCTCGGAATCATGGATAGAATAGGACGTTGTGGCACTCTTCAACGGCATGTGCTAGTTCCGAATTTGCAGAATCAATACTAAAGCAAATAGATCAAATTGGCGAGGTAGCATGAGGTGGAACGACGAGGAGGAGGTGGAGAACCTATCTCGAGCCGACGCTTAGCGCTGGATCGGAGGCGCCATTTGACATGGGAGAGAGCAGGGTCCACCACCGCCAGAGCTCCGTCCAGTTCCGCAGCCTCGGCCTCCATAGCAGGCCGAGCTCTAAACACCACTCCAACCCCTACGGAGTACAACCTCTTTTTCAGTCGCCGGATACGCATATCGAAAGAAGAAGAACTGGAAAGAGTAAGAGTCTTTGATTATGGTCCCTCTATTTTTCTAGTTTGTCTAATTAGTCCTTGAACTTCATTGGATATTTCATCAGAATCAATTCTGATTTTCTTCTTTATTCATATCTGATCTTAATCTTCAACATGAATATGGTTTAATGTTGCCAGTAATTTATCCTTACTTATCGAGCAAGATGATCGCCTAAACTGACATAACTTTTCAATAGATTGGAATTCGAGTGAATTTTAAGGACTTCATTCTAATTTTCGTAATTATTATATTCTTTCATACATTTTGTTGGATTTTCTTGCTTCCGTTTGCAGCCCTTGCCCTTGTTGATGTCTGCACAAGTTGGCCGAGTTTACACTGAATACGCCGTACGCTGATATCTACCGTGTCACTACCGAGAAAAGACATTGCAACAAGCAGCACATTCAAATCGGCTCATTTCCTGGGAAGTTCATGCCATGTCAGATTGTAGATGTTCTGTAGAGGTCGTTTCCCGCGAGCTCAATTTCAGCTGGATAATAGTTTGTACTGAGATTTCCACAGCAGTCGATGATTGCGAAGATTCAGATATAAGCAGAAGTACAACACACCAATGACCAAAAATTTGTAAGAAGAAAATTCCATCCCCCTCTCCAATGAAACAACCTCCCAGTCGAGACCAGTAGAACTTATTGTTCTCTACAAAGAGTTAAAACTCCGGACAAGCTTCGTGTTCAAGCAAAAGTGACGACTTACTGCGCTTTACATTGGAGTATTATAGATTAATGCACATACATATATGTACATGTTCCTATCTCAACCAAGATCAGGGACGGTGAAGTACTCATCATCATCATCGCGAATCTCGAACCTTGGCTTCTTCTGGGGCATGTTGGACTTGGCGGTCCGGTAAGGAGCATAGTTATGGGATGTCTGCAGAGGAAGCTGGGGGACTTCTGCTGCTGCTAGGCCTTCTTGAGGGGGGATCTGATCACTGAAGAGACCCATATCAGCTATCCAGTCGAGCTCTCCGAACTCAAGCTGCTCTTTCTGCAGCAAAGACAGTTAAACATCATTCAAACCCACATTCGAATAAATGATCCGTCGGAAACAAGAATTTAGAACATATATAGATCAAATTTCTGACATAAAATTTGCTACTTGGCACAGTGAAAGTGCGGATCAACGGAAAGGAAACTTCCCCTTCTATGTATTACTGATCCACGATGACACGGCATTATGATGCAACATGGTCTCGCATCAACCAAACATCGGTAATTCACTATTGAGTATTGATCCTATAACTTCTTCAACCAAAATATTTTGTGAGCAAAAGTGGTCCAAGATATAGCGATACAAATAGATGGCAAACATCGGCCACTCTCAGCCATACCTTGTCAGAGGAATCGAAGTCCGGGAACTGCAACAGCTCATCCATGCCCCACGAGGATGCGAAACTCGGAGACTGCTGCTGCTGCTGCTGGGGGGTTTTCATGACCGGCTGCGGCCCTTTCTTGCTCGGCGGTTCCCCGTCGGTCTTCTCGGCATCCTTGGTGCAGTTGCTGGAGGAGCTCAAAGCCACCCTGATACCCGTGGCGAGGAACCTCTGGTGGTTTGCAGAGAGGCTGCTCGCCGAGTGGATCGGTTCGTCGCAGTCTTGGCAGAAGAGAGCTCTGTCCTCCACGCAGAATATAAAAGCCGGTTTCTCCTAAAACACACAGATCCAAGCTTCATCATCAGGGGCAGAGAAAGAAGAGTTTCCGATTCCGAAATCACCATTTCTTCTTTCGAATCATCAATCGTGTTTGATAAGCCAGAAAAGAAAGAAAAGAGAGATGGGGAGTATAGTATTGATTTACTCGGCATATGTCACAGAGAGGGAGCTTGTTGGAGAGGCTCTGGAGGAGGAGCCGCTGGTGCTTGCTGGCGAGCTTGTTCGCCGCGTGGACCTCTAAGTCGCACTTGGCGCAAAGTGCCGCCTCATCGGCGCAGCATATGACCGTCGCCGGAGCTCTCTCGCACACGTCGCACTGTATCTTCATCTCAACGTTTCCAACTTCACTGGGTGAAGCTCTGAACTTGACAGGGTCTTAAGGAAGGGGGCCTATATCAAGATCAGAAGAAAGACCCACAAACAAGGCAGAGGATCGTGATGTGATGTTGGCGGTGCATGTCTCCGTAGGGAGAAAAACCTATTCAACCCTTGTCGGAAATCTGATGCCTGGAGACTGAGTTAAGCGGAGGATTTGATCGGTTGTCATCTACACTAACTAAAAAAATATTGTAAGATAGATGTTTTATTTTCAAAAGTAAGATTCTAATTTGAATTTTGCGAATGAAAAAAATTTTAATGAGGAGAATTTATCTTTTGTAGGTCAACTGAACTCAAACTTAGTCAGGGTGTATTAGTCTTTTTTATACCAAGAAAAAAAAAGAAGTGAAATACTATTATGATTTATTCAAATAATTCGATACTTACTTTTCTTAAATAATATTTTATTTAAGTTTTGTGAATTAAAAAAAGTTCATAATTAAAAAAATTTTACTCCTTAATGAGCTAATCGACTCGAATCGAATTATTCAAGGGGATTCGACTTTTCAATACTTACTGGGACAAAAGAAACAAATGATTTATTTACCCAAAAATTATAAATTTTATTTATTTATTGATCACGACCACAAATTGAACTTTAGGTGGATGAGCATTACTGGCAGTACAGAAACTTAAAACTCATCGAGACCAACTCATGATGCATGGAGCTAATGTCCAAGATAAAAATTAGTCCCAACTCGATATAATAATAAGTTTAAGGGTTTACTCAAAATAATCGAATTGAAGCTTTTTCAATATTCGAGTATATTTAAGCATATATTTTAGACAGATTTAGCATTTCTATGACTATAAACGATCGTGAAATTTTCAACACATACCACGATCCATTATCCGAGAATATTACATATGCTTCAATTCTTTGTGGTGAATTTTATCTATACTATGGATAGGCTATAATTCAAGAGTTTGTCAGCAAGAATTGGTAAGTATAATCAAAAGAAGTGGTGGGTCAAATAAAAAGAATAATTGGGGATTTCTGATATATGTAAGGCGGTGTAGGCTGACCGAGAACATATGTGGCCGAGGAGATAAGAGGGTTTGGGATTCTTCAAATCGAAAGCAAGAAATGTGGTAGCTCCAACAATGCTGTGGGCCCGACCTCCATGTATGTGGCTGTGAGGGGGGTGGAAGGTCTGAGGAGGAAGGAATACCACTCATTTCTGGCAGATTTCTTGAATATAGTTGGTATATGTAATAGCAAGTGCTTTTTTTTTCTCTTTTTTCTTTTTTTTCTTTTTTGGCTTTAATGTAATAGCAAGCTGGTGCCCAATTGGGTCCCTTATTAAATGAATTTGGACACGTACTAAAGCGTTCCCATCTAATGATGAAATGGCTGACTTCATCGCTTGGACAGCCCGACATGGGGTGCATTTATTGATTTTCAGTCCTCCGCCGTGCGTTCGGCCGAGGGAATTGGAGTGCTCGGGACGAGGGAATTGGAGGGAATAGGATAGAAGGAGATTTGCAAAATGAGAGTTTGGGGAAGTGGTTTTATTTTTTTATAACGATAAATTTATTTCTTCTCAGATTCATGAATATTTTATAAATTCATGGATCTAGGTAAGTTTTCGTGCAAATATATGTGTAAGTGGTCTCACCAAGAGCGACGCGAGTAAGGGAGGTTTGAACCTACGACCTTGTAAATTATTCACAAAGCGTACATACGTCCTAACCACTTGCATTAACCCTTGAAGGTTATGGGAAAAGTAGTTTTATGAGTAACAGATATACCACGTGAGTATGTCATTATCTAAAAATTTAGTAAGAAGTTTTATTATTGTTTTTTCAAGTTGTAGTGAAGTTTTGAACAATTATTGACTTATAATGCATGTTATGTGATATATTCGTTACATAAAAACTTTCTCGAGTATGGCCTCCTTATGTGAAGGACTGATATATAGGTTTTTCTTCTTATAGATGTGTATAGGTTTTCACTCTTCCAACTTAGCTTGACTATAAAATTTTTCATATTTTTTTTGTGTGTGTATCATAGTATTCAAAAGTCCAATTAATCCTAACTAATTCAGTTCGAGTTTGATTTGTCTACTAAGGGTAAAACTCTCCCAATTAAGGATATTTTTTTCCATCCACAAGACTCGAACCCGATATATTATTTAGGAGAAATAAGCCGCTAAATCGCTTAAACTAACTCTTATTAGTTATTTTGCATATATTTTTACTACATATTATTCCCTCCCTTACTCTTCTTTCATTTCTCTTAGGTTAATTGAAAGAAATGGAAGGGAATGGATAGCCCCGTTTGGTACGCCAAAATGTGATGAATTTTTATATAGTGAATGTAATTATATTGAGAAAAAAAGTGATCTTTAGATTTAACTAGAGAATATGAATAATCAAATTTAATTAGATGAATTTATTTTTCATGCATTCTATATATCATGTACTTAGATATATATAATTAGTTTATTAAGTTAAAATTTGGAGTTATGTTTGTGAAGTAATTAAGAACACATTTCATTTGCTTGAGTTATTATCTAAATGAATTAATGAATTTGGGGAATTAGATCAAATGGATCAAAATTGTGTTTTAGAATGACGGTTAGTTGAGGTGGAAATTTGAGGAAGTTGGGAGCTAGCTAGCTATGTGAGTTGGTGAGGTAGCTGAAGAATAATGATTGTTATTTAATTTGTATTAGCTAGATATGGTTAGTGAATTCAATTATGTATATTGTTGTTAAGTGACTAAAGTTCTAGTATTGCTATTTTAGCTTAGACAAGTTATTATAAATTTTTATAAATAATATTGGGTAGGCAATGCTAGGAGATTACGCTTTGCTACCTTGAGTTTCATGATGTCGGATTTCTTGTATAAAGTATTATCTAGTTGTTGCTATTACTGTAATTATATATTTTTGGTTTTTTATGAATCTCCTATTTACCTAGAAATTGACAAGAATAATCGGGTTTGTTTAAATGGGAATTATGGAGATTGTTTAAGTAGTTTTTGACATAGATGAAAAACGGACATAATGAATATGATATATATGTACAAATCGGGACTTATTGGAAATAACAGGATCTAAAGAAGATTGTGGGAGATATCAGAAATCCCTGTGATTGTGCTATATTTTTATTATTTAATCTAATACTAATGCTTGCGAATAATAGGGATTGTGGAGACTGAATCCTTTTGACTCAGTTTGCTATTTTTCTAGGGGTTTTCAGTGAGTACTCTATTCCCTTGTGAAATGATGTATTATAATTATATAAATGATTTAAGAATAATATTATGATAGTTAGAGATTAAGAAATGGATTTTGCTAGGCTGTGTGGAAAAATTTGAGAGATATTGCTCTCTTATGTTTCATTTTGACTTGAGATATGCGATGTGATTATGTATGTTGATTGTGTATGAGATATGTGATGATAATGTGATAATATTGTAATGTTATTGGGTATGTGGTTGTGTATACTGATATTGCTTGACTATACCGCTGGACCTGGCGGATTATAAAATGGGCCAGATCGGCTGTTGGACCCGACGGAATATAAATAGGGGCCTGATCGGCCGCTGGACCTAGTAAAATACAAATAGGGGCCTGGTCGGCCACTGGACCCAGTGTACTAGAAAAAAGGGCATGATCGACTACTAGACTCGGCGGAATATAAATTAAGGTCAACTCTTACCGCCATAGGTTAATAGGCAGCCCATGCTTATAGATATGTTTATGAGGATATGTGAATAAATTATTTGGGATGTGCGGAGTCACGGTACCATCACAACTTTGTTGCGAGAAAATGTAACCCTATAGCTATATTGATTGGTTGTGTTGTTTGTTTGGTTTGATTACTATAAATGTGATGATTGTTGACATTGTCTGAAATTATTATGTGAAAGCCGTGTTGTTTGCTAAAGCTTGATTTAGTTAGTGTATGAATGTTAGGTCGGTAAAGTCGTGTTGTTGACATTGGTGAATTAAATGACGGATTTGGGTATACTAGTATTATCTATATAAACACTTGGTCGTTTAAAAATATATTTATTATTTAATATTAATTCATTTTACTTTGGAATTTTGTACTCATTGAGATGCAGCTCACACCTTGCATATATTTTTTTTCCAGATAATTTTCTAGTTGCACGAAAGAACCACTTTTGATATTGGGGATAAGCTCGGAGGACTATGTAGAGACTTTAGTTATTTGATAGGTATTCTTTTTATATATAATGTATTCGAAAATGTTACGACTTGAAACATTTGTTTAGTTTGATTGCTGATGTGGGTGAGAAAAAGTAATCTCTTGAGAAGTATATATACATATTAGAGTTTGTTGGATTGGTTATATATATTTTGGAGTTTATGAAAAAGCAGATTTTTATAGGAATAGTTATATGATAATGGATATCAAGAAATTTAGGGAAAATTATGCTGAAATTTCGGGTCGTGATATTTGGAGAAGAGAGATGGAAATAACATTCACCAAAAAAGCTATTAGGGAGTGATCTGTGCAATAAAATAGAAGGGTGTGGTGATCCCACTAAAATTTTGGAAAGTTCTCTATAATGTACTGATAATTGAAAAAAAAAATCACTTTAATTGAGACACCAAAATAAAAATAAAAAAGAAAATTCATTTTAATTAATAAAGAGAGCGTAGCATACTGGAGTACATCCTAACTTATCAACCAAGTTGTAGGTTTAATTCTTATTGTGAGACTACTCTTGTCCTTTTAATGGATATTTAGGATTTTCATTTTTTATACTGGTCCCATGGACCTCTCTTAAGATCAAATTAATCATTCGAGCTGAAAAAAATCATAAGTGTGGTGTCAAACATAAGTTGAAGCCACTTTATTCTCCAACTCTGTGATCTTACATATAGAACAAAGCAAAATTTTGTGTCAATTAGAAAATAAAAATAAAAATAAAATCTCTCAAGTCTCTACCTCATGGAAACCCTGCAATACTCCATTGTCCTCGTCTCGCCTTAAACCAATTATCTTTCTCTTCATCTTGCGCCTCCCGGTTCCTATCGTTATGCCTCGACAATCTGTATCGACTCTAATTCTCAGAAACTTTTCCAGTTTCATGCGTTATCTCTTGTAGGTATGAACTTAACTTTTTAATGTTGTTTTTTTTTTTTCTGGTGAATTAACTCTTTAATTTCGGTATGACTTTTATAGTGCACTTGTAACAACTATTGTTGTCGATTTGTGACAGACATAAGATTAATAATTTAAGTATTTTCCTAATTTTGTACCTGTCTCACGTCATCAACTAATAAATAATTACTTAATATAAAACTAGGTGAGAACTTGAGTATTGCGTGGGACTAATTATTAAAATTTATAAAAGAAAGTAATATTTAGAATTAAATACATTACCTATTTTTTAAATATATTCATACCAACTAGAGTCACCAATTTCATTATCAGAACTATTATACGGGCTAGTCCAATAATTATTTAAGGTTTTTCTCGTGCAGGCTAGTATCATGCAATCTTCATGGCTTACACTCAATGTCATTTTCACAAAAGTAATTATATAAAACCCTAGACACTTCATGATTATATAAACACAATGCTGCTACTCTCATGTATGCCACATGCCTATTATACATGCCATGTGTATCTTCATAATTCATGTTGCATAATGAAGTCACTGTCATCATAAAAACTATACACAACACCAAACTAATAATAGGCATAATCTAACGGATGGCTTGACTCGCGATATAGAGGTACGTATGGACTCATGGAACATTCAAAGAAACTTCATGAAATTATTTTCTTTTTGTTCTTCCCAAACCGTGATTTGTTCTTCATATGTCTTGATCCACGTTGCAATCTCCATCAAGAGGAACTAACGGGGTCCTTGCTTGAGTACTCTTGCTATGAGACAATTGTAAGAACAAATTCCTTGATTTTCAAAAAAAAGAGAAATTACTTAAACAAGATTCTAAGATATAATATCTCTCACAGCACTAATAGCAAATATTAAGTCTAATTCAGGGTTCATGAATTATTACACAAACAAAATAACTAAAAAGGACTTAATTGGAATAGACTCAGGACTCTGAGGGACTATTCTTTAATTCTTTGGAAGCTTTGGTTTTTCTTGCAATTTCCTCTCTTTTGAAAAGTACGAAAGGTTCTTGTGCATTCAAAGGAGGGTTTTCTACTTATGCATGACTGAAAATTCAGTCAGAAATGTAAAAGAATTTCTCTTATATCTATATCTATTTATATCTATATTCTATATCAATATCTATATATTTATAAGCTAAAGAAGAGACACAAAAGGTAACTCTCATTTAGTTGATAATTGGCCCAATAAGGGCTTTCCTACTCCCTTTTTTTATTATTAATTTCTAAGTTTTTTAGTGACATCTTAACTAGATATTTTAGTAAACATAGTTTTGCTTGTTAAATCGGGAATTAGAAAATGAAAATTATTTTAGTAAATTGAATTAATATAAATATATTATACCTATAAATCAATTTATTTACTTGTGCATTAATTATTAATGTATTAAAGAAGGTAGAGAAAATTAGTGAAATTTGAGTAAATAGAGAGCTGAGGGCTTGTCACATGGTACAACCTTGTCAATCCTAAGAGAGGAGCGAGAGTTCACAGTATTGCTTATACGTAATAATTGTCACTTTGGATTCAAGTAATGAAATTGGTAGGATTCTTTGGAATATTAGGAGGTAAAATTGGAGAGAAGATGCACAAATGGAGTTCGTATGTGTGAAAATACATTACTTAACTTCACATGTTTTATATAGGGTATAGATTTGTAAAGGTTACCATAGTTGGTTTATTACCTTAAAATTATGAAAGAAAATTTCAATATTTAAGTTTATGTAACCATGCGTGCAACGCACGTGGTTTCTTACTAGTAATTTTGAAATGTGAGAAGCTAAGATAGTCACAATCCTTTACTTTAAAATGAATTTAAATAGATGGGTTGCGAATGCGTATATGACTTATCGAACTTGCTTCTTGATACGATGTATAGGGCGAACCGAAACGACAAAACCTAAAAAAATCAAAAACCAAACCGAAGTACCTAAGAACCGAACCAAACCAAACTGACAAATTTTGGTTCAGTGTAAACTGAATAATGGACAACCTACCGATGAGTAACTAGGTGAGAACTCTCGTGTTGCTTGGGCAAGTTTCTAATTTTATAACAGTAAGCAATATTTAAGGGTAAAATACACTCCCTTCCCTTAAGGTTTTACTCAATGACACTCAACTACATTCTTGGAAAATATTGACACTCCACCTCATTGACCATCTTCACTCAATAAGAAAATTCGTTTTTGGTCTCAACTTTTGAATGTTTTTCAATTTCATCCTAATTTTTGTTGTTTGATCTTATTCCTGATATTACATGGTTTGTCCATCTTGATTTATTGTTTAAAATGCAATTGATCTATTGATTTACAATATTTTTAAGAATAATATCTTTTTCGAAAGGGAAAATTACACAAAAAAAAACTTAAGTTTTTTAAAACGTCTCAGTTTTGTCATAAATTTTCTTTTGTAACAAAAAATTCACATGTTTTGAGAATCGTCTCAGATTTGACATTCCGTTACCATTCTGTTAAGTTTTTTTATCTATTTGCCTACGTGGACTTTACAAGACCCACAAAGTTTACGCATCATCTAATCATCTTATCTTTTCTTTACAAAAATAACCTAAGTTTTTAGAAAAGTCTCAGTTTTGTTCTAAATTTTGATTTGTAATTTAAAAAAATACATATTTTAAAAATTTCTCAGAAATGGTCCATGAGGAGATGCTAGCCGGGGCCAACTTTAGGAGTACTACAAGGAGAACCAGATGAGGAGAGAGGTTATTTCCAAGACAAATTACAAAACATATGGTTTTTTTTCATTACATACCAAATTTATGATGAAATTGATACTTTATGAAAATTTGAATTTTTTTATTTAACCTACCTTATTTGTTTATTAATGAAGGTTTTCTGAGTGTTGTTTATAAACGTTTAAAATGTCACCTGTGTAATGCCCGTCAACGATTTCAACATCTCTGTATTGAATAATCAAAACACACACAAATTGAACATATCAAAAAATTATTGATTTGTCAAAAAATGAGTCTGAAGTTAACAGTTCACGTATGCAAAATTGACGGAATTTATAACAGATGTCATTTTTGAGACAATTTAGAAAAATTTTAGTTTTTCTATTACAAAACAAAATTTAGGACAAAACTGATACTTTTTACAAAACTTAGGTTATTTTTTTTGTAATTTACCCTTTTCGAAAATTTTAAAAAGTAACTCCCCAACAATAATTAATGCTTTCTATGATATATTGAATTGCCACTTTTGATATCTTGATCTCAAGAGATGCCTATAGCCATGCAATATTTTGTGAATAGAATACTTTTGTAATAAAGAAAAACTACAATAGATGCAAAGAGTTTGTCCAAAGTATAAGATAAAATTATTCATAGAGACCTTCGTTGGTCTAGATAGGAGGCTATTCAACCGATGAATACTCGTACCCCTTCCCACTCTCATTCAAAGTGATTATTGCCAACTATGTTTTCTAGCTATTTTGCCAAGGTGGTGGGCCGCGCCATCCGCTCCTTTGCTCCTTGTTGTCATTCATTTTTTATTTATTAATTTTTAAAAATTCTATTATTATTTTGGAAAAAATTCCATAATAGCAAATTATATAGAAAACTTGTGGTTCCAAGAAGCCATCATAACCTCGTGAAAGTTGTATGCAATACTTTGGTTATAATAACCCTGGGTAATATTGTCGCTACAGGAGGCCTCTTTACTTAAGAAATATTTTAGAGATCCTACTTTTGGATATCGAAGTTAAGGGAGGAGCCCAAAGCTATACCTCACCCCAAATAATTAAAGGACTTAATAGTCATCATAGACCTCGTTAAAATACCTGATGTTGTTTTCATATTTTTAATTTTCTTTAATTTTAAAATTTTTTCTCCTTTGGGAATAATTTTCATGTCTATAGATTTAATGGAAAGTCAAATAGGATAATAGAAGTCGACTAACCGTGACATTTTTGAAGACAATATTGAGCAAAATAATGAAATAGGATAAAATTGAAAAAAAAAAGGTTAAAGAATGAGGGCCAAAAGAATTTCTTATATTAATTTAACATAGCCAATGGGGTGGAGTGTCAATTTCTTGCCAAGAATGGGGTACAATATCATTCTTATGGGTGGAGTGTCATTTAGCAATACCTCAACGGAATGAGATGTAATTTACCCAATATTTAAATATATGATTGTCTTTTCATCAAGAAGCGGGGTCTTGATATCCATTCCTAAGTGAACTTTTCATATCCTAAACCGGAATCATACAATCAAAGATAGATGTCTTAGCAAAATAAAACAATTGAAAATTAAATAATTTGAAATAGAAAAATAATTTATGTCAACAAGAAAAACAATGCGCCGGTTCTTCAAACATAGAAAAATGCACCATCTTAAATAATTGTTCTAAGAAAGCAAATAATTAGAAAAGAAATTATCTGAGGTATTTGTTCAAGAAAAAATAGTTATTTGCTCTATGATAACTACCACAATTAAAACCTATCGATGAAATTGCCCATTTTGATTCGATGATGCGGGGACAGCTAGCTATGCATATAAGATAATTATTTATGAAATCAAAACAATTAGAAAAGTGATTAAGATAATTAAATTTGGAAAAATAAGTTTATTCTTATTTAGAAAGGGCAAGACAATAAAAGGAAGAAGCGTATGTGCTACCATTGCCATAAGAAAGGGCACTAAATAAAGGATTGCCGAGTTCCCAAGAAGGAGAATCAACAAAAAGAATCCACCATTCCGAAGGCCAATATAGTCGAGGAGACGGACTTAGTGGCCATGGTGATTGATTCGATTAGGTCAATTGAGACTTCCATGTTGGGAAGGGTTATTGTATCGATGGGAAGTTCAAGTGAAGTGTGGAAATGAATAAAGTGAATTCGTGTGATTATATCATTGATTCTTGTTTTTTGTGATGCTCGTTTGGCACATTTGAATGTTACGGTGTGTTTGCTTTTTGAGTTAAGTAGAATTGAGTTTTGATTTTAATTGGGTTGTAATGATTATGTTGTTGAATTATGAGAAAAAGTGTAAAAAAGTAATAAATAGTTGAGAGAAAGTAATGATTGTATTGTTGAATTATTAAAAAAGTAATTGATAGTTGAGAAAATTTAATATTAAAAATTGAATTAAATAATTAAAAAAATTGAAGAAAAAGGAAAAAGTAATAATTGTGTTGTTGATTTTTATTGTGTAGTGAGTAGAGCTAAAATTAGAGTTAAAATTTTAAAATTTTGATTGCGAAACCAAACAGGATGACTCTTCCATATATGAAATATTTATATTAATCTTAGTGGCAATTAAATTGATGAAAAATGTGAAATATGTATTCAATCGAAGATCATTAAAAAATCATTTCATAAGTGAAAGAGGGACGCAACTTTTAGATCTAATTCACTTGGAGATTTGTGAATTGAATAGTGCTCTCATAAGAGGCGGAAAATGTTACTTTACCACTGTTATAGATGATTTCTCTAGATTTAAATACATGTATTTTATGAGAAACATTGATGAAGCTTTGGGATGTTCAAATGGTTTAAAATCAAGGTAAAAAAATTGCGTAAAAAGAAAATGAAAGTGCTTTGTAGTGATAGAGGAGGTAAATAATTCTCTGCTATTGACACTTGATTTTCAGCAGGTTTTATGGTTTCGATCGGTTTCTCCGGTGATATGACGAAGTCACACAGGCCGAATATCAAGCATGTATACAAGTATAGCTGGTTATTCGCAAGTCATACTTTTCAATTGCTAGCCTTCAAACAAAAACATCGAGATATATATACAAATATATAACCTGCAAAATATTTTAATAAGAAAATAATGTCTGTATATATATTATAAGCCCATGTCGTTATCTATGTGCCAAAATAGTGAATTCAAAAAAAAAACTGCGAAAAGAAAAGCATATTTATTGTATGATTGATAGGGTTAATAATAATAAAAAAAACTCAAACTTTTCACATTTTAACGATTTTAGTACGAATTTTTTTCTTTCATCAATTAAATCATAAACTATCGATTTGATAAAAATTTTAGCACACCGTTAATATTTCCATTAATTTTAACAAAAATTGCTGACGTGTACATGACGGTGTCACGTGGTTCATGGTGATTGGCCGAGTGGGTTTCACATATTTTAAAAAATACAAAATATTCTGAAATTAGGAAAAAAAAAAAAAGGTTGTAAGGCCGAAAGGGAGGGGGATGGGAGGGGGCCGGCGGTGGGGGCCTCGACGTCAGCCACCGCCCCCTAATTGGAGTCGCCCATCCCCCTCCCTTCTGCCTTGTGGCCTCTTTTTTTTAATATTATTTTTTGTATTTTCTAAAGATTTTCTTTCTTTTATCTTATACGAGATACTATTTATTAGATAGATCTCCAAATTATTATCTTGCAACATATATTTTATTTTCTCCATCGCTTGGTTATATATGGAAATTATATGATAGTTCCATCTATGAGAAATGTACACTTTCTGATCGTTTTGCTTTCCTAGCATAATTGTCTTAAATAGTATGTACTCCTTTATTATCGAGGAAAGATATTTAAGGTATATATGACTTAAATATTTTTTATATGTATGTCAATGAATATTTACAAAATATACTTTCTATCTCAAATTATATATATAAGAATTAAACTTAATAATAATAGATTTTTTAAATATTAGGTCAACCTTTCATGAAACTTTTAGATTATTATAATACAAATTGAAACTCAAAGAAATAATAGGCAATTTGTTTTTACATTTTAAATCCTTTTCAGATTTTTCAATTTATACAAATCTCGATCTTCTATTCATGTATAACAACCAGTTCATTATTTCAAGATTTCTCTTTATGATAATAAGTTGCAAAAATAATATAGTACAAAAATTATTATTGTAACTATTCTAATCGTTTTAAAATGCATACATCAAAATTATTATTTTAATTATTCCAATGTTTTTTTTATAAAAATGCATAATTATTTTACTTAAATTTAAATGCATACTTATTTATTACTTTTTAATTTTCTTGATAAGGTTCACAAAATAGAACATAATTTATCAATTTTTTCTTGATAGGTGATAATTCATCTAATCTTTAGACTTTAAGAAATTTTTTTATTTAAAAATCAATAATAATAATTTTCTATTTTTGGAGAAAAATTTTACCTTGTTTTATTAGTGTATTATATATATCTATATATATTTACTTCAACATCGTTATCCAAAAAATAATTTAAAGACTTTTCCTCCTAAAATTTCATTTATATACATATATATTATAAATTTAACTCTCTTTATTTGAAATTAGGGTTAATTGCACCAGTGATCCAAAAAGTTTCATGAATGTTTCAGGTTGGTCCAAAATGTTTTTTTGGTAACTTATTGGTACAAAAAGTTTCAAAACCATTTCAATGTAGTGTATTCCGTTAATTGTCCATGATGCCGTTAACATTTTGCTAACGTGGCGCGTTCTATGTGTCACTTTTGTTACGTGAAACCAATCATAGTGCGCTACGTCATTTAAGAGGACATAAAATCTAAAAAAATCCAATAAAAATATAGAAAATAAAAAAATACAGAAAAATACTAAAAAGTAAAAATATAGAAAAAAAAATATTATTTAAAAAAAATTATTTTTAAAAGTTTTTAAAAATAATTTAAAATTTAAAATTAAAATTATTTAAAATTTAAAATTAAAATTAAAATATAAAGTTTAAAATTATTTTTAAATGTTTTTAAAATTTAAAATTATTTTATTATTTTTAAAAGTATTTAAAATTTTAAAAATATATTTTTTTTGTATTTTTATTAGACTTTTTCAGATTTTATATCATCCTAAATGACGTAGCGCACTATAATTGGTTCCACGTAACAAAAGTGACACATAGAACGCGCCACGTTAGCAAAATGTTAACGGTGTCAGGGGCAATTGACGGAATGCACTATATTGAAACGGTTTTAAAACATTTTATATCAACAAGTTACCAAAAAAAATTTGGAACCAACCTGAAACATTCATGAAACTTTTTGGATCACCGGTGCAATTAACCCTTGAAATTATAAAATACTTTTTAATGGCTATTATAAACTTTTTCTGAATATTTTCTTATGATAACCAAATAGGAATAATGTTCATAATTTAAAATGTAGAATATATATATATATGTATGCAAATTTTTACTATTCATTATTGAATCTAATAAATATGTCAATGAATGTAATTCACTTACCTCTTATGATTTTATATTTCATAATTTGTGCCTATATGTATTATTGAATGAAAACAATCATTTTCTCAGCAGGAATAAATTCATTTCTCCAAATTTAATTATCTTAGATAACTATCTCTAATTACTTTGATTTTCTAAAAGAATTATTCTTTTGGGTGGACAAAACAATTATCTTTAATTACTTACTTTGTTGCTACCGCAACAAATAATCAAAATGAACGATTTCATGGATAAGTTTTAGTTATGATAATGACTGTAGAGAAAATAATTAATTTTCCTTAACTATATATTTTAGATAATTCTCTTTTTTAGTTACTTACTTTTCTATACTAACTATTTAAGATTATGCATCTTTCCGTATTTGAAAACCGGCACATTAACTTTTTTGGTTTAAAATTTATTATTTCATTTCAAATGGTACAATTTCAACTGTTTTACATTTCTAAGATATTAATATTAAATTGTGTGATTTTGGTTTAGGACATGAAAATCCTACTTAGGATACCAAAATCCCGATTTTGGATGAGATATCAATAATACTCCAATAAAACCATTTAATTTTCAAGTGAAATAATTTCTAAATCCACAATTTTTTTGAAAATTTCATAATTTATTTAATTTAAAATATTGCTTTATGTTAGAAAATAATTAATTATTCCTACTCGATGGGTTCTCATCTAGTACCTTATAAAACCTAACTAATATCTCCAAAAATACACTAACATCTCCTCATAATATATTTGGTTGATGGAAAGAAGAGGGCGTAGTTACCTTTACTCGCTGACGTTGTGTCCAAATTCTTGAATTTAGATTCTTCATGCGATATATATATATATATAAAGATCATAAGGTTGAATAAGGAAATCAATATATATGCATATATATATATATATATATATATTGTAGAATTGATATAACGTCCTTTCTATTTTATGGCCATGCAATATTTATTTGAAAGAATTGATATGTACATATATATATATATTATTTTATTTTGGTTTGCACTTATGTATATATTGAATATATATGTATCTTCCGTTAATATATTTTATTTATTGAATATATATCTATCTTCCCGTTGATATATTTTGGACTTATATATATATATGTATTGTATATATTCGGTTGATATATTTTGCTCCTAAAAGAGGACTTTCCATATAATTTTTTTTCTAAATTTATAAACGATGATGTGGCAATGCAAGTGAGCGCCGTTTTCTATTTTTGATGATGTAGCGGTGTCAGAGTTCGGCTCGAGACTTTATTTTCATATATATATATATATATATAAATACAGATTGGTGCTTTATCTCAGGCAACCAGGCATATATCTATGAAATATTTATGTATAGATTCGAAGGTGCGGATATAGTTAGTTTCAATTGAGTCTGATAAGTACTTTCGATTTTCCTCAGGTTAAGGATGAAAGTTCTCTGATTTTATTAGGATTTATACTATGTTTGATCAGTGTAAAGTTTCGCTTCCCTATAATGGAATGCCAGCTTGTCTTATACTTCTTGGATCTCTCGTTGAATAGGTAAATTTTTTTTCTTTGCTTTGTGAGGTTGATTGCAGGGATGGATCAATGCACTCTTTATAGTGATATCCTCAATTTCGAACTTTGCTTCAGGTCAGGGAAGAAGTGCTGCGTTGATCTGTGCATTACTGGTGCGGCTCAAGGGGTTGCAGAAGACCGTAAGAATGCATGCGTTATTATAAAGAGGCAGTGTTATATTCGAATGGATGCTCTCCACTGCCAAGCCCTGGAGGAATGGTCGAAGCACTGCATGTCTACCTCAGCAAGGAATGAGGATACTGACACAGTTCACTCATATGGTGCAGTCTTCCCAGTCAATTGTAATTGTATGGAAAAGTACAACCATATGATCACGGAGGTCATGCTCAACCTCAATATGTCTATTAATGTTTCTTTTTAGAGATTCATATGGACGACCTTATTGGTTACTCAAGTGTTCTTATGCTCCGCCTCAATATGTCTATCAATGCAACGTTTGGACTAAATAAACATTTTGCTGTTAGCGATGCCAGCTTTCAGCTAATATGTTGCACCGTGATGTGTTCAAATTGATTCTGCAATGAATGCTTATTTAGACACTAATGTTGGAAAGTTATTTCATCTATCATAATAGCAGTCCACTTGACGAGTTATTGAAATTACATTAACACCGATATTGCACAAGTACTAACAATTACAAAAACAAATTACACACCCGGTAAACACTGGACAGAATTTACTCAAACTATTGAAACACAGTGCACACATATATCATATATCCAAATAATTACTATGTAAATATCTGGCATGCATGACCTTCTGGCTTGAACATGAAGAGTCGGACCGCTATTTTGTTTTGTTCCTCGCACTTGATGCAGAGTCCACCGACATCATCCATCTGTTGCCTCGTCAAATTCACAGGGCTCGATGGTTCCTGCACAACATTTTCCATTGTAAGAGAAGAAAGTACGAATGATTTATTGGCTAGAGAAAAGAGTTGCAACATGCATCAGATAGCATCAGAAAATTCTCAACCAGGATTCATAACCTATGAACAAGATTGGCGAAGAAAGATTGGAGTTCGACTATAATCTAACAAAAGATAGAAGCGAAACTGGGAAAGACAACAGAGTGAGAGTTTGTTCAGAATTCCACCTTCCATGAGTCCCCAGAGAGCTCTTCCGTGGCTTGTTTTCTGTTCTGATTTGCTTTTTCACGACCATTTTGATGAGCCACGCAGGCGGCCTTCTAATTTGAATAAAAATATATCCAATAGAAAGACCGATTACAGTTCCACATCCGTATCCCATCAGCACTGCTCTCCATTCAATCCAGTGGTCTGCATCATCTTCATCCTGGGAGGCCGGTGGCACCTCTTGGTGAGGGCTTTCAGTACAAGGTTTTGGCAGGGGAGGTCCGCACAGATTGGGATTCCCTTCAAAAGAATCACTACTGAAAGTGCCGAATTGTTTCCCTTGAGGAATTTGTCCTGTGAGCTGGTTTGTGGAGACATTGAAGATGGCCAGTGACGTCAGATTTGTCAATGTTGCAGGGATCTCTCCTGTGAAATTGTTCGAGGACAGGTCAAGCCACTCGAGATGCGTCAAATTTCCTAGAGAAGTTGGGATCAAACCTCGAAAGTTGTTATGCGATAAGTTGAGCCCAATAAGTGATTGTAGACTCCCAATTACTTTGGGTATCTCCCCTTGAAAATGGTTATGTGATAGGTCAATGATAACTAATGCTTCACGTATACGTGACAACTGCGTCTGCACCCCTTTGTAAATCACAGTTGTAGAATGGAATTTGGACCACCTCCTGGTACCGTACTTTAGAAGCCCTTGTTTGTCTCCACCCATCATGTCGTTGAAATTGGCGATGTATTGGCTCGGAAAAGTTCCAATGAAACTGTTGTTGGAGATGTCAAAGATGTGCAGCACTGGAAACGAATGAATGAATTTGGGACTAGTTATTGGACCGTAGAACTTGTTGGCCCTTAAGATGAGAATGTACAAGTTTGGGAGTGTTTCAAGCCAGCTCGGAAATGAGTCCTCCAATTCGTTGTCACAGAGATCTAAAACTTCCAAATGTTTGCAACTCGCCCATGATCCTGGCAGCTTGCCTTGTAAATGATTCTGACTCAAGAAAACGGTATGCAAGCTGCAATTTTTTCGAGCTAATATTTCTGGTATGGGGCCTCGTAATCTATTCTTTGCTAGGTTAACATCTCTAGGTTGGTGTTGACATTGATAAGACACTGAGGAATCTCGCCAGTCAAGCTATTATCTGACATTTCAATGGGAAATAGAGTAGTAATATTACAGAAAGAGGAAGGGATTTCTCCGGTAAATTTGTTGCCGACAGCAGCATATAATTTAGCAGTGACCGGTGGAATAGGGAGAAAACCATCAAACACGTTTTCTGATAGGCCAATATGAGTTAAGTTTGAAAGTTGAAAGTATTCTGGTGGCAACTGGCCATGAAAGTGGTTCTGATCGATCATGAGGGTACCAAGATTAGGGAAGGGAAATGCAGCAAGACCCGATGTAATGAGTCCGTGGAAGTTGTTTGCACCCAAATCCAACGTATAAAGTGGTAGTGATTTTAGCCAGAAAGGGAAAGTGTCATTTATATCATTACCATGGACAGAAAGATACATTAAATTTGTACAGTTTGCTAGAGTCCTCGGCAGTGAACCCTCCAGCTGATTTAAACCCAACTCCAAATCGACGAGATTGCTCAGATTACCCAAGCATGGGAGTATGGTGCCACTCAGGTAATTATCCGTCAAGTCCAGGACTCTGAGAGAACTTTTTTGGCATATCGAAGATGGGATAGTTCCAGTGAGATGATTACCTGTGAGGTAGAGTCTCTGAAGATGATGGAGTGAAAAGAGGGAGCTGTTGGAATGGAGGGTGCCTTGAAGATAACTGCAAGTAAGGTTGATTTTGATTACATTACTGGTAGTATCATCGCAGGTGATCTCATCCCAGCTGCAACAATCAGTACCTTCCTTCCAAGAGGCTGTCTTCAGAGACGAAGTGTAATTGAAGGAACTTTCCGCACACATATCTCTAGTAACAATTTCTTCATTGATTTTGAGTGAATTTTTGAACTGGAGGAGGGCAGTACATTCGTCGGCATGACCGGAATGTCTGGATGGCAGCGTCGGAGGTGATGCATCCAATGCAGTTAAGGATGGTGTAAGAAGAAAGGAAAGACAGAAGGCCGCTATAATACCACACATGGTTTTTATGTCTCTGGGCACTGGGCTCGACCGGACGGAGGCTATGGTGTGGTGTATTTAAAGGCTTCATTGTGTATTCAATTTTTTTTTTTTGGAGAAATGTTACCATTTTGCACTCTCGACCTCATGAGTTCACTTGATATTTCGGAAGGATATATATTATTGTTACAAATAAATTATATTATTCAGAACGTATTGAAATTGACAATTTCAGAACAAGACTTGATTAATTATTTTCACAATAGATTGAAGTTGATAATTATTTCTTCAAAGATAATTATTGAGGATCAACCAGCCACTGTAAAATGACAAAATGGCCCTTGATTAACGATAGGAGTGAAAAGAATAAATTTTTTTGGAATTAATAAAAATTCTAAGACGGTAAAATAAGCAAATATTCAGTGAGTATTATTCAACTACTTATCTATATAACACTCAATCAGATTACTTAAAGGTAAAAAACTGATATCGTAACGGGCCTATATATTCCCATTTATAAACATTCTGATTGGTTGTCACTCATTTACTTTGAATAACTAACACTTTGCCAATATTTGTTTAGCAAAATAATATTCAAACTAAATACGATGAAATTTAATTAAGTTGCACTTCCACATAAATAAGAAAATATATTATTTTTCATTTCACATCTCACCAATTCAAGTAATTTGTCTCATGTTTTTCAAGAAAAAATTTTGTTATTTTTTTATCTCGAGGTGTGCAAATCCAATCAATAAGAATGCAGCAAAATTTCATTGTATATTTTAAACTTGAAATTGAGAATTAATCTATGGGATGGATGGATTTCACCCCTTGCTCCTGATTCAGAGGGTAGCTCACTTTTCTTTCTTTCTGTCTTTGATCACTTAATTTTCTTAAATATTCTCATCGATAATTTCTACTAAGTTGAGGAGCGATACGAAGGGAGGAATTCATATGCCAGCCTTTCCCATCTACTTCACACTTTCAATAGAATTAATTTTACAATCATAAACTACTTAAATATTTTTTTAAAAAAATTGAATAATAATTTATAATTTTTTTTTTCACGAATGACAATCTCGCGCAATGTACGGGTAATACAACCAGTTTAACCAATTCCCAGATCGTTCTCGCTATCTTTAGTAAGAGCTAATTGTTCAATTTGAAAACATCTCATGAGATATCCAACCAAAAAAAAAAACTCATGGGATTCCTCTCTCTCTCCCCCCTTATCTTCTCTTTTGCCGTGTCCTGAGTAATCACTTATCACCACCTACCTTGCCTTTGATATGCCCCTTTGATATGCCCCAAACTATCAAGTCAAGTCTAAAGTCTATAAAGGTTTTTAACTTAATTTTATTCATAACAAAATAAAATAATTAATATAAAGTCAAAAAGTGAATTTTATTTATATTATTTTTTTTCATAACAAAACAAAATAACTCATACAAAATCAAAGGATGAACCTCATACATAATTATTTATATCATTCTTTTTAAAATTAAAATTTAATTTTAAAATTATACTTTGAAACGAAATGTAACAGAAGTCTTACAGAGCGCAAAGATTTCCAGCTTCAGCAGCTTTTGCGTTTTCTTCTCTTCTTACATATGAATAGACCTAATAATGCGATCTAAAGTCAAGTCTTCCGGAGTCTCTTCTTCTTATCCTGGAAAATAATGTCAAATTGCGTGTGTGAGGGAGTTTGATTTAACAAAAAGAAAAACTGATGTCTGTATCCATGTTGAGCTGATTTGATTGGTTCATTAGTCATAATTTGCTATGCCATCTATCGTATTCTCCAAACCGTGATCAACTCACGATATTTCTTCATTTTCTTAATCTGAAACTAGAAAGTTCAGAATTCGATTCTAACCGGTAAAACTTCAATAACCTCATAATTTTTCCCAGTTAACTATCCTTTTCTAGGCCATGGACTTAAATTAACTATAGCATTTTGTAACCAAGGCGTTAATCATATGCCCTATTCCAAATCCATTTGATGTTAACTTTAGTACTTCGTAATTTTCCCAGTTCTATATTTCTCATTGAATGATGTAGCTTCTAAGCTCCTTGACATTTATTTCAGCACTTTGTGTCTTGTTCAAGTTATGAAAGAAGTGTTGCGGTAGCAAAGACATGACTAGTGGCTGTAGGGGTCATAAGACTAGCTAGAAGAATGCCTGGAAAAGCTGGCCTCATATTTGAATGAACCCTGTCCTCTGTCGAGTCCGAAGGAAATTAGGTCGAAACGCTAGCTGTTCTACTCCTATGAAGAATGGTGGAAATTCGTAGATTTAGCGATTTTACTATGAGTGGTACGGTATGATATAATACCGAATGGTGAGGCCACTCATTATTCTTAGAGATTCCGATAATATGGAAACCGATACGATTACGGTGGTCATGTGCTCCACCTTATTCGGAGCCCCTGATTGATTCGGGGGCTAGAGCTGCCAATCGACGACCCTAACTCCTCCACAGAGGCCGCTGGTATCCACGGAGGATGTCGGCCGGCGGCCCCGACCTCTCCTTCCCTTTCAATTTTCTTTCTAGGACTAAAATGAAAAAAAAAAGGAAAGTTGATGATAGAAATGATAAAAAAAAAATTTAGAATCAAAATGATTAAAAGACTAAATATTGAAGACTAAAAATGGAAAAAAAAACTAACGTCGTAACCCCCTATTGCTAATGGAGCACACCACAGGGGGACTAATTGTCCCTAACACAAGAGGTTCAAGCGGTTTAGTATTTATTCCGCTTAAGCAAAGCTTCGGATTCGACTCTTGTGATTGCAGAAAATCCATACTGGGAAGCTTTATTCCTTAGTGAGCCGACCCTGCTGAACTGGATTATTTAGGATCCAATTTATTTTTTGGATAACAGAGTTTACGCCGAAAAAGATTCAATTTTTTTAATTATAAGATATTTTAAGATAATTATTATTTATGGATGTATTACTCATTTCCTTTTTATATCTCAATCCTAATCCTTGCTACACCCGAGTCCCCAAACACTTGATTAATATATTTTATATTTTTGAAATTTCAAATCCAACCTCTTCCTATCTCCATCCCTATCCTTAAACAATATATTACAGTGGACCTAATAATATCATCCGAGTAAAGTCTTCCGGAGTCTCCTTTCATATTGGAAAATAATATCGAATTGAGTAAATGAGGGGTTTGATTTATGTGTTCTATCTTGAGATTTGATTGATTTAGTCGTCATAGTCTGCTTTGCCATTGACCATATGCTGCTCCAAATCCATTTGTCCGTCTGTTTACTCTTTCTCAGATAGCTGGGCCTAAACGCGAAATCCATTTTATGTATATTAACCACTGTCATATTTTGTAATGTTTGCATAGTTCTAATTTCTAAATCTAATCGATTATTGTTATGTGTATTATAAATTTCATTTTTACGGCCCAATCTTTAGTCCCACACCTTTTAATAAGCTGTAAAATTCGAGTTGAGAATCTTCAATAAAATATGTGGCGGAAGAGAAGGGCTTGTGGGTGCAGTTTATGGATCTTTATTCGATTTGAGTCTATTGAAACTTTAGAGAAGAGAGATGGAACAACATTCACAGAGAAAGCTATTAGGGAGTGATCTATGCAATGAAATAGAGGGGTCAGGTGATCCCACTAAAATTTTAAAAAGTTCTATGTGGTGTACTGATAATTGTAAAAAAAAATTCACTTTAATCGACACATTAAAATTTTTAAAAAAATTCATTTTAATCAATGAAGAGGGCATAGCATAGAGAAGTACATCCTAACTTATCAACCAAGTTGTAGGTTTAATTCTTATTATTTGACTACTTTTATCCCTTTATTGAATATTTAGGATTTTCGTTTTTTTTTTACTAGTCCCATGTACCTCTTTTGGGATCAAATTAATCCCTCGAGCTGAAAAAAATCATAAGTGTATTGTCGAACATAAGTTGAAGCCACTTTATTCTCCAACTCTCTGATCTTACGTATAGAACGAAGCAAACTTTTGGGTCAATTAGAAAATAAAAATAGAATCTCACAAGTCTCTACCTCATGGAAACCGTGCAATACTCCTTTGTCCTGTCTCAAATATCGCCTTAAACTAATTATCTTTCTCTTCATCTTGCGCCTCCTGGCTCCTACGTTATGCCTCGACAATCTGTATCAACTCTAATTCTCAGAAACTTTTCAAGTTTCGTGCGTTCTCTCGTGTAGGCATGAGCTTAACTTTTTAATGTTGTTTTTCCGGTGAATTAACTCTTTAATTTCGGTATGACTTTTATAGTGCACTTGTAACAACTATTGTTGTCTATTTGTGACAGACATACGATTAATAATTTAAGTATTTCCTGATTTTGTAAATGTCTCACGTCATCAACTGATAAATAAGTCCTTAATATAAAACTAGGTGAGAACTCGAGCATTGCGCGTGACTGATTATTAAAAATTTGTAATAGAAAGTAATATTTAAAATTAAATACATTATATGTTTTTTAAAAATATAATATTATGGATTAAGAAATTATTTTTCACATGAAATTTGAAAGAGATTATTGGAGCATCACTGACTTTTCATAAAAGGCCGGGGTTTTGGTATCATAATTAGGATTTTCGTGTCCTAAATTGATCATACAATCTAAGATTAATATCTTAGAAAAGTAAAATAATTGAAATAATATGATTAAAAATGGAAAAATAATTTTTAAGTAAAAAAAGTAAATGGGTCGGTTTTTCAAATATAGAAAGATGCAAAATCTTAAATAATTATTTTAGGAAAATAAATAACTGGAAAAGAGAATTATCTAAGTGCATAGTTGAGGAAAATTAATTATTTTCTTCACGATAATTATCATAACTAAAACTTATCAATGGAATCATCGATTTTGATTCAAAGCTGCGGTGAAGACTAAATAAATAATTTCAATTAATTGTTTTCAAAAAAAGAAAATAAATTATTAGAGATAATTAAATTTGGAAAAATAAATTTATTATTGTTTACAAAATTACTATTTCGATTCTGTGATATGCATAGGCATTTTTTTGCTGAATATTATAAACATTAAAGTAAATTAGAAAATATAAAATGTAAAATCATAAAAGGTCAATGACTCACACATATTAACGTATTTATCGAATAGTATATATTGAAAATTTGCATATAATAACATATTTCTACTTTGTTGTCATACGAAAATTTAAGGTAAAAAAGGATAATATCCATGAAATAATATACAAAGTTGAAGTGTATACATGACATTAATATAAAAGGTAAAAAGTTTCTCCGAAAATTTATAAAATAATTAATATTAATTTTTGCATAAATGATTTCTGAAACTCCAAAGAATAGATGGACTATCACCTATAATTCTAATACGTGATTGAAAAATAATGAACATAGAAGATAGAGAAAATACTTATAGCTATGGATGATCGAATGAAAAAAATACCACCTTTGAATTTGCTATGCTATAAATAAACTAAATAAATATAAATAAATAAATACATAATGTGACTTCTTATGCAAAATAGAAAAATAACGAAGAGAGAAGATTAAAAAAAATACTTACTGTTTTGAAGAACTAAATGAAAAAATCCGTTGACTCAGGAAGAGTTACATAGAATATATAGATGGACTCAAATTTTATTATAGGATGAAAATAAAAATTAGGAAATTGTTGATTGAGGAAAACATCACTTTCCTTTACATGATATACGTTAGCCTTATATACTATATTTATAAAAAGCATAACGAAATATTTCAATATTTATAAAAAAATCTATTTTCCTAATATTTATAATATATAGTTGATGTATGTTCATATACATATACATATATTTCCTTAACCATATATATATATATATTTGAAGTCATGTATATATAATATATCATGTACGTTCTTATATATGTTTTTATATATATTTTAGATGCTTCTATGTTTTTGTATAGATTTTTCGATATATTCATTGGAACAAACGAAATTTCATTAAACAAATAGTGACCGCAAAAGCTCTATCGTAATATTCATTATATAAAACTTTCATAATATAAACTAGTGATTGATATATTTAAGATATTGTACTATATCACATATTCTATCAAAAAAAACTATATCTACTATATTAACGGTAGAAAGCTCTATCTTAATAGGAAATTATATATTGAAATTATATTATTGAACATTCTTAAAAAAATTACAAAGGAATAGGATGAAAATAGAAAAAAATAAGAAAGAGGGTGAAAATAGAAAAGTAACTAAATGTACAGGACCAAAATTATACTTTTCTCTTAAAATAATTATATTCATTTTATTTGATTGATCTTATTTATAAAATGTATAAATTAATGGTTATTTAAGTAAGGAAGTAGTACTTTTTTGTGTAAGTAAAGTATTTCATGGAGTTCGCCCAATATGGTAAATTTTAAATTTTTTATTCACCTTTAAATCAATTATTGTTAGAGAATTAATTCTACAATCATCAACAACTTAAATATTTTTAAAGAAAGAATTGAATAATAATTTATATTTTTTTTCATGAATGAGAATCTCGTGCAATGTGCTCGTAAAACAACCAATTTAACCAATGCCTAGATAGTTCTCACTATCTTTTTTTTTTTGGTAAAGAAAGACGGTGTATTAAAAATTAATCAATCGTGCGTAGAGCGCTTACGGTCCTTGGGGAGGGAAGTCCCATGATGTCGTTGAATAAAAGCTTCCTAATAGAAGGAGGGGAACAAAATAAAGTGACAAGGCTATTCGATGAATCAATTCCTAAGTTAGCTAGGTGATCAGCGCATTGGTTGGCCCCTCTGTAAGTGTGCTTCAGGGTGATGACATCAAACTGCTGGCATAGTGTCCTACAATCATTGATCAGATTTGTTAGAACCATATTGGAGGAGTTCCCCCATACCTAGCTTAGGACCAACTTCGCATCGAGTTCAACAATCAAACGATCGATTCCGCAATTTCGAGCAATTATCAGCCCTTGTCTGAGAGCCTTAAGTTCAGCTGTAGGACTTGTTGTATGCCCTGATGTGCTTCAGATTGCAACTCAACACATATTCGAATTTTTTGGTCCAAACGCGTATTCGAGAAGATTCCGAAACAAGAATTTAGCTTAATTAGATATTAAGTTTCCTATATTGCTATGATATAGTTTCCCTTAATTAGATATTATTTCTTATATTAGCTTGAGTCAATAATCTTAAGTTTCCTATTTCAGATTGTTTCCTTATTATATTTTAGGAAAGTAATCTGGATAATAATAGATGTCAGTTTCCTATTATAGAGTCAAGAGAGGTGTATTCCCTCTATATAAATATGCACCTATTGTAAGAGAAGACAAAAGACGAATTTGATGAATATTTGAATGAAATTGCCTAGAGCGTTTCCTCTATTTTCTTATCTAAACAAGTCCCTTGTTTAGTGGCGAAACCCCCGATTCTTATCGTTCTTCCTTAAGCGTGGCAAATCAACCCGACCTTTCTTACTCGTGGCGAGTCATCTTATCGAGTGAGTTTTGTTGGTTCTACCCTCCACCCTTCTTTCTTATCAAGTTCTGGTTCGTGAGCTTATCATGCCCTAGATTCATTGTATAGCCAACAACCCATCTACCTAATGAGTCGTGGATAAGGCCCCCAGCACCTGCCGAGCCTAGTTGCCTTTTGAACACCCATCTGAGTTCAATTTATGAAATACATCCGGGGGCGATTCCCAACCGACTCCAATGATCAAGTTGGACGGTGGGGGTGGTGTGGTTTGAGTTGCATAGAACTCGGCGGCAATTTGGATGGTGTGTTCGATCAGATTGCTATGGAGGGGCATCGACAAGAAGGTGAGTGTGTTCTTGTTTTTCCACAGATGCCAAATAGCAAAGGAGAAGAGTACACACCAAGGGATGTGTAGATGAGATGCATGGTTGGAGGAGAGATTATGATGAACCCAATTTTGGGTAGGTTTAGTGAAGGTGGCCAATGTACATACTAGAATCTGCATGTGTTGCCAAAATGACCATGCGATAATGCAGCCCCGAAGAATGTGATAAGTGGTTTCTAGTTCAGCTGGACATCGAGCACATAATGGCGCAATGGAAAGACCCCATTGAGCAAGGAGGTTTAACGTGGGGAGTCTACCCATAATGCATAGCCATATGAAGTAGTGGATGTGAGGAAGAGTTGGACAGTTCCATAGCCAATCACGCTTGTCTTTCGGGCTATTATGAAGATCAAGGTGAAGGAGATAGGTTGTTTTGGAAGTAAATCTACCATCCTGAGAGAGTCCCCATATAATGGAGTCGGGAACATCATCCCTTAAACCTGTTGGGAGACCCCGTATGGATTCTTGTATGTTTTGCGATAGCTCGAAGGGTAGAGAGTTGAAGTCCCAGGTCCGATTGTTTGACAGGATGGAACTTACCAATCTGTTTTCTTCCTGAGCAGGCATTGAGCCATGTATGAGGCTTCTAAGTGTTGTGGTTCCCACCCATCTGTCCGTCCAAAAGTGGGCTACGGATCCATTTGCAATGACCCATTTTGCTCCTCTCTCCCATACATCCATGCCCACTTTAAGTGCTTTCCTGTTGTTGGATTCTTGGCCAGGCCGAGCTGAGCTTCATGAGGTGAATTGGTGTCGTAATAGACAGGCCCAGGGGACTTTTGATGACAATGCTCTTGCGACGAGGTTGCCAAGAAGGGCTCTATTACGAATGTCCATGCGAGGGATGCCCAAACCTCCCAGAGTTCTCGGTTTAGTAACAACTTCTCCGAATACCAGGTGGAGTTTCTTTTTCTTTTTTTTCCGAAGTAGAGCCCCATAGGAAGTATTTTGTAATTTTGTCAAGGCTTGAGAGAGTTGATTGCGAGAGTCGAGAGCATTGCACATAGTACGAAGGGATAGCAGCGCAAGTTGAGTTGATGAGGACAACTCTCCCCGCCATAGACAGTAAGTTGGATTTCCAACTTGCGAGCTTTGCTCGAACCTTCTCAACCACGAAGGAGAAGTCCTTTTCCTTATGAAGGGATAGACTGATGGGGAAGCCAAGATACTTCCCAAGGTCATATGTTGCATTGATGTTAAAGGTAGAGCAAGCCTGGTAACGATGAGCCCCGGATGTGTTCCTGGAAAATAAGACCTTGGACTTCTCCAAGTTGAATTTCATACCAGATTCCTTACAGAAAGCGTCGAGGACAGCTTTGATAGAACAGATAGTTGAGGGAGAGGTGGTGCCCATCAAGAGTATAGCATCAACAAACAGCAGATGTGTTCCAGAGAAGCTGTTTCGAGTTGATGTAACTCCTTTCCAAGCTTTGGATTCTACTTTTTCTTGAATGAGATGTACTAGGTATTCAATGCAAAGAATAAAGATGTATGGAGAGATAGGGTCATCTTGCCTGATACCATGAGAGGGGACAAAGGATTCAATGCAACCACCAATGAAGAGAATGAAGGTCATGGTGGAAGAGATACAGACCATAAGCCAATCAATCCAAGCAATCGGAAAACAGAAGTAGGTGAGCACTTTGCAAATGAAGCACCATTCAAGACGGTCAAAGGCTTTCTTTAAATCTAACTTTATAACAAAGTTACCCATTTTCCCTTTACGTTTTCGAAAGGAGTGAGTGATTTCACGGAGGATGATGACATTATTGGAGGATCTTCTCCCTGGAATGAAGTTGTATTGGAAGGGAGAAATGAGATTATTGAGGAGTGGATGCAGCCTTCTGACCAAAATTTTTGAGATAATCTTGTAGATAGTGTTGCATAGGCTAATAGGTCGATATTGTGTGATAGTTTCTGGTGAGTTGGTCTTCTGAATAAGCGAGAGGAGAGTATTATTAGCACCTGCGAGCATTGTGGAGGTAGAGAAGAACTGGAGAACCTCGTGCTGGACTGAGGGTCCTATAACATCCCAACATCTTTGATAGAGGCATGCATGAAGGCCATCCAGACCCGGGGATCTGTATGGCTTAATGGAGAAAAGAGCATCTGTAATTTCTTCACCAAAGATGGGGCGAAGAAGAGAGTTGGCTGTAGAGGAATCCAAGGGTCTTCTCCGGTTCAGAGTAGGGGAAGCTTGAGCAGACCATGAACAAGAGAGTTTTTCGGAGCAGAACAAACGTTGAAAGACGGACTGAAATAGGATGTAAGAGATGTATGATCAGAAACCCATTCCTACAGAATTATGAAGAGCAGAAATTTTATTTCGGCGACGGTGGACTATTATCGACACGTGAAAGAATCTAGTGTTCGATCTCCTTCCATGATCCAGGTAGTCCTTGTCTTGAGAGCCCAAAGCTCTTCCTCTTGCATAAGAATGACAGAGTACTCTTTTCTGAGTTCTTGCTCCAGCTCAACTAAGAATTGACTAGGGTGATGGTCAAGTGATCGTTGGATACCAGTGAGGCAGGCTAAGCAAGTACATTTTCTATGAAACACATTCCCAAAAGTCTCCTTATTCTAGTGTTGGGCATTCTTTTTAAAGAGAGGGATGGCTTTGCTGTGGTCGAAGTCAGCCTGCTCCCATGAATTTCTGACCAGGTTTTTAAACCCGATATGTGATAGCCATATGGATTCAAATCGAAAGGGGCGGTTCATAGTGGACATGGTGGGATTTAGCTTCAATAGGATGGGGCGGTGGTCTGAGTGAGTACGTGGGAGGTACTGAACCATAGCTTCCAGGAAGAGTAAATGCCAAGATAGATTTGCAACGACCCTATCTAGTCGCTCCATGATGAGACTGGAAGAGGAGCGCAAGTTGGTCCAAGTGAATCTTGGCCCCGTGTATCCAAGGTCAGTTAGGGAACAACGATCAAGCATAGCATTGAAGGCCAACACCCTGTTAACATTCACAGCTTGGCCTCCAAATTTCTCTATACTGCTAGCGACTTCATTGAAGTCTTCAAGAACAACCCAGGGCGTATTCACGGACTCAGCAACATTACAGAGATTATGCCACAGAATTTCTCGCTCCCTAGGACAAGGGCTAGCATAAATAGCATAGAGATGCCAAGAGGAAGAGTTGGGATGATTCACCCGGGCCACAACATGGACTTTGTGTTCTGTAGAACTCGAAATGTCCAGTTGAACATGATCTGTCCTCCACATGATCCAAATGCCACCAAAGAGTCCTCTAGTCTCTGTGCTGAAGAAACCATCAAATGGGAATTGGCTGGCAGTCTGAGTCGCTCGATCACCCGATAAGCGGGTTTCAGTGAGGACTACAATATCCGGGTGATTGGTGCTTATTAAGTCCCCCAAAGAACGCCTAAAGTTGGCATTAGCAGCTCCCCTGCAGTTCCACACCAATAGATTCATATGATATTCACTTGGGTCTGACATGTTTGTCGTTGGATCAGTATTCATGCCCATTGGTGTGTAGGGAAAAGCATGCATATCATCAATGACTGGGGTCACTTGGAGGGTTTCCACCTCCCCTTGGTGCATCGGCCATGTTGTGACTGAGATTTGCAGGTTGCGGACAAGGGAGGTTGGTAGAATCATCAATATGTTCGCCTCTGTGTGTGTTGTCGCAGTCAATATTGGAACATTGGTTATCCTCCTGATGGTTGGAGTAAGCTGTTCCTGTTAGAGCCGTATGGTTGCTTGTTGCACTTCGACTGAGCTTCTGAGTTAATGCGTATGGTGGAAGTTGGACATTATTTTCGACTGCAATGCTGATCTCCCAAGCCTCGGCGCATTGTGCCGAAGGAAGCCGTGGGCAGGAGCAGTAACTTGTAGCATGTATTCCTCGGTGTGACATGGGTAACCTGCTTCTACTTCGCATTGCCTCATCCACCGAATCCCCATCCAAGCATCGTTCGGAGCGAGCCCCTGTAGTCTCCTGTCCCGTTGCGTAAGTGATCAGGTCTTCTTATACTCTCAGCATGGAATCTGCTTCTGTTATCCACCATTCTTGCATTGGGTTCTGAAAAAGACGGTCCCAGTATGGCAGAAGGATGGTTCTTCTCCTGTCTGGAGCATAGCTAGTTCTGTTGGCTGTAGGGGAGTATCTCCTGTATGTTGGAGAGGTGATCCTTCTTCCCGTCGAGGAGGTGTTCTTCCTGCTCGCTGGAGAGGTGATCCTTTGACTCACCATGGGCTGGGGTACTGGTATCCAGCGCTGTAAAAGGCTTGGTAGTGATGATTGGGAACTGAGGGAAGACAGATGGTGATGGGGAAAGTGACATGATTGGTACCTCCACGTATCCCTCATCAGTACATTACACGGGGTGTGGAAGGTTGCTGGGAATTTGGTCGATAAGAGGGTCTGATGAAGTAACGCAGGACAGGTGGTCCCTGTTTATTGACAAAATGGAGATTCCATTTTTTGAATGCTTGACCTCTCCTTGAGTGATAGGTGTGGTGATTAGGGCTGCGGTTTTGTCCTTGCCTCTAGCGTCGTTATCAGTAGGGTGACGAGGCATTCGATGATGATTATGACGAGGGCCCCCCGACGTAGCAAGAGGTGGCAGCTTTCCGGCTGCTGGGGCTGGGCATCCTGTTTTTGCTGCAATGGAGCCGGTGTTCCATACTTTTGTACGTCAGTGTTGCTAGTCGCAACAGGGGCACAGGAGGAAGATGCCCGAGACGGCTGAGCCCGTAAACCACTAGGGGTTGCAGTTGGATTTTTCTTTTTTCGATTCTGGACCATCAGCTAGGCCCGTAAGTTTGTTCATCCTTCGAAACTGACGAAGTGTCAATAGGGACAGTCGGCGCAGGGGTAGGGGGGAAGGTGTAAGGGTAGGGCATCTCGTGGCAGTATGTCCAATAATACCGCAATGGAAGCAGAGCTGATCAATGCCTTCATATTGCAAGGTCTGCTCAAAGTCTCCAATCCAGATAGTGGTAGGAAGGGGTTGAGTGAGGTCAACCTGTACACACAATCGAGCATATTCCTTCTCACTCCGAGATAGGTCCGACTGTCTATGCAAAGCAATGGGCCAATCCGATTCCCTATTTTACTGAGCAGTTTCTCCGAGTAGAATTCAATGGGAAGCTCAGGGAGACGGACCCAGATGGCGACTACAGAGAAAGTGGCCTTCGAGGGACGGAAGCATGGCTCCCATAGGCGCATAATCATGAATTGTCAGCCAACGAACCAAGGACCGTCTCTGATGACCTTTGAGAAACCTGCCCTGGTGTTGGACGTGACAACGAAGAAGCTGTAGCCCAAGTCGACACAGTCCATGTTCCTAGAGGGATTCCACTGCGATTTGAGCCTCTGGGTAAAGTAGTGGAGCTCGAAGGATATTTCAAATAACTTGACGATGAGAGATGAGCGCCATGGTTGTTGCAAGTTCTGTTTTTCTTCCCCGGTCAAAAGGACACGAAGTTGACCTTCCTGAGAGGAGTTCATGTCCTCGGCAACATTGTCGTCGTAGTCATCGTCTTTGAGCCCTCGTTCCCGGCAGAAAACATTTTCGTAGGCCCTTGGGATGTGACCCACCAGTTTTGAGAGGTAGGACTGGGTATTAGTTTCCTTGAGCGTTTCGTGGCTTCAGGTGCAGCAGAAGAAGGGAGAGGGGGCATGGATGAATCCATGACCGGAGAGACGAAAGGGAGGAAGGATTCAGGTTCCGGTGGACTCAGGGTGAGGGAGAGGAAAGGTTACAGAGAAAACCCATCGTTCCAGCGCCTCAGTCTCTGTTCTCACTATCTTTAGTAAGAGCTAACAGTTCGATTTCAAAAACTCTCATGTGATATCCACCCAAAAAAAAAAACTCATGAATACAGTGATCATTTGCTCAACCTGAATATGCCTATCTATGATCCTTCATAGAGATTCAGATGGACAGCATTATTTGTAACTCAATTCCAAATATTTTCTTAGAGATTCAGATGAACATTGTACTGTTAGCAAAGCCCCTTTTTAGTTCTGATTCCTGATATGTCACCATCGTGTGTTAAGATTGATTCTGCAAAGAACGTAATTAGACATGAGTAGTCCGAAAGCTAATTCATCCATCGGAGCAGAAGTTCACTTCATGAGTTATTTGAATTACATCGACACTGATATCGTACATTAACAGTAATGAATTATACACGCTATGACACTATTCACTCAAACTATGGGAACACAAGTATATCAGAAATCCAATATTTACTATATGCATATCACTAGAGTGTATGATCTTCGAGCTCGAGCATAGTTGGACAGCTGTTGATTTGTCTAGTTCATTGAGTTCAATGACTCCTGCATGACATTTTCGATTGAAAGAAAAGAAAGTCAGGACGATTTATTTGCTAGAAAGTAGAGAGTTGCAACCTCAAATAGCACATCTTCACAAGGGCTCATCAGATGGCACATATTAAAAGCATCAGGAATGAAAATTCATAAGCTTAAGACAGACAACAGAGTGAAAGTCCGTTTAGGAATTCACCTTCCATGAGTCCACGGAGAGCTCTTCCGTGGTTTACTTGCTGTTCTGATTCAACTTCTCTCAACCATATTGACGAGCCAAGCAGGAGGCCTTCTAATTTGAATGAAAATGTATCCCATAGAAAGACCGATCCCAGTTCCACATCCATATCCTAGAAGCACTAATCTCCAGTCAATCCAGTGCTCTGCATCTTCTTCATTCTGGGAAGCCGAAGGGGGCCCTTGCCGGCGGCCTTCAGTACAAGGTTTTGGCAAGGGAGGTCCGCATAGTCCAGGATTACCACTGAAGGAATCACTCCTGAAAGTGTGGAACTGTTTCCCCCGAGGAATCTGTCCTGGGAGCTGGTTTGAGGAAACATTAAAGATGGCTAGTGATGTCAGATTTACCAGTGCTGCCGGAATCTCTCCAGTGAAGTTATTTGATGATAGGTCAAGCCACTCGAGTTGGGTCAAATTTCAGAGAGAAGATGGGATAACACCTCGAATGTTGTTATGAGATAAGTTGAGCCCCTTAAGTGACTGTAGGTTGCTAATAACTCTGGGTATCTTTCCTTGGAATCGGTTACATGATAAGTCAATGAATGAGAACGCATTTTGAATCCTTACCAACTCCATTTGGACCCTTTGTAATTCACATCGCGGACTCTAAACTGTACCGCCCGTTGGTCATATATCCTAAACTCCTTTGTCCTTTATCTCCACCCATCATGTTGTTGAAATTAGCGATGTACTGGCTCGGGAAAGTACCACTGAAATTGTTGTTGGAGATGTCAAAGATGTACAACTTTGAAAACGGATGATTGGCTTTGGGACTACTTATTGAACCGTGGAACTTGTTGGTACTTAGGATGAGAACGTACAAGTTTGGGAGAGTTCCAAGCCAACTAGGAAACGAATCCTCCACTTCGTTGTTACTAATATCCAAAGCTTCCATCTGCCTGCAACTTGCCCATGACTGTGGAAGCTTGCCTCCTAAATGATTCCGTCTCAAGGCAATGGACTTCAAGCTGCAATTGTTTGGAGCTAATATTTCTGGAATGGGGCCTCTCAATCTATTCATTGATAGGTCTAATCGCTTTAGATCGGTATTAGAATTGATGAGACACCGGGGAATCTTACCAGACAAGCTATTATTTGACATATGAATGACGGATAGAGTAGTGATATTACAGAAAGGGGAAGGGATTTCTCCTGGAAATTTATTGCCACTGAACTCATATACTTCAGCAGTGGTTGGCGGAATCGGGAGATTACCATCAAACATGTTCCATGAAAGATCGATAATTGTCAGGTTTGGCACTTGCAAGTATTCTGGTGGCACCTGGCCATGAAATTGGTTTAGACTGATTGTGAGGTACTTAAGATAAGGGAAGGGAAATGTGGCATGACCCGATGTAATTGGTCCGTGGAAGTTGTTTCAGCCCAATCCCAAATTATAAAGTGGTAGTGATCTTAGCCAGAAAGGGAAAGTATCATTTATTTCATTACCAGTGATGTCAAGATGCATCAAACTCGTATAGTTTGCTAGAGTTCTTGGCAGTAGCCCTTCTAAACGATTATAATTCAACTCCAGACTGTTGAGTTTGCTCAGATTACCCAAGCATGGGAGGATGCTGCCACTCAGGTCATTATCCTGCAAGTCCAGGACGGTCAGAGAACTCTTTCGGCATATTGAAGATGGGATAGGCCCGGTGAGATCATTACCTTCAAGATGGAGGCTATGAACATGATGGAGTGAAAAGAGGGAGCTGTTGGAATGGAGGGTGCCTTGAAGATAACTGCAAGTAAGGCTCACTAAGATTACGTTACCAGTAATATCATCGCATGGGATACCGTCCCAGGTGCAACAATCAGTACCTTCCTTCCAAGAGGCCGTCTTCGGAGACGAAGTGATATTTAAAATGATTTGCTTGACATAATCGTTTGGACACAATTTCATAGGTGACTTTGAGTGAATCTTTTAAACGGAGTAAGGCATCGCATTCTTCGGCGTGACCAGAATGGGATGAGGGCTGGGTTAGAAGAGAAAGAGGGGGGAGAGAGTTAAAAAAAATAAAAATAAAAAACACTAAAATCACCCTCTAACTTCCATTTATGGGCAACCCTGAGTGAAAATCCAAGCGTTACCAACAAGTTGACACAGGACACGGGCTTTAGAAAGGTCGAGATCAATTTAACCTTGCATGACCATAATCCCGAGCCATGATATGGTGTAATTTGATTACTTCTTATTGATAGTGCAACATGGGAGCCACCTGAAATGGAGCTCTGCATGCGGAAGGAGAAATGAGCTTGCAAAGTTGACTAGTCTAAATAATAGTTTTGTATCAATGTGGGTTATTTCAAATGCTTCGGCGTTTATTCTGCTTAAGTAAGATTTTGGGTTCGAATTCTTGTAAATACAGAAAATCTACGCTTGAAAAGCTTCACCCCTTAATGGGCCGACCCGACTCAACTGGATTAATAGGGGGGCTAATTGGACTTTCAAATATCAGAGTTCACGAAAAAAAAAAAGTTTTGCAATTTCAAATGTACCCATGACGACGAGTTTGACACCACAATAACGTTTGACAGATAGGCAATGGCATGGTAAGTGACCCAATGCTTGAGCGAAAATTTGTGTTTTTTTTGTCTTTTTCATAGATACAAAATATAGATTGTGGTAGATTCAGAAGAAGATATGAAGTTGAAGTTGCAAGGTAAAATGCACAAGAGTTAAAAAAAACTTTTTATGGAGGTAACATTTTGTTATAAAAATTATTTTTTGTAACAATTTGGTACAAAACGTTCAAAAATGTTGCAATCAAGTGCACTCTGTCAATTTTCATTGACACTGTCAACATTTAATAACGTGTCACCACACGATTCATATATTATTCCACGTGGCACAAATGTATATTAAAAAATTTATTTATTCTCAGTTTCAATTAAAATAAAATAAAATAAAAAATTTATAAAAAAATAGGAAACCTCCTCTCTCCCTCCCTTTCTGCCTATCATCTACCGTCTCTCACCCCTCTCCTCTACCCCCTTTCCCTCCCGGTGATCGGTCGTTGGTGTCTCCGGCTATTTGTCGGTCATCGGAAGCTCATCGGAGCCATTTTCTCCTCCTCCTTCTCCCTGTGCTTTTTTTTTCTCCTTAACATATCAATTGTATCGGGGGAGGGGGTGCCACTGCGGCGACCCAACCCGCCGATCGAGCTCGCCCGCGTGCTTAGGCCACCGGCGACCCCACCCTTTACCTTGCTGCCGATGGACTCTAGCTCATGATTTATATAGTAAGCATACACGATATATTTCTATTGCATTCAAATTGATATAGTAATTTGAAAATTTCTTGCTTGGAATTCGCTCGTGATTCTCTGATCATGCCCCCCACGAGTACCCAACAACATGGATGTTTCCATGGTGGTTTAGGTACCTTTGTCCTCACCAGAATTATCACTGTAGGTGAGTCATGATAGCGATCTATATCTTGGCAAAACAAATTCTCGGCCGTGATTTTTGTCTAGGTCGATAATGAACATGAGGAAAAGTACGAGAATCATGATTGACCAAAATAATAACTTGCTTGATACTTCTTTTGGCCACCATTTGTACTCTCGCATGCGATTTATCTTGATGCTATCAAAATTGTGCGTGTCAATAAAATTCTTTTGATTCCTCTCTCGAGATCGGAGGGTCTTCAGCGGCAAATGTACCGTTACTGGTCTTTATCCGCGGCATTTTGATATTTTCTAGCAAGGCGGTGCTCCTTGAGTATGGAAAAATGAGCTTTTTCAACCACCTGCTCCAAAGGAATACTTATGATCTATGGAACCGAGATTGGCACTGATGGTAGATATTTTCTTGACTTCACACGATTTTTTCAAACTACCTTTTCATTTGCGACTAGAATATATCGTAATGAAGAGAGCGAAAACACCAGAGTAGCGACCTCAGCCTCTTGTTGGCATGGCTGCCCCTGGAGTTTTCCCAAGTTAACTTAACATGACAAAAACATATCATGTAAAGGAGGCGAACGAAGAGAAACTAGTTGTTTGCCTCCATCGCGATTGAAAATCGAGGCTATCTCCTCTACTATCGTAGTTTTAGTAGACGAAATATCTTCAATTATTAGTTCTATGACTAACCGAAGTGCGGCTTGCTCGGTTGACCATGGGATTACTCCTTTTCCTTATGAGTTTCCGCAATCTTTTTCGACATGATAAGACTTTATCACCTAACAGTGGAGGACGATAATGGTGTCTTTAACCATTTTCACTGCAACTCAAATTTGATGCTTCTTCCTCAACCATGATGAATTCAGTCGGCATAATCTCTTCAGTTAACGAGGTCGTCCTCGAAGAGATTGCAGATGGCGCGATGGACCACAATCTCATTTATCCCCTCGGTGCAACATCTTATGGCTTTGCCACCTGTTTAAGCACTTTGTGAAATAGCTAGGAAGTGTGCTTTAGCATTTCCATTATAAAATAGCTACTACAACAAAAAAGGCTTATGGCGACTTTTTTGGGATAATCCATAGATAAACGTCACAAAACTTCAATGCGGTGGGGTATGGGGCGACCCATGCTTTAGACGATCCATATATAAACATCGGCCACAATAGTTGCGAAAAGACGGGCCCGAGGCGACCCATAGATAAGCGTCGTCTAAAACACATTTTAGACGACCCATAGCATAAAGTCGGCCTCAGTAGTCACGAAAAGATCAGCCCACGCCGACGTTTGTGAAAATGTCGCGACAGGGTTATCCTGAGACGAATTGTTCTTATCGGTCGGGAGGTTTGGTCGCCTAAAATCATAGAACCTTAAAACTCTAAAATAGTAAAACCCTAAAACCATGAGACCCTAAATCGTAAAACTCTAAAGTTAACCTTTTGCCGACCCATGCAAGAGCGTCACCCCCTCATACCTATGACGACATTTATGCGGGTCGTCAAAAGCCAATTATTTCATCTTTTTTGTCCAGCCTACTGTCAACAACATGTCAGTTTGTTGACAGACTACAATTCATTATATGTCGAGCTAGTGTGGGATGGTCAGGAGTCTAGTTTATCTAAGCACCTGATTTATAGATTAATGAAATTACCCATAAGCACTCTCTCTCCTCCTCTCCCACTTTGAAAACTCATCGGAAGAACGCATATGCTTGTACTTGCAGTGTATGCAATAAGCTTATTAAATTTGTAATCAAATGTTTCACTTACAACGCACAGTAATTCATTATATGCTTGTACTTGCACTATCTCTCTTTCATAATTCTGTTGGAGTGGCTAAATGATTCATATCCAAGCGGAGTAATCTCCCGGCCCCCCATTACTAAGCCAAGAAGACCATTAGAGCTTGAAAACTTTCGATGAAACGTATTCGGACTTTGCTGCTATTCTTCGAAATGTTTGGTTGGGTGTAGCGAGTGATGGATTCAATCAGTTATGGACTATGAGCACCATACATAGTACGTGACTGGTTCTTCTCATTCCCGACAACTTGGTAACATGGGTTTGCATCAAAGCGTCATTTATCATATTATCAATGGTTACCCATAGTGAGAGATCAGGACCGGTTAACGACATTGACATGTACTTACAGCTATTGATTGAGGGGTGAAATAGTTATGGGTTGGAATTAAAGCTTTTGATGCCTCTACATCTACGAGTTTCACTTTATCAGCTTCCCTCCTTTGGACCATCAACGATTTCCTAGCATATGCTAACCTCTCGAGGTAGAGTACCAAAGGTTGTTTAGCTGCCAACCAAGTAAGTCATGAAGTAATTGCTCTTGTACAAGACCCAAATGATGTGACATATACTTTTGGTGCTTTGATTATTTCATACCATGAGCCAGGACAGGTCTCATAAAGCTCCAAATTGTGATGGTTCTTGCCGATGGAAAACTATATTACGGACATATGCAAGTATGATTGATTTGGCTATTACGGTGATTTTTGGATAACCATGTTTCAATGTGATTGGATTGACATTAATTCCTCGAGAGGTTTGTATACAAATCTCATGAGGTTTATGCAAGTATGTTCGATTTGGATTATTATGATGATTTTTGGGTAACCATGTTTAGATGTGAGTGGTTGGACATTAACTCCTCGCGAGGTTTGATATATGTATATCAACGAATTAAGGGCTCATTTAGAAAGTGATATGCAATGGTCATTTATGTGTGTGTGTGTGTGTTTTTTTTTTTTTTTCGGGTTGGAGCGCCCATACTTGACTATACTTTCCCTTTATAACTTTATTTATGTGTATGATGGATTAAACTCAAATTCATTGGTTGTACTGTTGGTAGTAGATATTGGTTAGATGAAATCATATATATAGCAAACATATATAATCTGACAATTAATGGGGGAAATTATTGCCATTAGGCGAAAATGATTCGCTTCACCAAATTGCGCATCTGTAAGCTTGTTGCATCTAGCTGATAGTGTGCGAATTAATAAAAAATTTCAATAGTCACCAATCTAACAACTTGTTAGCAGCTTGTTAACAAATCTTAGATGACTCATAAAAATTTCACTCAAAGTCTTGAATTTTTTTAAAAAAATTCAAGCGCCGGGCAGGAAAGTTTCCACCCACTACCGAGCCAAAGGACTATATCTCACTTTCCCCAAAAAAAAAATCCTCCCATTTTCTTCCTCTTTTTCCCCAAGTCTGTGACCTCTTCATCTTCTTCCTTCCAAAAATTTATTGCCTCCAAGAAAAGAACCCTAAAGCTTCTCCCTCTCATTTTTCAAGTCCCTACCATCTTCGATCCCCCCTCTTTTAGCAAACAGCAGCGCTGCCATGATAATCTATACCTCAAGCTCAACATCTCAGCCATGTGCACAACCATCCAGTATCGTCTCTAGTGAGCTTAGCCTGTGCTTTCTCCAACGCTTCCGTCGGCAGAAGTGACCACATCAACAGTGCATCGAAGCCCCCTACCTTTCCTCATGCATGCTAACCAAGACTCTAGTGTCAACCCTCGAAGTCGTTGCCGTCCGCTCATTCCTCAGTTTGTTGTCAAGCATGACTCCTCTTTCAAAGCTGCCCGGCGCTCCGACGGTCTTCTTATGAGTCCGACCTCGAGCCCTACACCTCAGCCTCAAGCTAATCCCTTCCCATTTTTGGTTCCTCTCACTTTATCTCTCTGTCGATCTCTGCCATCATCTCTGTCTCGCAGCTTTGGAGTCCCGACTACCCCAGCTGCAACTCACGGCTTTCACTACTCCGTCTCATCCTAGAGCTTCGCCCGCTAAGCTCGTCTCTGATGTCTCATATCATCTGTTGTCTCGAGCTTCAATGTCTAATCTCAGCTCCTCCAACAAACCTAGGCTCAACCCCCTTTTAAACTCCTTCCAAATAGTGGCACAATTGGGGATAAGACAAGGCTAGGTGAAATTATTGGCCCCAAGCTTGACTATCCATGTGTGGATTGAATTTTTTTCTTATTATTATTGATATGATGAAATAGAAGAATCTCTATGCCTCCCAAGGAGAAGGAGGAGAATGGAGCCGAGTAGCGAGCTTTATAACAAAAACTCCGTGAGAAGACAGAGGCTCAAGCAAAAAAGGAAGAAGAAAATAGAGCCGAACAACGAGCTCTACAAGAAAAACTCCGAGGGAGACGAAGGCTACAACTAGAGAGAAGGCTCTAGAGGCAATGTTGCTCAAGCTTATAGACTAAGCAATAAGATCGTGCTGCATGAGTATGATAGATTTTCAAGTTGTTGGGATTGCTATCGGGAATATTTACATTGTTGTTAAACTTGTGACATTGGCCTAGTTTGGTCGGGAATTGTAACATTAGGTTTGATAATTATGATGCAATAATAATTTGCAACATAATTATGTGATATAATTCTTGAACTTACATGCATATTTATAATAATTATTTGGGTTTGATTAAAATAAATTTCACGATGCATCATGATAACAAACTTACAGCTTGTTGACAGACAAAAAAACCATTGCTAGTCATCTGTCAATAAGCCGACAACTTGTTGATAGAAAGTCCATCAGCTGAGGATTAGGATGCTCCTTTGAGGTGATTATAGGCTAACACAAACATGGGTCGTCCCATGTTGATGTTAGGCGACGTCTGCTAAACATCGACGTAAATTAGTCTAGGCCGACGTTAGCATGGGTAGTCACAGGGTGGTCATGCTCGACGTTTACCAAACGTTGCTATAGTCAAGTCTAAGGCTACTGATACAAACATTGCCTTAGGTGGTCCTCCCCCGACTACGAGTTACGGCGCCTACCATTATGGGTTGGTACAGATGGTCTTTAGTGACGTTTTTTGTAAATGTTGCGAAGTCCTACCCCCACTAGAACTTAAGCAATCCATAGTTAAATGTCGGCACAAACGTCACGAGACCTATAATGATGCCTTTATGGGTCGCCCTAGACCCCTTTTTCTTGTAGTGAGAGGATCTCAACTCATTGTTGAGTTTGTTCAGCAATTTGACTTGCCTTCGTATTTGTTGATATCAGCTCATGAAATGTTTCGGCGACCGACCCATAAGGTTGCAATACCGTTGAATCATAATAGACAGATACTTTTGAGTCATGACAATTGACGGCCTCATGGTTTCCCACGGTGTCAAAATAACCATGGGCAAATGAAAGTGAAATTTGTCATGGTGAATCATATGCAGTAGGCATCAGCTATGAAATTCATTGGTCTCATAGTGATGGAAATATGATGGAGTCGAGTTATCTCAAGATGAGTAATAAGTTGTTATGGACTACCAGCACGGTGGTCTAGCGGTTAAGTTTCAAGTATTCCACTTGAAGATCATGAGTTCGAACATCACTGAGAACGTAGTGCTCACCACTATGTGGGTGTATTATGGGCTGGCGGTGGCTGATCCATAACACTTGATTCAGTGGGCTTTGAACTTAATTCACTAGTGTGCCGGTGGGGCTGCGGTGACCAAGTTGAGCCAAGTCTCAGCGAGCTATGGCGAAAGAAATATTTTGTGGCGGCCAGATTCCCTTAGTTGGGGCAATCACAGCGGACTAATAACTTGACCTAGTCTTTTATTTAGCAAAAAAAAAAGTCGTTATGGAAGGCTGTCGTATTTCCTTCACGGCTTCATAGTCTTTCGCATAAATATAACGACCAAAAGCCAGCGATGAAGCATTATTCCAACACAAAACACTATAAGCCAAGTAATTTGGCTCATTAACATTTGTGTCGGCCTCATAGTTTGGCATCCAAATGTCTGCCTTAGCCATGGTGGATTAATTATCAGCTAATGGAAGCAGCGATCGCGACTGATGTAGACAAGAAGACATCATTGGTGTTGTCCACCGGGACGTGCCAAAATGTAATTGTCGAATTATTTCCTCGGCAGCCTTGTCGGTGCTTGGGAGGGCGTGCCACGGAGCTTACGGTCTCCGAACAAATATGAACTCAACAACCCCTTTGGGTTGTAGAATTGAAAAGAGAGAGCGCCTAGCAATCCCACAATCAAGACGATTGTAAAGCGGGGAACTCCTATAGGGCTTGATGCCTTGCTATGAACAAAAGGACTTTCAGGCCCCGTTTGGATTGAGAGTTAACTGATTTTAACTTTAACTTTAACTCAACATACTACACAACAAAAATAAACATTTTCCAATTCAAAAATTTTAACTTTAACTTTAATTCAACACACTACACAACAAAAACACACGTTTCCCAAGTCAAATTTATAATCACATCTTATTTGTCATTTTCCACAATCAAAATCAAAATCAAAATTAAAGTAACTTTAACTCTGAATCCAAACGGCCCCTCAATTACTCGAGCTTGAACAGTGAACTCTATTAATTGAAAGGAAGAGTATAAGATAAAAAGATTAACAAGCATGGCTTGTGAAGATGTGTATGTAGGTATGTGTCGAGCTACGGCCAAAGGTCCTATTTATAAGAGAAGAAGCCTTAGACTTCAAGAAAAAGATTTAATTGGCCACTTACTAATCTAATTTATTAATTTCTCTAGTGAATGACAAATTAGTAGCCAATTTACTATCTAATTTATTCACGTCCATTATGTTGTCTTCTCCTATTCTTCTTCTCCTTTTCTGCCGTTCATGGAGGTTCAGTTCTCCATTTTTCTAATTAAGCCTCCAAACTTTCTCATTTTCTATTCTAGCCCAATCATTTTAATACTCCAAATTTCACCTCATGAAATGATAGCCGCGGTCATCAGGCTTGAATTTTGAAATAATCGGCCTTTAACCATGGGCCAACCTTCACAAGCTTCTCATTGGATGTCCATATTAAAACGGACTCAAAGCGATGAAATTAAATGGGCTTGCAATATTACCACCTTCTTGAACCAACACCCAAAGTCGACCCATAATTATATTTCCGTTTTATACAAGCTAATTTCTCGAACTTGTATTGTTTTAGAATTTACAGAAATATGGCATCAACAATTATATGAACTTGACTACGTCATAATAAATAGGGGTAGAATGATAACTTTCAAATAAAAATTTCTAATCTTTTTACACCGTAATAATCGGGGTAGAATGGTAAATTTGAATAGGGGCGGACGGTAAATTTAAAATAAGAATTTCTAATATTATTTATAGATTACTTTCATTAATTAAATTTAAAACTTCTATCTAATTTATTTGATAGCATATCATGCAAGCATTTTATGCCCGCTTTTTCAACTATATAGTATTTATAGTCATACTTATAAACTATATCTATATACATATATATATATATATATATATATACTAGAGAACTCCTGCCCGAAATATAAATATAAATATATATAAACTTGACAGCTTCTAATAAATAGCAATAAAGTAATAAATCCATTACTAATTCATATTTAATACACTATATAGAAAGGGTAAATTACAAAAAAAAAAAACCCAAGTTTTGTAAAATGTCTCAATTTTGTCCTAAATTTTGTTTTGTAACAAAAAAAACCATAAGTTTTCTAAAATGTCTAAAAAATGACCTCCGTTATAACTTCTGTCAATTTTTGCTGCTGATGGTGAGTCCCTTTAACAGTCCACGTAGGTCACACGTAGGCTAGTGGGTCCCTTTAACAGTCCACGTATGTCACACGTAGGCAAAAATTGACGGAAGTTATAACGGATGTCATTTTTTAGACATTTTAGAAAACTTATGGTTTTTTTTGTTACAAAACAAAATTTAGGACAAAACTGAGACATTTTACAAAATTTGGGTTTTTTTTGTAATTTGCCCATATAGAAATTAAATGATAATAGTTAATATTTTAATTAATAAAAATACATGAATAAATAAAATATTAAAAGAAATATTAAAAAAATTCAATCATTTCATTAATAAATAAATATATTCATAATTTTAAGAAGATAAACAATCATTTCTACTTATTTAAATTTATTATTAATTTTATATTTTTAAGAATTATAAGTACTCTGACAAAAGCTCAATTCAGTAAATCTTTTATCCAAGTAAATGGGTATTCAAATTTATAAAACTTCATTATCCAAGAAAATAATGAAATTAAAAAGTTTTGATGGACAATAAAATTATTAATATTTGGGAAAAAGACAAAAACCCCATTCTGATTTGGGGTCGAAACAAATCGCACATTGTTTTTTTGTTTGGGACAATTAGCCTCCATGTGGTTTGCTCTGTTAGTCATAGGAGGTTATGACGTTAATTTTTGTTTTTCCATTTTCAGTCTTCAATCTTCAATCTTTAACCTTTAATTATTTTGGTTCTAAATCTTTTTCTTTTATCATTCATATTCTCAACTTTCCATTTTGTTTCATTTTAGTTCTATAAAGAAAATCGAAAGGAAGGGGGGCGGGGTTGCCAATCGGCGACCCGACCTCTCCACCGAGGTCGCTGGTACCCACGGAGGACCTCGGCAACCTCGGTCGGCAACCCCGACCCCGAATTGACCGAGGACTCTGAGTTGGCGGTCACTAGTCGATTTAGGGTTGGGGTTGCCAATCGGCGACCTGACCCTTCCACTGAGATCGCCGGCGTCCTCCGTGGGTACGGGTGATCTCGGTGGAGGGGTCGGGGTCGCCGATTGGTGGCCCCAACCCCGAATCGACTGGGAACCCCTCATTCCCTTTTGATTTTCGTTATAGGACTAAAATGAAATAAAATGAAAAGTTGAGGATATGAATGATAAAAGAAAAAGATATAACCAAAATGATTAAAAAGCTAAATATTTAGGACTGAAAATGAAAAAAAAAATTAACATTGTAACCCCCTATGTCTAACGGAGCAAACCACATGGAGGCTAATTGTCCCAAATAAAAGGACTTGGTGTGATTTGTCCCGACCCCAAACCGCAATAAGGGGTTTTGTCTTTTCCCTTTAATATTTCATCAAAATAAAACTAACAATTTTATCTAAAAGTAATCGAATTTTGAATTAATTTTTTTGGAAATTTAACTTAATTGCATATATTACGCAAATTTTTTATTGCATTAAAAATAGAAAAAAAAATAAACTTTTCACATGTTAATAACTATAAGTTTATACCAATTATTGCTTTCATATTAAATTTTTATAATAAATTATGTTTGATAAAATCCATACAATGCATAGATTCATTCAATAAGCTAGTTTTTTTTTTATACATGGAGTGATAATAAACCACAATGATTAAATGATGATATATCATCATGAAAATTATTCGTCAAATCTTCTATTTAATTTCGTGATAAGCATGGAAACTAAATTTCACTATACATGGAAAATAATTATATGAGAGATTACACACAATTATTACTCCTTCAATCTCAATCTCTCTCTTCTTCCTTTCAGCCATGTCCTCTCTATTAAATGCTTTGGTATCTCTCACCTCCTTAATTCCTCCAAATACACAAAAGTTCCTTTATTGCTCAGGTCACAAACATGATGAGATCTTCACTCATTGGTTGCTACTTTCTCCTCTTCGTTGCTGGGATCTTCGAGCATGCCATGTCATCCCCTTCTTTCTCTTCTTCAGCTCTAGTCGAAGAGCGCCAGCCTCAACGATACGTTAAGTCACATTCCTTCAACAGGAAGTTTAAGCACTACTACAGATCAAAGGTAGGGTTGATTTCATCTTCTTATGTGAAACATTTCATTTTTTCTACCTTTTGCTCCTAAGGCAAGACAAATTGTAGGTTTTGGTTGAAGAAGCAAAGGGACCGGATGCCCTCGTGAGTACTTTGAAGCCTGAATTCTCAAGAGGAAGTGGCATCAATGATTTTGATGATTTGGTATATCATACCGACTACCATGGAGTCAGTACTCATCCACCGACCCCACCAAACATCATGCGTACTTTGAAGCCCGAATTCTCAAGAGGAAGTGGCATCAACGATTTTGATGATTTGGTATATCATACCGACTACCGTGGAGTCGGTACTCATCCACCGACCCCACCAAACCATGATTAAAAGGCCTTGTAATGCATAAGTTTTCTGCCATTGATACAGTAGAGATATAGTTTGAAAGATATTGTCTAAAGGAAAACTCAGTCTTTAATTCTCTATGCTTGGTGAAGTTGGCTATATATGTCTTAGAAATGGGAGATGAAAATAAGTGTTATAGTCGGGTGGTGTTTGTTTCAACTTAATTAATTTAGTGCTTAAAAGTAAGTTATAAGAGAAACGAATGTAAGAAAGAGGGAAATATGAGAGATAAAGATCTAAACTACTTAATCATTAATAAAAAAATCACTTAACTCATTAAGTAGAAAATTTTGACTTGATGAATATGCGGACCCGAATTAAGCCTCATCTAAGCCCGCATGTGTGCGCACAGTCGCACGGCTTGGGAGTATCCACCTTCCCGGGGGACGCATGACGGATGCCCGTGAAAAGGAGTCACCACTACCTGTTCACGACTCGAAGATCGAGGGTTGGTGAGTTGTCCGGGTCTAGGGATAAGGAATAAACCTAGTATGCTAAGGCATATGGTATTGCAGAATCAAAAGTTCCGAATTCGGGGGTTCTGTTACGTGTGGGACTACATCTTGCACGTTCTATTGGTACTCTAGTTTGTTAAGGGTTTGCTGTTTTTAGTTTGTTTACCGTATGGATTAGGCTACACTCATCTTACTCGGTTTGACACCATAAATTCATTGAGAAGTGATCGATTCAGGCTAAGAGCCCGAGGGTGGACCCTCGCATCGAAGGTTCAATCTGCCGTCCTCGAGTCACGGTTCGTTAGGCCATGATGGTCGGTTCCCCCCCATGCTCTGAAACCACGACATGTAAGGCTTACTCATCCCTAGAGACCGTAGATCGACTTGAACTGTTCAACACTCAAACCGTTTGCTCACCGGCCGGGATCATTACATAAATGAATATACAAATAAACTTCTCGCAATGTACTCTCAATATAAATACAAATTATATCAAGCAGATCCCAATCGATTTGCGTTCAACTAATATTCCACTTGCGCTCACCGTGAGTTTGGAAGACCGGAATAAGACTCAAGAGTGCTGAGGGTCGGGTCCGACCAAATCGACGAGTCCTAGGAGTACCAAACGATCCTTGAGATTTTCACTGGATTGGTCGAGCTCCCAAGTAGTTGTCTGACCTTGTTTCATGCGTCTCGACCCAAGTCATCATCCACTTGGATACTACACAAGTTGAAATGATGCTCTTGGGTCGCGCACACTTGCTGTGTGGGAGTGTTGGACCCCATAATCGATGGTTGGAGCATTGAATCCCGTGTTGATAACGCCCTAATGATTCAGGCTCGAACTGCAATAAAATAGACAAGGATAGATAGGAAACATATAAAAGCACATAAAACAAACAAGGTGTGAATTAGTCGCCACGTTTACGTGATTATCAATTTATTGATTCGAGATTGCTTAACAAACATGTTTATATCATAAGCAAATAAAAACAGAATGGGCATACACGGTGAAGATCGGCCATGGGCCACCTTGAAGGGTATGTAGCATTCGGCTTTGCTTAGAAAGGACTCAACGGACATAATGTATGTCGTCAAGCCCTACTTGTATGGGTTCATTTTAAGTTTATATGTTTTATGATATTGACTGATTAACATGTTATGAATGAAGTGTGTTTTGTGAGAATCCTACAACATAGGGTTTTGTCCAACTGTTCTCGTGTGTTTAATTATGTCAAGTTCGAAATTAATTTTGTGTTTTAACCCAATCTAAATACAAACTTAAGAAAGTGGAAACGCGAAACACCACGAGTGTGTCTAGACTCTACTCTCGATCCTAGAGGAACTGGGTAGCCTTTAACAGGCCTTTCCCTCTCGCGTCTCTAGTCGACATTCCTAAGCGCCTGAATATATACTAGAATGACAGGAATACTTCGGTCGGATAAAAAAGGCTATGCAGATAAGACTTGCGCTTGCACGGTCCGCCCTTCTTTACCCGTGGCTCGGAATGTTTCGACCACTCTAACTCTAGAGTTATCGGTAAATCATAAATTGATCGTCGTGCTCTAGAGTCGGAAAAATGGTTTCGTGAAAAGAAATCGACACTGCGTGAATCGGACCGTCGAGGTCGGTAAACGATGTGAACCAATCCCTTGGACTCACCATGGTTGTGTAGGTGTTAGAAATTATGGATTTTGAAAATGGCATGATTACCGGTACGTGATTTATCGACTCAATTACAAATTAATAGACGATTCATGCGGTTTATTTAAATTTTGAGTGGATTAACTAGTCAAGTAGTTCGTCCTATTTACTACGTGCGTGCAATTAGTTAATTTAATGGATTCACCGAAAGCTTTTAGATTTACAGGCTTCGAATCATTGAATCGGTTATTGTTGAACAGTTCGATTGGAATTTTGATCCCCGATCGTCTTGATTTTTCAAAATGACTCACGAACAGGAAGACTATAATGGGTCCTCACAAGCCAAGGAGGCTCGCTCAAGGATGGCCAAGAGCCCCTTGGGCCCATGTGGGCCTGCAATGGTTCTCATGACTCGAGTCCATGCAAATTTCGTATATAACGAGTTAAATGATAGGTTAATCGTCAAATTGGCATTGGCACAGACATCGATATTACAAAAAAATCTAGAAACGAAGTCAAATCGAGAGGAGGAGGCCACCATTTGACCCAAGGTAGGTTAAGGAATTCTTGGCCACTTCCCCTAAGGAATGGTCGAGAGGTTCATTGACCCATCTCGGGTCTCTTGCGGTCTAATCACCCCGATTTTAAACGTTTCTCGCATGCTTCATTCATCAAACACGATAATAAGCAAGAATACATGAGACCGGTACCACCACGATAAACGAGAACGCATGAAAGCAAGAAAATTAGTCGAATCGAGAACGAAGAAGACGTCATGGACCCAAACTGGTCGGTGGGGTCTCAGCCACACCATCAAGGGTTGGGCGAGACCTCATGGACCCGGCACAGGTCCGAGGCGGTCTCCTCGAACCAGGTTCGCATGCAGTATGTAAAACAAGGTAATGTAAAACACGGGAAATGATCAAAATAGAAGAAGAGGACACCGCCAAGGATCCGTGAGAAGTCAAGTAAGCTCTCAGCCTCCTCCAAGAGGAAGTGGCCAAGAGATCCCATGGATCGTCTCGGGTCGAGGTGACCTCCTTGGCCTCGATTCTAACCCTCTTCCATCATGCAACATAAATTGCATCGTCACATGATCATTTAAACGAGCTCGAAACATAGTTCAAACAAAACATGCATGAAGTCGGTCAGGGACCGCCTTATCACCCCATAAAACTCAAAAATTGAAAGTCCTAACTTCTTTAAAGGGTTCAAGGATATTATACCTACGCATTGGGCCATGAAAGAGGTGGCTCTGAGGCTTGGGTGAGTCGAGAATGGACTTGGTTGGACGAGAATGTTGGCGCGAGTGTTGATGTCGTTCTTAGTGGCTCCCTGTCACTGGGAGGTCCCTAGTAAAAGCTGGAAGTAGCGCTCAAGTCGCTGGTTCTCGGGTTTACCTGAATAGAAAGAAAGACTCGAGAGAGAAAGAGAGACCCGAGAAGAGGAGGAGCACGGGGCGGGGTTGTGCACGGTGGAGAGGCTTTTGGACTTTGACTTCATTGTCACGGGGAAGCGAGAGAGCCAAAGGTGGCCCGTCAAAGGATGTATGCATGATTCGCCTTAATTGTGGAGGAAGAAAATTCGCCGAAAATGGGAAAGCTATAGAGAGACCGCTACAATCCAAAGCTAGTGCGGGCTGTTAGAGGTCTCAAATGGAAAAACAAATGTCGCTAATGGACTCGGGATGTCGAATACATGTGGGATATGAAGTTTGTTTCGAGTCAGATCAGATCGGGGAGAGGTCACCAGAAAATCGTGATGGTTTTTCTACAAAACAAGGTGATTTTGGCCTAGAAGGGAAGGGCCGCCGAATTTTTGGATTGAGAGGGAGCTTGAAGCATGAGACCAAATGACAGAGTTGAGAGTTTGGAGAGACAATGGATTGTAGAGAGTGGGGCTCTTCTCCTTGCTTTCTTTCTTTTTATCTATCCTTTAAGAACAAAGGAAAAACCAAATGAAGAGAAGAGAGGGAGAGGTTGCCGTCGAGATTTGCTTGGAGTAAGGAGGGAATAGATTCGCATTTTGTGGAAAGTTGGAGAAATGATGGATTGGATGTATACTTAGTTGCTAAGATAGGGGGTAAATATCCTTAAAATGAGGAAAAGAGAAAATAAAAGGCTTGGAGAGGGTGGCTGGTCATATGGCTAGGGCTGCGGGTCACACGGTTGCCATTAGGAGTCAGGGAAACTTGGGCCTTAGTCGGTTGCTCATTAGATCTCTGTGACTTGAATGGACAGCCTATCGTCGATGTTGGCGAGGATAGGATTTCGCTGAGCCCAATATCGCTGTGTTTGGGTTGAACAAATAATTTGAGGGTTCAAAGGCTCAAGAATCGTTTTTGCTCAATGCGGGTGATCTGAGCGAAGTTAACTGTTTTTGTCGACTTCTTGCGTGTTCGCCTTTTGTGCTGATTGTTTTGATATGTTTTGCTGTCGGGGTGGAAAAATCGACTCCGTAAGCCCATATACAAATGAAAATTAGAAAACGAACAGGGAACTTGCAGTCGGACTTCTCGGCCTGTTTCCTAGGTGTCTTGAGGGGTCTGGAACTCACTGTGTTATCCGTTTATCGAAGGTTTGCTGGGTAGCGTTTAGGACTTTTCTGCAGCTACTCAGGAAGTCTAAATGATTTATGCAGTCCGACCTGAAATGTCATCCATGGTCTTTGGAGTCACTTGGACCGGCTGGGCTTGACTTCCATTGTTAACATTTCGCTTGATAAGCCAACGACTCGAGAACCTCGGTAGAAGGGCCCCTTTTTCCAGTTGAGAATGACTCGTGAGGTGAATATGATTTCATGAGAGCAGTCTAAAGAGTGCTCCATGATCCTAAGGACCCTTGGGTCTGGCCGGGCTTGACCTCTGGTGTTGACGATTCACTTGATGAGTTGGCGACTCAAGAATCTTTTTCCACTCGGGAGTCACTCGTGAGGTGAAGATGATTTCCGGAGAGCAGTCTGAAGAGTACTGCATGATCTTGAGAACCCCCGGTCTTGGCTGGGCCTAACCTCGGGTACTCACGAGTCGCCTGACAAGTCGGTGACATGGGAGCCTCGCTGGAAACCGTCTGCAATTATTCGAGAATGCTCCAGCTTAAGCAGATGATTTGCGGAATGTGTAAGGAGGTTCTCTTCATTAGTTTGGCACCATGAATGATTTTTAAAATCTCATATTGGATTGCTATTGGAAACAGCCTGCGACCTCGAGATCACGTGTCGTTAGGACTCTCCAGTTGTTCTTTGGGATATGCGGGTGAATTCCTGAGACTTTATGCATGGTTGCGCCCTGGTGTCATCTGATTGATCTTGTTGACCTAGCTATAAATAGTGGTCCGGGGTTTACCGAGCCGTTTTCCGTTGATGGCTCACAAGAGCCGATGGACCAAAACATGGTGTTGTTAATGAAATAAGTAATTCTATACTCTTTATCTTTCACAGAACTTTTATCATCCTTATTCATTCATCCCTTCTTCTTATAATTTTTTTTCCTTAACTAATTAAGTGCTTAATTTTTAAGCACTTAATTTATCAAACACCACTTTAGAGTCTTTACAATATGTAAAAGACATTCCTACTTATTAATAAATGAGCGTTTATATATGTATCGACATATCGCACACATGACTATTTAAGTTCCCGACTGTATGCATGTCATTTTAAAAATCCTTTAGACAAACAACATCAATATCCATGGTTCGACAACCACTTAAAAGGTTGAAGCACATTCTAAAATATATGCCTTTGTTCGTGACAGTAAGCTCGATGTACGATTTATGAACTTGGAAACCCACATGTATGTCTAATTTGTCGAAAGCTCTTGCACTCGTAGTTTTGATTGTCAGCACCCAATTTTAGTCCACCGGCTCCAGGGGGTAGAATCGTCTTTTTGCCACCCGTGAGGGAAGTATTTCCGATTAATTACTTGAGTATTTACGACTTTTTGAAAATAGCAATTTTTCCTAATTTAACACCAATTTTATGATTTTTTTTAAAAAAAAATAATACCATTTGGGACGTTTTCGAATTTGACGTACATCGACTTCAATTTTTCAAAATCCGGGACAAAATTCGAGATTGAAAATAATTTTATCACGTAATATCGATCGACGAATTTTTCTAAGCACGGTGGCGGTCTCGAATTATTTTTCCGACGTCCAATCAAGAAGACGGAATTTTTAATTTGTAGGCGCGTCGAATTCGAAAAAAAAAAAAGAAAGGACGAGCCGGTCAGGAGCCGGTCAGGAGCCGGTCAGAAACCGGTCAGGAGCTCTGATCGGCCCTGACCGTTACCCAAAAAAAAAAAAATTTCTGGTTAGGACTGCTGCCCGAATTGCTGCCCGGCACCACTGTTCTTCTTCTTCCAGGGCAGCAAGGAGCGGGGGAACCAGGGAATCAAAAACGGAAAGGAATCGAAGAAAAAAAAAACCGAAACCAAAAATCACGGGAACCCTAGCCGCAATTCAGGGGAAATGGATCGAATCCAAGAAAACGTAGAGTCTCTCTCTCTCTCTCGGGTCTGGCGGAACAAAACCGGCAGCTCACGAACAGAAAGAAAAATCGGGGGGGAGCTCACGAAAAAAAATCCTGAGCTCGCCGATTCTCTCCGGAAAAAAAAAGATCTCAGCTCGAACGGACGCCAACTCTCTCGCTCGCTCTCTCGCTCGCGGGGTCGAAAAAAGGAAGAAACGGCAGCTGAAAAAAAAAAAGGAAAGAAACCGGAAGCTCGAACTCCCGAAAAACCCCACAGCTCCAGACCAGGTTGTGTGCTCCCCGGAGCTCAACTGCCCACGGCCCGACTCCCCAGCTGGGCCCCGCCCTTCCTCGGTTCTCCCTCAACTCGTTCTCGCTCGAAGACTCTCGGCTCGTCCCTCAGCTCAGCGAACCCTTAGCTCGGCCGATTCGCCCATCTCCGGACTCCCTCAGCTCGCCTCTCCTTCTCGGTTCCCATTCCGACGTTAATCGGGTCGGTTTCTTTTTTTTTTTGTATCGTACAGGGAACACCAGGAACGACCAGGACCGTCCGCGCCGGCCCAGCCCAGCAGTCCGTACGGTCCAACAGTTCGGCCCGGCCCGGCCCAGCGGCAGCCATCCAGCCCGGCCCAGCAACAGCCAATTCCACTCGGCCCAGCCCAACTCCCAGCAGGCCCGTTCGGCCCAATCCGGCCCAATCCTCCCTCAGCAGCCCAACTCGAGCAGCATTTTTATTTGTTTTATTTTTTATTATTTACAGAATCAACCATCAACTTTCCGAACTAGGTAAAATCTCAACTTAGCGGCATGTTTAGGGCTTCATATTAAATATCGTGATTGCTTGGATGATGATGACATGAAATAATTGCTTGTTGCTTGCATAGATTATCGAAATTATGTCTAATTCGATTATTTTATCTTTTTGATTTGTTTCGTTTTAGTCCTGCCGCAACTCTTCTTATTTTTCAAATTATCACAAATTCTGAAATCCATTTTAAATCAGTCCCAGGACATTTTTAACATTGTTATCACGTCCATAATTTTTTCTAGAATTTTATACTGCTCCAGTAAATTTTTTTAATTATTTCAATTTAGTCCCTGGAGAATTTATTAATTTTTAAAATCAGCCCTAAATTTCAAAATTCATTTCAAACATACCCTGGGCTATTTCATTATTTCTAGCACATCCTCCAAATTTTTCAGGATTTTAAACCACCTCAGAAAACTTTTTCCATTTGTTTCAATTCAGTCGCTGTGATATATATCCCTTTTAAAAATCAGTCCAGAGTTTCAAAATTCTTTTCAAATGCGTCCCGGGCTATTTCATTCTTTCCAGAACCTTCCCTGATTTTTTTTTAGAATTTAAAATCGCTCCTGTAAACTTTTCAATTTGTTTCAATTTAGTCCCTGCAACATTTATTCATTTTAAAACCTGCCCTGAATTTCAAAAATTAATTTCAAATAAACCCTAGCCCATTTTATACTTTCCCGAACATTCTCCAAATTTTATAGAATTTAGAAAAAATCATTCTCCAAATTTTTTTGATTTGTTTCAGTTTAGTCCTTGAAACCTTTTTCCGTTACTTTATTAGTCCTTATTATTCTACATTATGTTGTTCGATCTTTATGCAAATTTTTCGAGATGACTGGAAATTAGAGTTTATCGGGCGATCTATTATTGATCGTTTCGACGGCTCGAAACCCAAAAAAATAAAATAAAGCATTCAGCAGATTTTAATTAAACTTAATGATTTCACCAATCGGGTAAACGGGACGTTCATTTGACTAATTAATTCACTCGACCTTAATAATTTTGCACGAATTGGTAATTAATCGGAAATACGCGTCGATAAATTGCAAATACGTGTTGACGCCTTCTTTTCAAAATTCGCAAATTTCATACTAAAATCTGAGACTCGTGATCCGATGTGACATGGACGTATGGGAAGAACTTGCATGTTTTGATTCGAGGCCTCCTAATTTTAGGTAACTCAAGTCGGGGTGTGGAAGTACTTTTTAGATCACTTCCGGATAGATTGACCGTTTCTTTGACTTTTTTTTTGGGTTCTCGCATAACCCTAGAAGAATCAGGGAATCAGTCAACGCCGGTCACAGGCCGAGGTGGCCCGCATTGCGTAGTCTCTCTCTTTTCAAAAATAAATTTTCTATACAAAGGCAAAAAGGCGTATTTACAATTTATTGTTATCTCTGCATGATCTTGGGTAGTTAGATCGGGAATAACGGTTTAAGATACCAACATTTGACTTAATCGCATACTCGGCCTAATAGAAAACAGAATGGGGATAGCGGGCTAGGCACTAGGTTGTAGGATTCTCGTGTCAAAATCCACATTCTATAATAACCTATCATAATCAAAGTGTCACGATACATAACAATTTAAAATCAACCCACACATTCGAGACTTGATCACGGACACACACAGTCTGTCAGGTCCGGTAAATGACGCTGAATGCTACATGTCATTCCCCTCTTGCCTTTTGCTTGCTTTAGGGTCGGATTTGCATGCCAAGATACCCCGGTTAATAATCAATTAACTCACGTAAATTCGGTAATAACAAAATCTCATTGTTTGTTTATTTGTGCTTGATTGTTACATTTTTTTGCACTTGTTTGTTACGCGGATCGAGCCCAATCCTTTAGGGTACGATTCACATGGGGTCCAACGCCCCAATCGTAGATTACGGGACCTAATCCCCTAAACACCGAGTGCGCACCTTAATTTCAATTTCAGTCTTTTCAAACCACACGGTGAGCACGAGTGGAATAATGACTGAACGCGAACCGACCGGGTTTCAGTTGTTGTAATTTGTATTTTATTTATTTGAGAGGACAATGTGAGGATTTATGTTGTACGTTTATTCATGTAAGAATCCCGGTCGGAGAGCGGACGGTCGGAGTGTTTCTTCGAATTTACGGTGTCAAAACGCGTAAGATGAGCGGAATTTAATTAAGCGGTAATTAAATTAAAATGGCAAGCCTAGACAAGCTAGAGTACCGATAGGGCATGCGAGATATAGGCTCGCATGTAACAGAACCCCCGAACTCGGAATTTCCGGTTCCGTACAAGACCATTGCCTTAGTATACTAGGTGTATCCATACCCCTAGACCCGGGCGACTCACCGGCCCTCGACCTTCGGGTCGTAAACAGGTAGTGGCGACTCCTTCTCACGTGCGTCCGTCACGCGTCCCAGGGAAGGTGGACACTCGCAAGCCGCGTTGCATTTAGGCGCGCGTATGCGTGCCCCGACGAGACGAAATTCGGATGCGCACATTGATATCATCACTCGCTTTCGTGGAGAGCATTAACTAACCGTGCAGAGCACGGGCCTGTCATCTAGTGTGTGTATATATATATATATATATATGATATTACAAAAGGGGAAATGAGGAAGATGGGATAATATTCCCTTCCAATTTTGTCTATAATAAATGAAATAACTAATCAATTAAAATCAATTCGATTATTCTTACCGAAAAAAATCAATCTGATTATGGGGAAGTTGAGGGTAAATCAGTACTTTTGTTTGTCTTTAAACCACCTCCTAGTCCTTATTCTCTCCTTACTCTCCCTTTCTCTCCCCATTATCTTATCTTCTCATAGTTAATCTCATTCTTTTTTCTTTTTTCCCTCTCATCTCACCATTTGTTTAATTTTATTTTAAACTACTTTCATTTATTAATTATTACAAATAACTCATACACATATTTAAAATCTCTAATAACCATTATTTTTCTTTAAATATTTTAAAAGGATAAAAAAAGAGATGACACGCTATGCGTAATATATACACGTGTTGTAATTAATAACACTCCGACCCCCGACAATCCTAATTTCAATTTTCTTTCTATCATGCCCTAAATTCTAAGTTCCAACACCTCCGACTCTCTGTTGTGCTCTATCTTCCAAAGCTAGCCGACCAATGGCCGGAGTATCTCATCTCTCGTTTGTTCAACTCTAATCTCAGTTCTTGCTTTTGGCTGCTTCATGTTGAAATTGCTCCTTCATGTTGAAGCTTTTTTATTTTTGCCAAAGAAAGGTCGTAATCTCAGGTTAACGCAAGAACACGACCCAAAAACTAAACCTATAGTAGATGATTTTCACATATTATTTGGTTCTAGGGCCACTACAAGAAGCAAGGGATACATTGAGGGTTGCAACCGTCACTAAATATTAGGAAAGCCCTCACTAAACGAGCTTGTAAAGGGAGAGGTGATGGTCACTAGTCGTCACTGTAGGTCCCATCGCTAAATCTTTTAGTGAAGCAAAGGATAGGTCCTCACTATATGGGGTTCTAGTAACGGCCAAAAGCGTCACTACTTGTCATCAATTTATTGACTACTATGGTGGCCCATAATGAAAGTGATCTTTAATAGAAGGTTTAGCAATCAACCGCCACTAAGTTCTTTTGGAAGTGCAGTGTGAGATTTCATAATAACTTTTCCTTGTAATTTTAATAAATTTGTTTGGTAAAAGTTTTTGAAACCATGATTTGAGTGGAAATTACAATTGCAAACGTGATTTCCTCAAGCAAGTTAATAAGTGCTTATGAAATTTGTTTCTACTTATTCTGTTTCAAGTATTAATAATTACATTTTTTACTTTTAGCAGTTTTAAATTAATTTCTTTCAAACACTTTAACTTATTCTGAAATCAATACTTATTTTTCAGCAATTTTGTTTCAATACTTCTTCATCAGCAACAGCACTCCCAAACCAAGCCAAATATCCTTAATTGAGAAGGCCTAGGCCCTTACTAAATCTAGTCTATTGTAGAAGATTCTACCTTATTGTATCACAATTCATGTCGATCCATATATAGTTTATCATTCAAATCAATCAATTTGCTTAAATCAACTAAAAATCTCACAAGACAAATAGATTATCTATAAGAAAAATCAATAAATTGCTTGGTTCACGAAATTGATTTCAACCAGGATAGTATCACACTTCTTAGCGAGCAACATGCTATAAGCATAATATTTTAGTTTCTTAACTATATGTTCCATAAATTTTCCCCAAAGGCCTCCTCTTTAATCGGTTGGCACAGTGGTGCATATGAATCTCAACAAGTCAGACTGAACAAAAGCCTCCTATCCTGAGCAAATTCATGGCTTATTGCTTCCTTTCAAACCTACTAGAGTGAAAGCAATTGATGTATCAGCATTTGAATATCTGAAGCAATCATGATTCTTCAGAGCCATCAACAAGCATAATTCTTGAATTTCCTACTGATCTGTTCCATCACTTCGTCGGAAAGCAGAATTCATGTAACTATTTGTTCCATCACTATCAAGGAAAGCGAACATGATTTTCAGCAAAACAACTCATGCTGATGACAACTCATGCTAATTACTATAGATTTAGCAATGGAACCCAAAATATATGAATCAGTTCAGGTACAGTTCTTTTAGCATTCAATCAAAAAAGTAGATGAATCAATTCTACAAAAACAATGCAAAATTTTCAGATTTAACGTACCTTTGAAAACCACATATACATTCAGGTTCTTACGCTCCTCATCTCCTCAACAAACGATATTAGCATATCCATTTTCTCTCTCTCGTCTTCCATATTCTTGCCCCCACACTCCGGCCACCGCCTCCTTCTTCCCTTTTTTTTTCATTTTTTTTCAGAATAATTTTAATAAAAAATTTATGTGGGATCCACTCATCCAATCTCGATTTGCCACGTAACACTAACCCAGAGTAGATGTGGAACTTATATAATAGTTAACGTATTTTATTATTACTTATTGAAGTTCGTGGTAGTATTGAAATTTCATGCACGATTCATAATTTTTGATGCAATTTACCCGAAATAAAATTTAATTTACCCATTAACTTACTTTGCTCTCTTGTGCTGTTGAAGAAACCAAATTTCCGCCTCTTTTTGTATGAGCAAAGTAGAACATTTTCCACTGAGATAGTTCTCATTTCTCTGGATCCTTTTCATCTTATATGGTTGAACATTTCCATTGTTTACATCACTAAATGTTGAGAAACTATCAGTTAACTATATAAATGATAATATTCAAGATTATACCTATTACGCCCTAATTCGAGCGTCACTCTTAGTGCCTTTACCCAATCAGGCTTGTCAATATAATCTGGAAAGCATGTTTGCCTTTCTTTGAAGGTGTCATATTTTTCATAATAATGCTCTTTCGAGTGACTTTTCACTATTAAATTTCCTCGCCATCATTGGCATGATTCTCTGTTTTCTAAGTGGAGTTTCTTCGAATTGAAATTTCTCCTAAAGAACGATCAGGCATAACAAGTCATTTTCTGCACAGCATAACCACACCAAATGGCTACGGTGCATATATGGTTTTTAATTTAAAAAATCGCTGTGGAGCGGCGTTGATAAGAACCGCACCATAACCGTTATGATTCTATACATATAAATTATGCTAACATTCCAACTCATTGTCTGAGCCCAATCCAATCCCAATCTCACTTGATTTCTTAACCAATCTAATAAAAACTAACAAAGTAAAGAGATGAATTACTGATTCAAGGATAATTCTCATTTATAAGTTTTTTATTTAATTTGTTTCTTTAATTGTTATATTTTCCAAAATCTTTATTTTATTTAATTTCCCGGTGCAGTGCGGATAATCACGATTTTTCGGTGGTGCATCTATGGTTTTTAATTTTCAAAACCATGACGGATATGATGCGGATACGGTTTGCAGTTTTAGAACGTGGTGCGGTTACAGCTCTTATGGTATCCGTACCGCTGCCATCCCTCCGTATTCAGCAATCAAACTGTGGTGTTCACGGGAATAATAATTCCAATTCTAAATTCAAACTATAGGAATATTGGTGGCTCCCGCCAAATGTCATATGCTACTCTTATATAATTATTTTTCTCGCAAACTTGAACAAAAATGGAGATGTGCCGGTGCATTATTTCATTTTATTTGGAGGATATGGAACTTAAGAAAATTTATTTTCCTAGCTCTCTGTAATTTCCAAGAGCAACTCCAAAATCAACAAAATTCATTCATTCAACATAAAAAAGTGACTACGATCTTAAGAAAAAATGATTTACGAGTTAAATCTTCGTATTTCTTTTGAAATTGTGCATATTCCAACTGTGCATGCAATTAAAAATATGTTATGATAATGAGGAGCTAGTGCTGCCATTATTGTGGGTCGTTGCTTCTAGTCACCGCCACTCGGTCAACTTCCTGTTTGAACTTCATCCGAACCGAATGTTGATTTTCATCAAAATATCCCAAACACTAGAAAATGAACGATTATTATAACGAGAAATTGTTAATATTGGCGAAGAAACAGGGCCTTATTAAGAAACAAGAGAACTTAAGGGTCTGAAAGGAAAACATAGAAAATTTTTGGGGTTTTTACATAAAATGGCCCATGATTTACGCGTTTTGTCAAATCTATCATATGTTTTTTTTTGTCAGCTATATCCCATGGTGTACATTTTCCTTCAAATATATCCCGCCGTTATCTTTTCGGTCGACATCTAACCGCCGTGCTGACGTGGCGCCCACGTGGCAAGTGGAGCCCACTATCTCTCCACGTGTCATGTCAGCACGGCCGTTAGATGTCGACAAAAAAGATAACACCAAGATAGATTTGATGCAAAAAGTAAACCATAAGATATATCTGATAAAAAAACATATGATAGATTTGACAAAACGGGTAAATTATGAGCCATTTTGGATAAAAATTCCAAAAATTTTAAAGAAATGGCCAAACGGGTCTTTCCTTATAAAAATGGAAATGGCAATTGGCTGAGAAGTGAGACCTAACATTAACGGCGAGGTCGAAATCAAATCCTCTTCCTCCTCAGCTTATTTCCAGAGAATAGCCCCCACTGATTTGCCCATATTAGCCTCCTCCCTCAGGCCTTATTACGGCCTTTGACTGCATGACCGTCAGATACCCAGGGGCACTTTGGTTAATCTGCATGATATATAAACCCCGGCCGCCTGTGCCGCCCTCCGTGTTTTTCAGTCGGTCGATTTGCTAAAGCCCTAACCTTAAACCCTGCGGCCTCCCTCCTGAGCTTCGATCCGCTGAGGAATGGCGACTTCACTGCTTCTGCGATCTCTGAGGCGCAGAGAGCTTCATGGCTCCTCCTTGTTTGCTTACAAATCCGTATGCTTCCCCTCTCTCTCCCCCCCCCCCCCCCTCTCTCTCTCTCTGTCTCTTAGAGTGTGTTTGGTAGTTTACCGGTGAAGTGATTACTGGTAAAGTACGTTCTCACCAAAGTGGGAATCCACTTTCCCACCTCCGGCGAGAATTTACGTTACCGCTCCTGTGGGAATGTGAAATGTGGAAATTTGGATTACCATGCGGTAATAAAATAATTCAAATTCCTGGGAATGTGGATAGACCCACATACCAAACGCACTCTAAAAGTACAGTTTTTTTGTGTTTGTTGAGATGGCTGCGTATGAGTATTTGACGCTACGAGAAGCTAAGATAGCTGGAAGAAGCTGAAATTGGATAGGGAAAGGAAGCTATGGCTTTGAAGCTAACGAAAGTCTGTTGATTAGTCGGGTTTTATCAGAACGGCAATTGATCCACGCCAAGAATGATTCTGCTTTACTTAAATTGGAATGTTGAATCTGAGGCGATAATGATGTCCTTGCGTTTCGTGTATATGGATCAAATTTCAATGTGGTTCTCAGCTTTTCTAGAGGCCCTTGAGTTTTAGCTCTGGAGCAGTCAGCTTTCTGCTCCAAATCGGTTATTTTCCTCAACTCTATTTCGGAAAGCACGATATGGTTCCATTTGCGAGGTTCTAATTGTGCTCGATTCTTAAAAGCTTCTGGATTTTCTGGACCAATATTATAAAATCCTAAGCCGTCATATATATATTCTTTGGTCTTTCCTCGTCTTGCTTTATAGCTTGTTGATTTTAGAAAAATGAGTTAGATCATTTTGGTTTCTTATTTCGACTTTATTGAAGATGTGACCCTAACCAATGCAATTTCTGCCATAAAAAGTTTGGCTTATTATGTCCTGCAGTTAACTGGCAATGCCAATCCATCAGCTTCATCCCTTGCCAACAAATGGGCAAGCTTGGCAAGACCATTCAGGTACTTAATAAACTTCTTGCTGCCTATAACTATTCAACATTACTGTTTTCTGATTTCGTGTCCGTTACAGCTCAAAACCAGCTGGAAATGAAGTTATTGGCGTTGATTTGGGAACCACTAACTCTTGTGTCGCTGTTATGGAGGGAAAGGTAGGATAGATGGCTTTAAGTTTTGAACTTTTGCATTTCAGTTGGCCAATTATGTTTAACCGGATCTTGGATTGACCTGTTGTCATTTGATTTACTTCAGAATCCTAAAGTGATCGAGAACAGTGAGGGGGCGCGTACGACTCCGTCAGTGGTTGCTTTTAACCAAAAAGGGGAACTAATGGTGGGAACACCGGCAAAACGTCAGGCTGTAACCAACCCGACAAATACATTTTTTGCCACCAAACGTCTTATAGGGAGACGTTTTGATGATCCTCAGACGCAGAAGGAAATGAAAATGGTTCCTTATAAAATTGTTAGAGCGCCAAATGGTGATGCTTGGGTTGAGGCCAATGGGCAGCAGTACTCCCCCAGCCAAATTGGAGCATTTGTTCTCACTAAAATGAAGGAAACTGCAGAATCATATCTTGGGAAAACAATATCTAAAGCTGTTATCACTGTTCCGGCTTATTTCAACGATGCACAGAGGCAAGCAACAAAAGATGCTGGACGAATTGCTGGTCTAGATGTCCAGAGAATCATCAATGAGCCCACTGCTGCTGCCCTCTCATATGGGATGAACAATAAAGAAGGGCTTATTGCAGTATTTGATCTTGGAGGTGGAACATTTGATGTTTCCATTCTGGAGATATCAAATGGAGTTTTCGAGGTAAACATAATTTTTTAGTCTATTAGTTGGTCTGAAACAATTGGCAGGTTTACTTAGCTCTCCTTCTTCACAGGTGAAAGCAACAAATGGAGACACATTTCTAGGAGGAGAGGACTTTGATAATGCACTGCTAGAATTTCTGGTGAGTGAGTTCAAGAGGACCGAAGGAATTGATCTATCGAAGGATAGGCTCGCACTACAGAGGCTTCGTGAAGCAGCGGAGAAGGCTAAGATAGAGCTCTCATCTACTTCTCAGACTGATATCAATCTTCCTTTCATAACTGCCGATGCTTCTGGTGCAAAACACTTGAACATCACTCTTACTAGATCTAAGTTCGAGACTCTAGTTGACCATTTGATCGAAAGGACCAAAAACCCCTGCAAAAACTGTCTCAAGGATGCTGGAATTTTGACCAAGGATGTTACTGAAGTTTTACTGGTTGGAGGGATGACACGTGTTCCCAAGGTGCAGGAAATAGTTGCAGATATCTTTGGGAAGAGCCCGAGCAAAGGTGTTAATCCTGACGAGGCCGTTGCAATGGGTGCTGCTATTCAGGGAGGCATCCTCCGAGGAGATGTTAAGGAGTTGCTTCTCTTGGATGTGACTCCTTTGTCTCTCGGTATTGAAACTCTTGGAGGAATCTTCACTAGATTAATTAGCAGAAACACCACCATCCCAACAAAGAAGTCACAGGTTTGCTCTTCCTCTCCCGAATTTCTTTGAACTGTTGGATGAAAAATGATTTGTAGATTAGTCTTCAGCACCGGGGCTTTTTTTTTACTATCCTGAAGTGTGGGTTGACCAAGTTTTTCTTTGTTGCTCTATGTGTTTCAGGTGTTCTCCACCGCAGCTGATAGTCAAACTCAGGTGGGCATCAAAGTTCTTCAGGGAGAACGTGAAATGGCAGCAGACAACAAGCTTTTGGGTGAATTTGAGCTCATGGGTATTCCTCCAGCTCCGAGAGGGATGCCACAGATCGAAGTTACATTTGACATCGATGCTAATGGTATCGTGACTGTGTCTGCAAAGGACAAGGCCACTAATAAGGAGCAGCAGATCACAATCCGATCCTCTGGAGGATTATCGGACGATGAGATTGAGAAGATGGTGAAGGAGGCTGAACTGCATGCCCAGAAAGATCAAGAGAGGAAGGCTTTAATCGATATCAAGAACAATGCAGATACTACGATCTATAGCATCGAGAAGAGCTTGGGTGAGTACAGGGAGAAGATTCCGTCGGAGGTTGCCTCGGAGATTGAATCTGCTGTGGCAGACCTCAGGAATGCAATGGCAGGCGAGAACATCGATGATATCAAGGCCAAGATCGACGCTGCAAATAAGGCCGTTTCAAAGATTGGAGAGCACATGTCAAAGGGTTCTAGTGGGTCCTCGGGAGGGTCCCAGTCGGGCGACGAACAAGCTCCAGAAGCAGAATACGAGGAAGCGAAGAAATGAAAAGCTCACAGTTGAAGAGGTTTAAATTAGTTCACAAATTCATTATTGGGGTACGTACATTGTCCTTGGGAGGGGCTTCTCTTTCTTGTCTCTCTAGTTTAGGGCGCGAAGACTGTTTAAGCAGTCGGGAATGATGATTGGATGTAAGAGTTATTGGAGATAGTTCTTTTGCCTGTAATTTTTGTTGCCCGGTAAACTCGGGTTTCCGACAAGGTTTTTGAGGTGATAAAAGTCGTTTAACATGTGACAGTTCTCAATCTCTTTGTTTATGTTTGACCGTCAAGTTTGGGGTAGGGTGAAATGGGATTTAAAATCCTTATGCTGTTTAATATCCTAGTAAGTGTTCGGTGCATATCAACATTTGGAGAAGTTATTTGATGATAAACGTCTTGTCACGTGACGTGAGGAAGTACCAATCAAATTGTATGAAACTGAGGACTTAATACTAATCACTAGAATAATTGTCATAATTATTCTTTATTAAAATTTTTTTATTAATTTTTCATCACCACGTCATTTGAAATATGATCATTTAAAATTTTCTCTAACATTTGGTATTAGAATCATATATATATATATATATATATATATATATATATTAAAAAAGACTAGCTGACGTAATAAACTTTCCCAATATTGTTGAAAAAAACTAAATTTCAGAAGTTAAGTATTATAGCAAATAAAATGTTGCTCTAAATAAAATAAATAAAATAATATAATAATTTTTAAGATATAATGAATAACTTTTATACAAACAAAGAACATATATTTGTGTTAATATATATGCTAATAATTTTTGCTAAAACAAAAAAGAAAACGCATAAGAAAATTGAGGGATCAATTAGAAATCGAGACATCAGAACGAAGAAGTATTTTGACACTTCAATAGCACCCACTCATTGTTATTACTCTACTAATTGTATATAAACAAGAATCGTGTGTGGTATTGTTTTGAGAAAAAAATATGTATGAGTCTCGAGATGATACTCCGCTCTATTTTTACAATCAGTGACCTTATTTTTAATCAAGAGTTAGTAACCTATTTTAGTTAATTGTATAGATAGCTAAGAGATGCTAATATAGAAATCCTTTTGGAGGATGTAAGCAAAAATCAATGGAATAGACAAGAACGAAAAATATCCAAAGTTTGGGAGTAAATTTAAGAAATGAGGGGCACATGGCCTCCTCTCATTTCCGTGGCTCAATTTTAATTAATATATACATTTAAATTTGTATTTTATGGGATTAATTATTTGATCTCATAAATTTATTAGTTATATGACGCTGTTTAATGAAAGTGCAAAGAAAGATAACACAATAATGCTAAAAAAAAGAAGTAAAGAAATAAGTCAGGATTATGGGATACGGGGATCCACGCCAATAAAAACTCAAGATATTACAAGGAATGACACTCCAGTAACAATCACTTCATGATTTCATTCTCCACTGAATATTTCAAAGACAGCGCGAGAATAGGAGCATGCATCGGCTTACTTTTCCTCCCAAAATTGACGAAAATGGGAAAATGCAGAGTTCGGCACGTAAAATGTTTCTCCCGCCAAACCCAGCTTTCGAATGACTAAAATACCCTTATCCGACCTGAACAACGGAATCACGGCTGATTTGTAATCAGGGTCAAAATAGTAAAATAAAGTCGGTTCAGCTTCAGCGGTCACTCTCTCTTCTAGGGTTTGTGCTCTGTTCTCTCTCTATCTTTCTTCCGCATCTCCTCACCAACGAATTTTCGCGATTGAGTTCCGTTTGCCATTCAGAGCGACTCTCAGGCTTCGCCTTCCTTTTGCAAGGTTAGAGATAGCTACCACACATCACCTACCCAGCTTCGCTTCTCGTCTACTGAAGCTTCTCGAGCTTCTCCGTCTACTTGGGGCTGCGCAGTTCGATCATCGATTGACTGGTTCCAGCTCGGCTTTGTGATTCCGGATAGAAGATTGACTGACTGGGGGTACGATTCTGATCCTTCAGGGGGGAGTAGCTCTTGTTTGGGTAGTTTATTTCGGGTTTCCAGGTTGCGCTTTACCTTGGCAATCATCCGCTGTAAAGTTTTCCGTAGGGTTGATGCAGTAAAGGGCTATGATGCTTCTCCATGTTTTGATGTTAGATTGGTTTTCTGTCTGTTCCGGTCTTTGGGATGCATAGGTCAATGTTCGAGCCTTTGAAGTCGTCGCAGGTTATTGGTGTTTATTGGTGCTTGGTGATATACTGAAGGCTTGGAGTGAGGATAGAGACAAGTGTTGATTTGCTTGGAGATAGATGTATCGTCAGTTATGGTAACATCTTTTGTACATTGTAGTAGAGGACTTCGAAGGAGCTGCTCTATTCGAGGGGCGAAGATGCCTTCTTCCTATTTCTCAGAACTAAGGTCTGCTGTTCAGAATGGTATTCGGAAATCGGCTGCAGGATGTGATGGCGGTGTGCAGAGCTCGGTGGAAGTTTTAGTTGGGCAAGGAAAGTTGTGGTCTGGAAATTTGAGGTGTTTCCACTCTGTACCATCCTCTGCGGTATCTGGGTTGAATGTGCTTTTGCGGCCGGGGACTGTTTTTCACTCAAGATCCGATTCTCAGTTAGGACTCAAACGTGATTACTGCAGTGGAGTTTCACCTGGGTATGGGCTGGGCATCAGAAATTCGAGGAACTGCAGCAACTTCTCAAGAGGGTTTCTGGGAAAATCCAGGAGTTTCAGCAGCAGTGGGGAGGGGGAGTCGATACAGTACGATGTGGTCATTGTAGGGGCTGGACCTGCCGGACTGTCAGCGGCGATAAGGTTGAAGCAGATGTGCCGTGGAAAGGACTCTGATTTGTCTGTCTGTGTTGTTGAGAAAGGAGCTGAAGTGGGCAAGTCTTCTTTCTCTGTTCTCCTTTCTTTTGATCGTTTTCATGCTACGTTTTCCAATGGGTGGATTTGGCAGAACCATATAACCAAACAATCGTTGTAGTAATATTTGCTTTGGGCTAGCTGGTAGTTGCTGGGAGAGTGATTGTGTGTTTGGTTTTAGAGTTAAGTAGAGTTGAATTTTGATTTTAATTGGGTTGTAATGATTGTGTTGTTGAATTATGAGAAAAAGTAACGGATAGTTGAGAGTTTTTAGTATCAAAAATTGGATTGAATGGTTATGAAAATTGAAGAAAAATGGGAAAGTAATGATTGTGTTGTTGATTTTTGTTGTGTAGTGAGTAGAGTTAAAGTTAGGGTTAAAATTTTAAAAACTTGATTGCAAAACCAAATGGGTTATGTTCCAGCTAAAATGGGCTTTGAATTTGATGTATTTGTGTACATCACCTTGTATTTGCAATGCCAAACAACGTTTGAGTTGGTCGCAAATTTAGTGTTAGCAAGTTCAGAACTTGTGTTTATCTCGAGATTGTATCTTTTTCTTTTTCGTGTTATCGCTTTATGTAGATTGTTCTGATGATTTGCTGGCATAAGAATTCTTCATGGGGGTTGTGTGAAATCTGAGGACCTGTTTGAGGAAAGTTGAGGAATGTGCTCAGAGGGCAGTGACATCCAATAAATTGCCAACTTTTTGATCTCTGTCTCCGTTTATCTTTAAAAGAACTTGGAACTATTTTTCTCTTTTTGATTGTTTTCTTGGATTTCTAAAATCTTGTCATTTACCTCTTGCATTTTGTCATTACAGGTGCTCACATCCTCTCCGGGAATGTTTTTGAACCTCGGGCACTGGATGAGCTTATCCCACAGTGGAAAAATGAGGAGGTTTAGTCAGTTTCCTTGCCTGTTTTTATTTTGTTTGATTTTTTCGGTATACGTATTTTGCAATATTTGGTAGCAATACCTTAATTTTCATGATTGGACAAACAATGGCTTTTGCCTAGTTCTTGATATTTGCTACTCCTAACGTGTTGCTGGTGTTTTTCACTCTTAATAAATGATTTAAAAGCAGAATTGCATCCTGTAGTAAGTCATATTAATAGTTCATAAAAAATGACCTGCAGTGCTAATTGGTGTTGTATGAGTCAATCTTGGTTCGATTTATCTAACTTTTTGGCTGGAAAAAATTAGATGAACGGATCCAAGATTGCCTCAGACAGGATTGATTCATCTCCTTGGTTGTCCAACAAAAAGGCATATTTTGCTAGGTGGATGTTCCACAATTGTTTGGATGCCCCTCTAATTCATTGAACACAGCCCAAACATATGACATCTTGGCCTTAAAGAGCAGTAGATGAGCACAACTAATTTCTTTCATTGCTTTTGCCTAAATTAATTGCAGGCTCCAATCAATGTCCCCGTTTCATCAGACAAGTTCTGGTTTCTGACTAAGGATCGTGCATTTTCACTTCCATGCCCTTTCGATAACAAGGGAAACTACGTTATCAGGTATTAATCACTATCCGTATCAGAACTTCTATTGCAGTTCTCAATTTCTTGCTGTTGCTGAGTCGGATGAATTCTTGAAAATTAATTGCATTTCATGGTTATTCATTGACCGAAGAAGTTGTTTTCGTGAGAGGAACTTTTGAGTCACTCTGTTTTAGGGCTTATGGACTATCATTTGTTTTGTAGGGCTTCTTCATTTAGTCTCTATTTCAGCCCTTCTCTCTCAAAAGTTAGTTGTCTGAGCTTTGTTTATTTGTGCTTTCAACACAGTTTGAGTCAGCTAGTGAGGTGGTTGGGAAAGAAAGCTGAAGAACTGGGCGTAGAAATTTATCCTGGGTTTGCGGCCAGTGAGGTATTGCTGTTTCTCTCAGAAAGTTGATGTTTGATTAGCTATTCTTTAGATAAATTAGAATAATTCTTATATAGCTTGTAGGTACTTTATGATGATGACACGGTCGTGGGCATCAAGACCAATGACATGGGCATCTCGAAAGACGGTACAAAGAAGGAGACTTTTCAACAGGGTGTAGCTTTGAAAGGTAGTTCCTCACTCTCTTTCTTGCATGCAACTGGCAGGGGAGAACCGTTAACTCTTGGAATGCTCTGTACACACTCATGCTTATTTTATTGGGTTACATTTATTGCAGAATTCAAGGTAGTAGAAAGCTCTGTTATGATATACATCAAGTCCACTTTGAAAGTCCTTTCATGTGTCAGTTGGACTTAAATTCTGCACAATTGAAGCTAGATATGGGTCTTTATCACATTCTATACTAAAAACCATATTGTGATGGATATTATCGAGATTTTACCCAAAAAGCTAAGGTTGTATGCAAATGCACAACATCATTCATTATCTATATGAAACACACTTTAAGATTGTCCAAATCATAATCATAAAATTGGTCCTATAGGTTCTGATTTGTTTGTATACATATAAATGCATACTTTTGTACCTTAAAACAAGAGGGAGAAGCTTACTAGCTTTTCTTCCCTGAGATAAGGAATTTTACACCTAAAACATGGAAAACATGAAAACTATATGATTAGTCATTATGTGGCTTGGTACATTTGAGAATGGCATGTGTCTGCTGTACTTCTTCCATACTTTACATGAATGCCGATAGGCATATATATATATATATATATATTATATTATATGTTGTTGAGGAACTAGGGAGTTCTTGGGGATAGTATGACTCATTTTCATACTCTTGCAAGTGTTCATGGTTTCCTTTTATTTTAATTATTTAATTTGTTATATTATATATTTCAGTCCTTTTTTCTATTTAAATAAGTGCTGGTGCTATTACCATAAAGCAAATATGTAGAAGAGTTCTAGGAACAGAGTACATCAATTCACTCAACCAAGATGTAAAATCAAGGCAATCTGTCACCGTCAAAGCAAAATTCGGTACATATGCAACTCTAAATCGCATAAGCCCTACAACTTGTCGAACTAAGCTAATAAGTAACTATTTCCCCCTTGAAAAACTCTAGTGTTTCTTTGTTTCCAAACTATATACAAATAGCAAGTCCAAGCCAGCTCTCTGATGACTACTTCAAGGGTTTTCCCTTGCCACTGTTGTGCAAGTTGTGTTCACTTTTCCAGTCTCTAGTAGGCCTATTTAGCATCACATATCTTGAATTCTGCTCCAGACTTTCTTGATAAGGTGACAAGAGAAGAAGTGATGATGCCTGATTCCTCTTCCACATTGCAGAAGTCAGAGTAAGTTCCATGATCCAAACAACCCATTGCTGCAACCTATCCTTTGTAGATAATCTGTTGAGAATACTTAACCAGCAAATGAAGAAACTTTGGGAACATGTCCTAGGAACCATATTAACTTGTGCCATTCCACCCTCTTGGAGGTCTGATATGCCTCCATACTTTTGATGCAAGGGGTACTCTATTCATAAAAAAAAAAGAAAAAACCAGTAAGAGGTACTGTTTTTTTGGATGTCCTCTACCTGGGGGTCTCCACTTCTGCACCAGATCCTCTGTCCTTCATGAAGTACGCAGCTGATCATTTGGTTGGGAAAAATGGATTTGAATCATTGAAATCCCTTACACAGATCAATTATAGGGTCCTTGTCACAGCACTTATCATGCCAGAATGAGATATTCCTTCCATCCCCTACTCTACAGTTGATCATTGGCTTTGCTATGTGCCTTGACTTTAAAAGCTTCCTTCATCCCTGTGAACTATTGCTTTGGGGCTTGATGGACCCGGATATTTCTTCCTTTTAACACATATTTAGTGTAGACATGCTGAGCATTGCTGCAGCTGCACTAATATAATCAATGCTATATTAAGTACATTGATGGATTAGTGTGCTATATAATATTATCAGATATACATTATCATCCAACGTCAAAGATGAAAAAAACATGTTACATTTTAAATCATTAAGTCTAATTACATGCTACTTGTTTCTTACGTTTTCGTAGAACAACATATAAAAAATCAGCAGCATCTGACAATAAATCAACAAATTCTTGTATCTTAGACTATATAAATGCAACCACGAAAAGGACAACTAAAACAAAAAAAGATTCGCAATCTTCCTTTGCAATCAAAAGGTTGAAACCGCCAAAACATGGACATGTAAAACACAAAAGTACTGGCAATAGTCCATTTTCGTCAATTTCTCTTTCCAAGCTAATGTTTGCTTTGTGGCTCACTATTACTTCTCTTTGTTGACAAACCTACCAATAACGAAGAAGAGGTAAATATGCAATTAGTGCTACTTCATTCGATAGCAGTAAGAGCAGGAGCTAACTCATACTCTATTTAGAATAAAAACAAATGACCAATTTTTGTATTAATGAACACTAAAGTAGAAAGTAGACACACTGGTAGAATGATGGAGGTATGGGGTGAAGTACAACCAAATCCCCCGAATCCATGGAAAGTAATGAAAGATTGAAAAGGTTGAGGTTCTGATTTGGTAGAAAAAAAAGAGATATGATAGGTGATGGTCAAATTGGACGGAGAAAGACTGTCAGTGAGGGATAGTGAGAAGCAAGATAATGGGAAATAAAGAAGTAAAAAAAAAACTTAAATATCATAAGTACAAAGAAAGTAAGAGTTGGTGATATTAGTAAAACATATCTGACTTCTTTGATGTTTTCTAATAGATGAATTTAATTGATAGCAAATTAGGAAATTTAGCAATCAGAAAATTCATAACCATATCGAATTTTCAAGACTGACAATGTATTTTTCAAAAGGGATTCGCAATCAATTAAATTATTACCAAGTAAAAAATAAGTCCATTTAAGAAGGAATAAAAGAAGGAAAGATTGCAATTTAAAGTAGATAGAGTGTCTATTATCAACTTATTGAGATTCTGAAATGATAAGAGAATTTTGCTTTCCTTTGATTTCTTTGTTTTGACGAATATTAGGAAAAGAGGTAAATGATACAACTATTCTCAAGGGAAGATTCCATTTTCTACGCCTAATCAATAAAAATGGAAAGACTCGACAATAATTTAACCATAACTAAGATCTAAAGAATGGGACAACAAATCTAATACGTACAATCCAAAAGACCAAAATCAAGGAGCTCTTTCACGATCCCTACAAAACGAATACTAATAAGTTCTTTCATACGAATGCCTTAACTTGCAAATCATGTTACTTAAATTTCGAGATTTAATACTCTAAACTAAATCCAAGTTAACAGTGTGAATGAATTAATTTTCTTGATGAACGAAGCTAGAAACACAATTCAGCCTGTGCAAGATAGAAATTGGGGAAAAAGAATCGTGTCTACCACCAGACACACAACTCTTTATATATTCTACGGTTAATTACACAAAGAATATAAACTAAAGGCTATTTACATTTAAGTCCCTAAACTATTAACTTCATTTGTGTATGCCCAACTTGTTACAAATATAATATACTCGAGGACCCTTAGCTTTAGTAAAAATATTTGCCAATTGATCATTTGAGCTAATAACGGCCGTTACAATATCTTTGAGACTGCAACTTTTCTCTAACAAAGTGACAGTCGACCTCGATAGGTTTCGTTCTCTCATAAAAAATCGGGTTCGACGCAATGTGTAGTGCAGCCTGATTATCACAAAATAACTTCATAGGACAAGGTTGTTCTACTCCTAACTCTTCAAGCAATTGCTTCACCCATAACAACTCATAAGTGGTTAGGGCCATCGCCTTATATTTAGCTTCGGAACTTGATCGAGCAACAACATTTTGCTTCTTCCTCTTCCAAGAAATTACATTTCCTCCAAACAACACATAGTAACTTCTTGTGGATCTTCTATCTGATTTTGAACCGGCTCAATCTGCATCAATATATCCAACTACTTCATTATGACCTCGATCTTGATATAACAATCCTCTACCAGGAGCACCCTTAAGGTACTTCATAATTTGAATTACAGCATTCCAGTGAGTTTCAGTTGGTGAGTATAGGAATTGATTGACAACACTCACCGTGAAAGAAATGTCTCATCTAGTAATTGTGAGATAGTTTAGCTTACCGACCAATCTGCGATATCGCCTAACATCTAAAAAGGGTTCTCCGTCTCTTGGTGCCAACTTGACATTAGGCTCCATCAGTGTATCAACTGGCTTACACTCGAGCAATTCCGTTTCCTCTAAGATGTCTAACACATACTTCCTTTGTGATATGTAAATATCACGCTTAGATTGAGCAACCTCAATCCCAAGAAAATATTTCAAGGCTCCCAAGTCTTTGGTTTGAAACTGTGAGTGCAAATAAGCCTTCAGTTGAAAGATGCCAACTGCATCATCCCCTGTAATGACGATATCATCAACATATACAACTAGGAGAATATGTCTTCCTTCATAGTGTCTGAAGAACACCGAATGATCAAATTGACTTCTCACTAGACCAAACTTAAGAACAGTCGAACTGAAGCAATCGAACCGTGCTCGAGGAGACTGTTTCAGCCTATACAAAGATTTGCAGAGTTTACATACCTTGCCAAAGTACTCCCCCTGAGCAACAAACCCAGGTGGTTGCTCCATATAAACTTCCTCTTCTAAGTCTTTATGTAGAAAAACATTCTTGATGTCCAACTGATGGAGCGACCAATGGTTAATGGCTGCCAATGACAACAATGGACACACATAAGCCACCTTGGCTATAGGAGGAAAGGTATCACCATAGTCTAGTCCAAGGTTTTGTGTATAGCCTTTGGCAACTAGACGAGCCTTTAATCGATCAATACGACCAGTTGGGGGACATCTTCACTGTATACACCCATCGACAACTAGAATTTGGTGACAAAGATACAAGTTCCCAAGTGCCATTGGCATGCAAAGCAGACATCTCATCTTTCGTTACTTCTTGTAAACTAGAATGTGATAATGCCTCCCTATCAGATTTAGGAATAGAGACAAAATCCAAAGAAAGAAAAGCAGTATAGGAAGGAGACAGATGACTACAATTGAGAAAGTTATATAGAGGATAAGGATTGGCAGTGGAACAGGTACCTTTTTTTTGGGCAATAGGCAAATCTAGTTCTGGGGAAGACATCAATGGTGGATCTGAGGTTGGAGGTGCGATTGGAACGGGGGTAGAGTCTTCTGATCTCTCAGGAGAGGTCACCTGTACTCTCTCTACTGGCTGTGATTCAATATGAGGTACCTTTTTCCTGCGTTGATAAGTGATCAACTCATGTGATTCGGTTGGTTAGGAAGTAGATGGCATCGCAGGTGTGTCAGACGGAAGAGTGTGGATGGAATACTAGACGGGACAATTATATACAGAGAAAGGAGAGGTAGTGATTCACAAAGTAATTCTAACTGATTGGGAGACGTTGAGAAAAAAAGAGTGGACTCAAAGAAGGTGACATCCACAATCATAATGTATCGACGGTGTTTTGAAGAGTAACATTTATATCCTTTATACCCACAAGGATATCCTAAGAAAACACACTTCAATGAGCGAGGAGACAATTTTGATGAACTTGGGAGCAATTGATGGACAAAACAAAGGCACCCAAAAATACGTAGGGGCAATGAATAAATTACATCACGAGGAAACAAGACTAAAAAAGGGATTTGACTATGGAGGACACTAGAGGGCATTCTATTGACCAAATAACATGTAGTGAAAAGTGCATCACCCCAGAACTTGACGGGTACGTTCATATGTATTAAGAGAGTGCATAAAGTCTCAACAAGATGACTATTCTTTCGCTCGGCAACTCCATTTTATTGTGGAGTATAGGCACAAGAAGATTGATGTACCATGCCTCAAGAAGACATGATTGAAAGGATGCTGAGAAATATTCTCAGGCATTATCACTGCGAAGGGTTTGAACTGAAATACCGAATTGTGTTTGGATTTCAGCACAAAAGGACACAAATGTGGAATATAGGTCAAAACAATTCTTCGATAGATATACCCATGTCATCTCGGAATAATCGTTAATGAAGGTTACAAAATAACGATAACCTTGATTTGAAGAAACTAGATAAGGACCCTAAATGTCTAAATGGACTAAAGCAAAAGGAGCACTAGCACGTTTACTGGCTCTACTTGGAAATTGGGCCCTAGTATGCTTTCCAAGTTGACATGATTGACACTCTAATTGATTGACTTTGGACAAACTCGAAACCATTTGCTTCAGATTAGCTAAAGAAGGATGACCAAGGCGATTATGAATTTGCTCTGGAGATGCAGCAGCTGTGCAGGCAATAGGTACCTGAGATGTTGCTGGAACAATTAGTCGTAGAGACCTTGGAACTCACGCCTTGTTCCAATCGTTCTTCTTGTCCTCGAATCTTGAATTACCACAGAGTTTGAGGTAAATGTTACAATACAATTGAGATCTTTGGTTAGTTTGCTAATAAATATTAAGCTATAGGGAAACTTAGGAAGATGAAGAACGGAGGATAAGGAAATGAAAGTAGGTTGAGCCGTGCCAAGGCTACTCACCGAGGCGACAGAGCCATTAGCTAAAGTAACAGAAGGCAAAGAACTAGAGTTATGGAAATGGGATAACAAATTAGAGTTACCAGACATGATCAGATGCACTTGAGTCTAGAAACTAGGGGCCTAATAGAGAGGATTTGGTGAGACATGCAACTGGTTGATTGGATTGTGCGAAAGAAGCAATAGGTTGAGATGCTTGCTGAACTGCCTGGTTCTGAAGGAGAAGCAAACTGAGCATATTCTTCAGTCGAAATAACCACAGACGAAGACTGTCCAGTTGGTGTCTCCTCGTATGGTGCAGGGCTACCATTAGTATCAATCGATACTTGCGTCCGTGCAACATTAGCAAACTTAAGAGGAAACCCATGGAGAGAATAGCACTTATCACGATTGTGATCACGTCTTTTACAGTAAGTGCAAATTGGGGGATTCCCTCGACCCTTTCCACCTTTGGATCCACGATTTTCCTTTTGGGTATGAGCAACATCGATTGAATTAGAAGCTGCAATAGATGACTTGGTCTCGGTGACAAGTGCCACGTTCTCCTCAAGTGCATTTGGAGTTTGGGAAATATCAGTCACTCGAATCAGACGAGTAATCACATCAGCAAGTGGAGGGATTGACTCTCCACTAAGTATTTGATGTCGAACATATTCATACTCAGCCTCGAGACTTTGCAAGCAGATAATTGCATTTATCTTGTCACGTTGTTCCTATTGGTCCTTCAAGTCAATGGTATAAGGTATAATCTCGTTGAACTAAGTAAATAATCTTCGGAGTTAGGCCAAATGTGTGTGCGCATATCATTGTCTAAAAGCTTCAATTGGAATAAGTTGGAAAAGACATCATAGACCTTAGTAATGTCATGGGTATATACACCTCTTTGACACGTGTCAACACTGTTTTGCATGTTCGATAAGGGTGAAACATATATATTAGGGATTGGTCAATGGACTGCCATAGGAGAGTGCATAGATATGCATCAGTTTGAACCCACCTTGCCTTCTTCGATTCTTCAATTTCTGAAGCTATTTTGGTGAGATGCTCCATGTGCCCTTGACCCAAAAATCACAACTCAACAGATGCTCTCCAATCAGCAAAATTTTTCCTATTCAACTTAACGGTGAAAATTACGGGGCTCTCATAGATTGGGGAGACATTCACATTACCATGGGAGGTTGACATAACTTTCCAAAGAAGACTCGAGATACAAGAACACTGAGAAGCCAACAGCAACTGAGACAACTAGAGCTCCAATAGAGTTGTAGAGGAGCACAGATGCAAATACAACAAAGAAGGAGGTAGGCACATCATAGACATAGACATAGTTGGAGAGGAGCACAAACACAACATCATAACAAAGACGCAGCAGCACAGCAGAAAGCCAGGCACAACACAGCACAGACACAGACATAGTAGTAGAGGAGCACGGACGCAACAACACAATAGGGAGACGAAGAGAGCAACAGAGCATAGTAAACTCATTGAACGAGAAGTCAGGACGTCGATGAGAGTAGAGAGAACGCACGCAGATAATGTGCGTGCGTAGAGACAACTAAGGAGTGGAACCAGTGGAGACGACTGGAATTCCAGCTCCGACTAAGATAGAGAGAGGCTGCGACCAAGGCTCTAGAAGAACGGAAGCTCTAGCTCCATGATCAGGAGAGTTCTAGCTTCAGTTCAGTTAACGATCTTCCCCAATCCTAGCTCTGATACCATGTGCAAGATAGAAATTGGGGAAAAAGAATCGTGTCTACCACTAGACAACTCTATTTATATATTCTACGGCTAATTACACAAAGAATATAAACTAAAAGCTATTTACATTTAAGTCCCTAAACTATTAACTTCTATATATTTAACACAGCCCATAACTATTCGAAAATAAAAAACACGTCTCGGCCCATAAATATTCAAAGTAGGTAGAACTTACGATCTTAACAGCCAAGTAGAAATTAATTTAATGTTTGTACATGTATTAGGTTTCAATACCTTGTGATTTTGGGAAGCCAGAGTCATTTCTCTTTTGCCATGGTGTAAACTCTCTCCGTGAAAGACATGTATATCCACATATGAAGATTTAATATCCTTCTCAACCTTTAGTAGTAATATCAATTACATCGGTTATTAATATATGTGGGGAGTTATTTACGCTATATAAGGCACAATGAAGTAGAAGTTAGAGTGTTGACCGAGTTCGTTACTTTATGCTTGTTGCCTCTAAAACTGATCCAATTGATCAATTCAACCAAAGCCCAAACGAAAAACCCTGCAAATGAAAGTAAGTCATTTGATAATGGTATGGAGATAGAGGATAATAATTCAATTCAAATTGAGTAAGGAACATATAAAAGGCATATCCACCAGCAAGTAATCTTCCCCTTTCCTACAAAGTTATTTACTCAGAATCTGTCCCAAAAGTTCCCGTCATTTTCCAGGATCCTAAAAACAAACCTGTAGAATTAATTTCATCAGCTATTGCTCTCCTTTCCTCTATTTATTAAATGGGCTTAAAAGATATTACTTTTTGTGATGCAATCTCCCAGAATACGTACCATAGATTCACCAATCATAAATTTGTAGAAAAGCACCCGAACTTGAAGTCCGACATTGCCACTCTATCTCTCGTTGAGAAACTAAAACAAACTGATACCAAGAGAAAGTGAGGGAGCGGGGCTTAGCTTCGAGGAAGACAGTCGAGCCAGAGCTTCGAGAGGCCGATGCCGGAACTACGAAGCTCATCTCCTTACCGATTGATCAGATTGAGAAGTTTTTGTTTGTCTGTCTCTTTTCCCTCCCGTCCAAATCGGCTGGATCCTAATTGAGAAGCTCTGATCTTGGCTCGCTCTCCCTTCCCTGTTGATTTTCTCTTGACCGTAAACCCTGCCTTTCCCTTTTCCTCTTGTTTTTCATTTTGTCGTGATTTTTACTCTTTAAAACACACTTCTTTGCAGCTTTTTGACATTTTCAGCCTTTTGACCTGCAATTTTGCTTATAAATAAAAGGTAGATTTCTTCTCTCTTTATTTTTTCATCGAGAAAAAAGTACATTTATTTTATAGCATTTTTTATTGAAAACATTACCTCCTCTGTGTTTGTTACACTTGGACAGCTTAGGAGAGTGCCTTGACACTCTCCTTCAGCCTAAAGAGAAGATGTTTTGATCCAGGCTACCTGTAAGGAACCAGCGCTTATCAGTAATTCCCACAGGTCTTTCAACGTACTGGCCTTGTTCCATTGCTCTAATTCTTGGACATATAAACCTCTTTCCCTTTTTTTGGCAAGCATATATTTTCCTACTTAACTTTCGCCCCTTTGGATGTAATGTCATTACCCTTCCGGTAAGCACTGACATCGTTGCTGCACCAACTTGATGGTCTTATTGGGAAAAATAAGGAGGACCAAAAGTTACCATGCTGAAGTTTACTGAGTCGATAAGGTGTAGTCTCCCTGCATATGAAAGATATTGAGAAGTCTACCTCTTAATTCTATTGTGATCCATTCATTTAAAGCAATGCAGTCTAATGTTGATGATTCGCTTGAAATTGGAGGCAATTCCATATATCTAATGAGGAGAACAAGTTTAAAACCAGTATAGTTCAACATATCTTGTACTTGTGCTTCATTTAGTTCAACGCAAAAAAAATTTAGTTTTGGCTGTATTCAGCTTCAAGCCTGGTAGGTCATAAATCTGCAAGACCTTTGATACAGCTTGAATAGAACTGAGATTTCCTTAAGTGTAAACCATCAAGTCATTAGCAAAACACAAGCAGGTTAGCTTGACACCTTTGCACCTGGAATAGAAGCCCAATTTAAGTTGAGTTTAAAAGGTGAGAGAAAACTTCCATAACTAGTGAAAGAGGATTAGCCTGCCTGACACCCTTCACTCCTTTAAAATACCCTGCAAGAGAGCCATTAACTGGTAACTGCCACAAAAAACCAAGGAGTTATTATCCACTTCACAATATTTGCAGGGAATCCATTAACCTTCATAATGTACTGTTGGAATTTCCAATCAAGTGAATCAAACCTTAATTAAATCAATTTTGATAGCACAACATGGGCCTATCCCTTTTGCATTATAGTTTCTTAGAAGTTTATGAGCGAACGAAGTGATACCAGAGATCCTTCTTCCTTTTACAAATGCACCTTGATTCTGGGGAGAACATCCTTTACCACATTAGCAAGAATCTTGGTTGTGCATTTGTAGTTTGTATTGCAACAAGAGATACAGCTAAAATTGTTCATGCATTCTGCATTTAGCTTCTTTGGGGCAAGAGTAATGGTAGCAGAATTTATCTGCTTTTGTAATCTTCCAATGGAGAAATTCCAAAATAGCCTCTTATCACTTAGAAACCTGTGATGTTCCATGTGTTCTTGAAGAACTCAGCTAAAAAGCCATGGTGCTCTGTTCTTCATCATGGAAACCGTCGCAGCACGTATATCCTCTCTAGTGACATCAAGGGAGAGAGTGATGGCTTGGGCTTCCTTATCTATTAATTTAAAATTGCCTAATAAGACAAAAATAAGTTGCAAGGTTTTTTTCTTTTCTTATTCATTTAAGTCGATGTTAAATGAATAAAAAAAAAACGAAACTCTGCAATTACTTGTTTTGTTTTGTTAATTTAAAATTGAAAAATGAATGTATCATATAATATAATAATTTTCATACGAAAGGAAAAGCAAGAATTTCTCCGATTACCTTCCTAATGAAAGAAATTCCACAATGCCAAAATAATGATCGGGTCCATCTCTTTGCTTCATGTTCTTTTTTTCCTTTTCTGTGTTTCCATGAAAATTTTTCGTCCATCTTGATTAATTTGTTGAGATCATGGTCTACTCCTTACATCATTTCCCTATCCTAAGAGATTTTTTTTACTTCTGTTAAATATATAGAAGTTAATAGAGTAGGGACTTAACTGTAAATAGTTTTTATTTTGTATTCTTTGTGTAAGTAACTCAGTAAAGTATATAATAGAGGTGTGTGGTTGATCCAACACACAATTCTTTCTTCCAATCTCTATGTTTTTCATGGTATCAGAGCTAGGGTTGGGGGAAAATCGCTAACCTAGCTGGAGCTTCCAATCATGGAGCTGGAGTCGCTAACCTAGTTGGAGCTTCCGATTATGGAGCTGGAGCCCTAGTCGTAACCTTTCCTTGTCTTTAGCTCTTCCGTTCTTAATCTTCAGTCGAAGTTGGAGCCCTAATCGCCTCATATTGGTTTTGTTTGGTCGTCTCTACTAGTTTCGCTCTTCTTGCCTTTAGTTTCGTCCTGTTACTGTTGTTGGAGTTGGTCGGGGAAGCTCCAGCTAGTTTGGTTAATTGCTACTTGCTTCCCAGTGTCGAGTCTTGATCATTTCTACTGGAGCAGAGACTGAATTGTTATCTAAGTTGCTGCTTGCTTCTCAGTGTCTTCTTACCTTTTAGGTTTTCTTTGGTAAGGTATGTCAACTTCCTGTGGTACTGTGGGTGACTCCCCAATCTATGGGAGCCTAGTAATCTTCACCGTTAAGTTGAATGGAAAAACCTTCACTGATTGGAGAGCTTCTATTGAGTTATGATTCTTGGGTTAATGGCGCATGGAGCATCTCACTAAGGAAGTTTCAGAAGTTGAAGAGTCGAAGAAGGCAACTTGGATTTAAACTGATGCATATCTGTACACTATTATTTGGCAATCCATTGACCCATCCCCAATATCTGTCTTTTGCCCTTATGGGACATGCAAATCAGTGTGGACGTGTGTCAACGAGGTGTATATTCGTAATATTACTAGGGTCTATGATGTCCTTTCCAATTTATTTCATTTGAAGCTTTTAGACACTAATATGCACACATTTAGTCCAACTCCAAGGATTATTTATTGAGTTCGATGAGGTCATGCCCTACACTATTGACTTGAAGGAACAACAGGAGCAACGTGACAAGATGAAGACGATTATCTGCCTATAAAGTCTCGGAGCTAAGTATGAACCTGTTCAAAATCAAATTCTTAGTGGAGAGTCGATTCCTTCAATGGTTGATGTGATTGCTCGTTTGATTCGAGTGAATATTTTTCAAATTCCAAGTGCAATTGAGGAGAAGGCGGCACTTGTCATCGAGTCAAACTCATTTAGTGCTGCTTCTAGTTCAAATGGTATTGCTTATGCTCACAAGGGAAGTTGTAAATTCAAAAGTGAAAAGGGCCGGGGGAATTCCCCAACTTTCATTTACTGTGGAAGACGTGGTCACAGTTGTGATAAGTGCTATTCACTGTACGGGTTTCCTCCAAAGGTTGCTAATGCTGCACAGATGCAAGTGTCTGTCGATACTGAAACCTTGCATCATACAAGGGGACATCCACTGGACAGTCTTCTTCTGTGGTTATTCCAGCCGAGGAATATGTTCAGTTTGCTAATAGATATTAAGTTATAGGGAAACTTAGGAAGATATAGAACAGAGGATACGGGAATGGAAGCAGTAGGTTGAGCCGTTCCATTGCTACTCATTGAGGCGATAGAGCCATTAGTTAAAGTAACAGAGGGCAAAGAATTAGAATTATGGAAGTGGGTTAACAAATTAGAGTTACCAGACATATGATCATATGCACCTGAGTCGAGAACCTAGGGGCCTAATAGAGAGGATTTGGTGAGACATGCCACTAGTTGATCGAACTGTGCGAAGGAAATAACAGGTTGAGGTGCTTGCTGAACTGCCTGGTTCTGAAGGAGACGAGCAAACTGAGTATATTCCTCGGTTGAAATAACCATAGAAGAGGATTGTTCAGTGGGCGTCACCTTGTATGATGTAGGGCTATCATCAGTATCGATTGACACTTGCATTTGTGCATTAGCAACCTTAGAAGGAAACCCGTGCAGCGAATAGCACTTATCACGACTGTGACCACATATTCCACAGTAAGTGCAAGTTGAGGAATTCTCTCGATACTTTCCACCTTTGAATCTACGATTTCCTTTGTGAGCATAAATAATATCAGCTGAGCTAGAAACTGCACTAGATGAGTTCTACTTGGTAACAAGTGCCGCCTTCTCCTCAATTGCATTTGGGATTTGGGAAATATCAGTCACTCAGATCAAGCAAGTAATCACATCAGTTAGTTGAGGAATTGGCTTTCCACTAAGAATTTGATTTCGAACAGGTTCATACTCAGCCCCAAGACTTTGTAGGCAGATAATCGTCTTCATCTTGTCACGTTGCTTCTGTTGTTCCTTCAAGTCAATAGTGTAGGGCATGACTCGATCGAACTCAGTAAATAATTCTTGGAGTTAGGCCAAATATGTGTGCATATCAGTATCGGTCGATACTGATGGTAGCCTTGCATTATAAAAGGGGACACCCATTGGACAGTCCTCCTGATGAATATACTCAGTTTGCTCGTTTCCTTTAGAACCAGGTAGTTCAACAAGCATCTCAACTTCTTGTTTCCTTTGTACAATCCGGTCAGCTAGTGGCATGTCTCACCAAATCCTAATCTATTAACTTGTATATATTTAACAACTTCTAATATTGTTTTACATCATTAATTTGATTGGTGCTACTCTTAACCAACTTTATGTTTTATTTTGTTTATATTTAGTCTTCCTCTGCCATTACGCATAGCAAAAAACAAGGATGTTGAGGAGTAAGAGACCACATTTTTATAGTAGCAGAAATATCTTTCTAATATTCCTGAATATGACAATAAAAAAACTTTATTTGTAAGTTAGCCAGATATTTAAAGGCATAGTATGTACGGGTAGAATACGAGTACATATATAGTAATAGATAGAAGGCTAATCCACTTATAACAGTTTTCTTCAGCTCTCAGCATTTTGTTCTACGACAAATCTTTTGATCTGAACCATAACATGCAATCTGTAGTTTCTTTATGCAGGTAAATATTTAGGTAGCGTGTTTGCAACTTATATTGTTGAGTTCATACTGAAACAATAGGATCACAGGTCGGATAACTTTGCTAGCTGAGGGCTGTCGGGGATCACTATCAGAGGTCAGCAGAGGAATAAGAATCTCTTATTGGGAATACTAGAAAATCTAGCTATCGATTTTCATATTGGGCTTTATTCAAATCTATTCTTTTTTCTCTTTGTTTTTCCCCCTCTCAAGCAGAAACTGTTGCGAAAATTTAACTTGAGGGAGAAGGGGCATGGGCAGCATCAGACATATGCTTTGGGGATTAAAGAGGTTAGTTGCTACTACTGATTGCATATTCCGACGGGTCAGGAATTTTCTCAGCTATTCTAATCACTAAAGTCAACAGGTTTGGGAAATCGAGGAGCACAAGCATAAACCTGGTTCTGTCATTCATACTTTGGGATGGCCCTTAGACAACAAGACATATGGAGGATCTTTTTTGTACCACATGAACGACAGACAGGCAAGAGAGTTCCAAAATGCTTCCTCGTTAAATTACTCTCAAATATTCCATGTACTAAGGCAGCAAATGCTTTCCTTTTACTATTTTTTCAGTGTTTCTCCATGGTTTGAGCTTCCAAGCTTCATCCTTCAGCTTGTTCATTCATATAAACTGTCACCTTGTAACGTGTTAAAAACTTTTTACTGTAGTTCATTTTGCTCTAAACCATGTAAAGGAAGCAGGATAAGAATTGAAAAGATTGGATCCTGCAAAATGATTGAGCATTTGCTCTAATATTCTAGCATCGAGACAATGTTCTGCTGCCTTCTCATCTGTTAGCTTCACTTATGAAAGTCTGATACTTTGCATTATTGGATCGATTTTCATTTTCAATTTTATGCATAACAAAATGGATTTTTTTGTCATCCTTTTCTTCCTGTGATATTATTACTGTTTCCTCTAGGGAGTTTTCATGCTGTGATGCTTTGCCTTCAGGTTTCTCTTGGTTTCGTGGTTGCTTTGAATTATGGGAACCCGTACTTAAACCCATATGAAGAGTTTCAGGTAAAACTACATCTCTTGAGTTATTAATCACTGCAAGAGATGACTTAATTTGAAGTGTCTTTTAACGTTTATGGAGAGTATAGACAAGAAGGTTATACTGATTTATAGTGTCCTTTGGTTTGTTAATGAGGGGATGCTTTAAGTTACCTCATATAGTGATAATCTGAACCATCCTTTGGGTTTTCTTCTTTTAGAAACTGAAACATCACCCTGCTATCAAATGCTTATTAGACGGTGGAAGCGTTCTCCAGTATGGGGCTCGTACTCTAAATGAAGGTGGTTTTCAGGTATGCACGTCCTCTATTTTTCGATGACAAGCCGCAAGGGTCGAGGTTTTTCTTAGTTTTCATTGGCAATGACTGATATCTGAGGTGGTCAACTATTGAATAATCGTTTTTGTATTTACGTCTTAGGTTGCTCACTGCTAATTGATATACCTTTCTGTTCTTTTTTCCCTGGAAATTTTGGCTTTGCTCATAATGCTAGTTAAATTTCAGTCTATTCCATTTCCGGTCTTTCCTGGTGGAGCAATTATCGGATGTTCCGCTGGTTTCTTGAATGTGCCAAAAATCAAGGGAACACACACAGCTATGAAGTCAGGTACAACTCATCATATCTTCCCCCCCCCCCCCCCCCCCCCCTCTGGCCATGTACAACTCATCATTTCACTTAACGTTTATGGATAATTCTGGGCACTCTCCCAAGGATGGGGATCCCAAAGGAGAGGAATGCATACTTCACTGTAATGAATCACTTGTATGATTCTTCAACCATTTTCATCAGGAATGTTAGCAGCAGAAGCAGCATTTTCTGCACTTCAAGAAGGATCGAGCATGGACATGTATTGGGATGCACTAAGGAAATCTTGGATTTGGGAGGAACTTCGCCTAGCTCGCAACTATAGACCAGTGAGTAAAACAAAATACAGTTTATGTCAGTTACTTACTCTTGCTTTGTAATCTTGGATTTGGGAGGACCAGTGAGTAAAACAAAATACAGTTTATGTCAGTTACTTACTTTTGCTTTGTAATCTTGGATTTGGGAGGAACTTCACTGAGCTCGGAACTATAGATCAGTGAGAAAAACAAAATACAGTTTGTGTCAGTTAGTTACTCCCAGGGAGAGAGGGGTTCATCAGAGTTGCTTTGTTGAGATCTCCCAGCTCTTTACTTGAAAGAGTTTTGATGCGATGTATTATTATTGAAATTATGCCAATTATGTAGGAATAAAAAAAGTGGGGCAATGATCACAACTGGCAAATTAAGTACTTCAAATTGGATAAGTCTACAATTTATAAGAGAGTGAAGAACACATTGCTTCATTTCCTTCCATCTGATGGATTTGAATGATGACTCTAGGCATTTGAATATGGGCTTCTTCCTGGCTTGGGTGTGAGCGCTTTTGAACAGTAAGATCTCTTCTTCTGCATATTATTGTAATTGACTGTCTTCGAGAATTTCACTCTTTTTATCTAAGAGTGGTTGGTGTGATCAATTTTTACAGCTATGTCTTCAAAGGAAGGCTGCCTTTCACCTTGAAGCATGGGAAACCTGATCATGAAGCAACAGATGTGAGTATATATATTCTTCCATCATCAAACTCAACTTGAAGTGGATTTTCATCTCTATTGCGAAGAAGTTCATTAAGTCACAGTTAATAATTTAGAAGTGTTTTAATAGATGATTAATATCGGTGACTTCGATATCTAGGTGGCAAAGCGACACCCTCCCATTGAATACCCGAGACCTGATGGCACTCTATCCTTTGATGTCCCAACGTCTTTACACAGGTAAGCAGCAGAGTGAACTTTGCCCATAAGCTATAACAATTGTTTCAATAAAAAAGCTTATTGTAGTTCTTTGATGGAGAAAGCTACCCATAGGTTCCTTTTCCATCTATAGATAGAGATTGCGGAAGTTCTTGGTGGATGTTATCAATTATCCGGTGTTTTGAGGAATAACTACATTTCCAAGCCTTGACCTCACATGCTTAAAATTATAGATTAATGTGCAGTTGTCTTCTAGAATTGCGTAGAGTATTAGAATTTTGAGTCTGAATTATTCAAATATAAGTTCCACTTTGTGTAGTCAATTTCCACATTTCAGGGTTTAAATATTCTTCCAACATAAAGGGTTAGTGTTAAGTAATAAGTTTATGAACTTTGAGATCAGTTGGTATTGATCTCTTACACTTTTTTAACTCCGTATCATTTGATTGACATTCATGAAAAGTTTGATTATCCTCAAATAACTAACCAGAACACTCAAAAGAAACGGTCCTCAGATTGCAATTTATGCAATCTCCAGGATTAGCTTAGGGATGGGAGAGCTCATCAGTCTTACTATTCTATCTATTTGTAATAAAGCATTAACCCCAGTTTTATTTGTAGGAGCAACACAAATCATGATCATGACCAACCGCCTCATCTGCGCCTAAGGGACCCCACAGTGCCCGAACGAGTGAATCTTCCGGAGTATGCTGGACCAGAGTCTCGATATTGCCCTGCTCGTGTATACGAGTAAATATCCATTTTGGCTTGCTATGAAATTAGTTTTTGAATCAATTATATATTCGACCTGTTTGATGTGCTACTTTCATCTATATCCAAATATTTAGGTATGTTCCAGATGAAGAGGGAAAGCTCAAGCTGCACATAAATGCTCAGAATTGCCTACATTGCAAGGTAAAATTGCACTTGATAGGTGCAAAAAACACATGCATAAACAGTATTGTAGCGTTTATCAACTCAGAACATATATCGCATAACTGCACATTCAATGTGACAAACAACTTGATGTTCTTTGCTGGATATGAATATTTCAGGCTTGCGATATTAAAGATCCTAAACAGAACATTGAGTGGACAGTGCCAGAAGGAGGCGGCGGGCCGGGGTATTCAATTATGTAGAATTCGTGTTCGTATAGCGAATCTCTCGTGATATTCCTTTTGCTGTATGTTGTACATAAAGAAGCCTGTGAGTTTTCAGGAATCTCAGTTGCCAAATAAGTTTTGTACATTGTTCATCTTTCTGCTGATTTTCGAGGCAAACATGAATAAACTGGCATTGCTTGTATCTCTGATACATGTTGCACGGTACAAAAGTTGCGATGTCTCTCTTGCAAGGGTCTCATCTATGATGATGGTATATCAATCAGTTTAAAGTTCTAACTTTTCCCAATGTGTTTAGCCGCCACAGCCACCAGACTTGGCCTTGTGTTAGTGTTTTTTTTTTTTTGAATTTTTTTTTTCTGAAAATCCATGAAAACTTTGGATGTTCCTTGCCGGCGTTTAGTGCAAATAGTCAATAGACTGATGGTGTGATAAAATAAAAAATGTCGTGATAATATAGAAATGTTTTAACGTGGTAAATCCATAAAAAAAAGTACGTATTTTTTGTAATCATATGTCAAATTTTGTTTATTTTTGAACATACCATGATATACTTGTCAAACAAAGATGTCTAAAACACATAATAAGATAACACAGTATTTGCAGTTGATCCTTCCCAAGTATTATGTTCAAAGCAAGGATGCAACCCATTAAAGATCTTATCGTATATAATATGAGTGTTATTTATTTCACCCCATTGTAAAACATTGGCAGCAAGCCTTTTCTATTTGGTGCCCATTAATACATTAGTGTATGTAAGATGGATCTTATATTCTTCTTAAAAAATTTGATGGCATCACATGTAATGAGGAATTTTAAAATAATTTCATCTCAAAATGAAGTAACGAGAAAGAATTCATGTACTTTAGCAAGCCTTTTCTATTTGGTGCCCATTAATACATTAGTGTATGTAAGATGGATCTTATATTCTTCTTAAAAAATTTGATGGCATCACATGTAATGAGGAATTTTAAAATAATTTCATCTCAAAATGAAGTAACGAGAAAGAATTCATGTACTTTTCCAATTAACACCACCTTTGCTCAAAGTGATAGTGCACTATCCAGGTACAGATTTTTACAAGCATAATATGTTAGGAAAACAAGCCATTTGTACCGGACTTCCATTAAATCTAACGAATTTTCTATTATGCTAATATGAATTAAATATGGGCATAAACTAATGGTAATTACATGTATTCAAAATATTCACGAATTTGAAAATATAAATCATCAAATTCAGTGAATTAGTTTAAAAAATGATAGATACACGAATATTTTTATTAGAAATTTAATTTTGTGACAAGTTATGAAACAATTAACTACAAGCTAAGAGTTTGAAAAAGATGACGTATGATAAGGGAGTTTCGGCTTTTATTTCTTATATAAAGTAGATGCTAAAATTAGAGGGTTGTGCATAAGCTAATTTGCTGTAACAGCTCCACTATCTTCTCTCTCGATTTGTCATAAAGTGCGAGAATTCAGTTAATCGTTTAAGAAAGCTAAATATTCATGAAAATAGCAAATCGAAAAATTATGATTATTGCAACAAAAAATTCGATCTGTTTTCTATTTTTGAACAACAGACAAAGGTGCAAAGAATTATTTTAAGAAAATGTGGATTGCCTTATCCACTAAAAATATTGGTACGATAAACTTATTCACGAAAGAGAAAAATAAATATTTTAAATTAAAATTATTATTGAATTAAATTTCTTATTTTATATTCATAAATTCTAATTTTATTATAAATTTTTGTTTATAAACTCGTATTGCACGGGTCTAAAGACTTAGTTTATTGACATATACTAGATCGATAATTTTACTTGATATTTGTTACATTACCTGCCACATGATTCTGCATATTGTTGTCATGATCACATGAAGTATCACACCTCTACTTCTTGGCTCCTATTGCAATCATTATAACTATTTCAAAACTTCAGTTCAAGTATTATTCACATTCATTGCTCCACAGCTGGCATGGAAGACGAGAAAACCGAAAGGAAACTTAATTCCCTGGAGCTAGCATGCTAGAGTAGCCTATCTACGAGCTTGCCGGTTGATATTCACGGGGTCTTCCTTCTATGAGAGCATCTGCACGATGAAGCTGTCTTGGATCCATTCTCGGAAATTAGAGAGTCCATCATTGAGATGGTTCGGGATGCAGGCGTGGTCAGTTGGGATGATGTTGAGGAGTTGATCTACAGCTACATTGCCCTTGACTCGGTTAAGCTACATCCAGTTACTGAGAGTGCCTTCCTCAGCATGTTCAAATCCACTAAAGAGTCTAAAGCTTGAAAATGATATCAAAGTGGGTTGGTTCAAGCGGTTCGACTCTTATTTTTCTTAAACAAGGTTTCGAGTTCAAGTCCTGTAAATGGAGAAAATCTACGCTAGGAGAGCTTTAACCCTTAATGGGCTGACTCGACTCGACTGGATTAGCTGGAGCTCAACTAGACTTCCAGTTACCGGGGTTCACACTAAGACCAAAAAAAAAAAAAACTTGAACATGATGTTTTTGGAGCATTATTCACTTCTTTCATATAAAAAGAGCATTATTCAGTAATTTCCTATATGCAAATTGGTTCTTATTTTTTACAATTTTCTAGCCACTTGTGTGCCCTTAGAACCCGCTTGGAATCATTTCTTTTGTAAAAATTGACTTCAATTAAGTTCAGTTTGGCTCATTTCATTAATTGAGCTCTGGTCATGTCTGGTAATTATGATCCGGTCGGTTTAAGTTCCAATATATATCTTGCATTTTTATATACATTCTTATCTATCTATCTATCTATATGTTGGGGGACAGGGTTTCGAGCTCCAATCCGATACAGCCTGTAAGGTCAAGTGACCCGAGCGAGGCCCAACAAGGCCCAATCCGGTTACTCACGAGATAGGTCCTGTCCTCCCAGCGAGGCCTATTAGCGAGGTCACGAGCAAAGGAATTTCCTACAATGACAAGACAAAACTTCCTAGTATATCAAGGTATGTGATACGAAAATATACCAAATATCTTGTCATGGTGGTAACGTATTCTATCTCTAAGCCCTCTATTAATACATGCACTTTACATTTTTTTAGGGTTGATCAAAAATTCATCACTTTTCCCATATTCACGGCACACATTGACTTGAGCGTCGAAGAGGGAAATTGGGCACCACTCCCGATCCCCCCTTGTGCAGGTATTTGAGACTAAACATGGGCTATGAATCCAGTTTCTTCATCAACAAGACGCATGTGAATCACTCGTGGTTTGGACCCAAACTTTGTTGTCCTAACATTGGCGTCATCTGTGAAAAACGACATGTAACGCTAGTTTTTTCTCGGTTTTACATTCCAGAGCTTAGCAGGATGGTTTTCACTTGAAGTTAGGTTAAATCCTGTTGAGATATGTTGTCCCACATCGAAAAATTAAAAAAGAAACCACAAGCTTATATGAGGCTTGGGTCCAATAACCTATCAGTTTAAGCTTTTGGGTTGCAGATGAGCGCAAGTCCGTGTAGGCCAAAGTGGGTATTTTACATGGTATCAGAACGGGTTATGCTTCCGCGCGCTCATGTGGTCTCTTTGAAATCTGAGTGCGGAGAGAAACCCGCCTCATCTTAGTCCGGCCCAAGCGTGGCCTTATTATCAATTGTCGTCCCCCCTCCTCCCGAGCATGGAAGTCTAGTCCCGGCTCATAGTTAGTTCTTGAGGGCGGGTTGTTCTAGTCCACGTGGCACGTGTAGGTGAATGTCAAAGCCACACGTTGCCAAGTGAGGGTGGGTGTTGAGCGTAAAAAATCCCACACGGAAAAATTAAGAAAAATCCAATGGGTTTATAGGAGATTGGGTACTACAATCTATCAGCTCGAGCTTTTGGGTTGGAGATGGGCCTAATCTCTTATTGGCCCAGTAGAATTTTACATGGTATCAGAGGGGGTTATGCTTCCGCGCGCTCATGTGGGCTCACACCACGCCAGATTCGATTTCGAGGTAGCCAAGAGTGCGCCTCATGTTAATTAGGCCCAAGAGTGGTCCGGTCCAATTCCGAGGTAGCTAAAGGTGCACCTCTAGTTAGGCCCGAGTGTGGAGCTCAAGGCTAGTTTGGTATTTGTCCCCCCTTGCTCGAGCACGGAAGAGGATGCCCGGCTCGGGTTAGTTGTTAAGGGCGGGTGTTTAAGGCACGTGGCACGTGTTGGACCACACGTTGCCATGTGAGGGCGGGTGTTGAGATATATTGTCCCACATCGAAAAATTAAGAAAGAAACAACAAGCTTATATGAAGCTTGGGTCCAGTAACCTATCAGTTTAAGCTTTTGGGTTGCAGATGAGCTCAAGTCCGTGTAGGTTCAAGTGGGTATTTTACAATTCCGCACGTAACTGTCCCGGTGCTGGGGGTTCTGTCCACAATTCTTATGCATAGTTGCCCCCCCCAGCAACCACGGTAAAAAACCCCCCGCTGATCACCAAGCCTCAAGCAACGACGATCTACCTCGTCAATAGTTGGCGGACGACTCCCATCCTCCACCACTTGCCATTGCCTCGCTTGAAAGAGATTCTCAGGCTGAAAAAGAGTTGCTGGAGGCCCTCCCAACGGAGACGAGGGATCAGGTATGGGCCACCCTTCACCAATACAAGAAGATGGCTCTGAAGAATGCCCTTGGTGCCCCGTGGGGCTCCTAAAGTAGCACAAAGGGCCCTAGGCTCAATTAGAGTGAGGGGAATCGTCCAAGAAGTTCTAGAAGGACAAGAAGAAGAATGAAGGCCCGCGTCTAGAAGGACCATCGCTCCGCAAGGAAGACTGTGCTATTTCCTTAAAGGTGGAGATGACAGTTGAGGAGCTTAACAAGCTTAAAAAGAACGAGTCGCGGAGAACGAGAAGAAGAAGCAAGACATTGTGCTCTTTCATTTGGACGACAAGAGTCCCCTAGCGAAGGAAATCCTCTCCACCACTGTATTGCGAAGGTTCACTTTTCCCCATATAACCTCCTATGACGGCAAGTCCGACCCGAATGACCACATTGGCAGGCACGCTACCTCGCTGTTGGGAAGGCCTTTTGATGAGAGGGTAAAGTGTTTGGTCTTCCTAGGGACTTTGACTAGGTTAGCAGAAGAGTGATTCAATTCACTCCCCACGAGGTCCATTTCTAGTTTCGATCGCCTATGGGAGTTATTCGTTCAGAGGTTTGCGGACAACCAGAGAATACGCAAAAATGTGAACTACCTGTTCAATATAGAGCAGAGAGATGTGAACTACTTGGTATGAGTGCTACTTCAGAGTGGTTGGAGAGGTACCAGAGGTCACCGTGCGCGAATCCATATATGCATTCTAAAGAGGATGCAGGCAAGGAGATTTTAAGAAGGACTTCATCGTACACCCTGCTCAAGGCTTGGGCGACCTCTCTGCGAGGGCCAAGAGATATATGACCCTCGAGGAGTCGCTGACCACATAAAAGAAGGGTAAGGATCGGCCAGAGGAAAAGAGAAAGGACAGGGACGAAAGACGCCAAGGGAAACGTCTGGAGCAATTCACTCTCATTGCCCCTCAATCGCTCGTTTTTCATGAAAGGCGCAAATCTAGGCAATGATTTGTCCAGCTATTGTGAATACCACAAGGCATATGGTCATGACATTGACAAATGCTAGCAGCCGATGTCCAAAATTGAGAAGCTAATCCAGCAAGGGCACTTGAAGAAGTTTGTTTGAGGTGGAGGTTATGACATAAGCCCTCTGCGAAGGTCCTTTCCCAAGAAGTTGGGGGACTATGATTCAAAAAGGGAGTCCAGCGAAGGGGATAGGCCTTGAGAGCATTGACATTACAACCACAATGACTCTCGAAAAGATCGCCATGAATTAGGAGGGTCTCGGAAGGAGCGCACCCCCCAGGGGGTCATCCATGTGATATTTGAGGGAGAGACTTCTGGAGGAGCATCTAATAGCACTACGAAGAGTGTATTCCCGATATTTGAAGTCTTTGGAAGCATCCTCAACACGGAAGCTGGACAAGGACAGAGGACTCGAGGATCCAATCCTTAGCTTCAATGAGAAGGACTCAAAGCATGTACTCCATCCCCATGATGACGCGCTTGTGCTATCAACCCAGGTTAGGGCTTACTTGGATTGGCCCCCTATCCGCTGTTGGATCAATGCCAATTTAATGGTGCGCAGACGCTTGAAGTGTGCTTGTGGTAGGGTATGTTCCGCAAGCCATTGAGTGACAAGTGTCAGTAACTTCGTCGACCATGCGCATCGCACGTGCCTGAGTAGGGGGGCAATGTTGGGGACAAGATTTCAAGCTTCCGACCCGATACGGCCCTTAAGGTCTAGCGACCCGAGCGAGGCCCAACGAGCCCTAATCTAGTTACTCAATAGACAAGTCCAATCCTTCTAGTGAGGCTCACTCGCGAGGCTCGCTAGCGAAGGCCTGTCAGCAAGAGATACAATAAGGAATTTCTTACAACGACAAGATACACTTCTTAATATATCGAGGTATGTGATACGAAAATATACCGAATATCTCATCATGATGGTAACGTAATCTATCTCTAAGCTCTCTATAAATACATGCACTTTACATGTTTTTAGAATTCATCAACAATTCATCACTTTATTTTCATATTCACGGCTCACACTAACTTGATCATTGGGGAAATTGGGCACCGCACCCGATCTCTCCTTGTCCAGATATTCGAGGCTAAATGTGGACTGTGGATCCAGTTTTTTCATCAACGAGACACATGTGAATCACCTCTGGTTTGGACCCGAATTTCATGTCCTAACACTATCTATCTATATTACAAATGGAAAGGGAAAGATAATTGGGTAACATTTAGAATCCAAAAAATACGCATGACAACATAAGAGGTCGCAGCGTTGACCCTGCAGCAAAGATTAGCGCGGGTGTGGTTGAGTACGACTTGTCTTCCCAGAGCATGAGAGGTGGTAGGGTCGGTCCCACCCTGAAGCAAAAAAACCATTTGGAGGCCACCCCCGACGTGTTCTATCGTACAGGTTATGTACCCGATCCCCTAGGAGGTTGGGATGTCTGTGATCCTCCCAGGATTACACCTGGATCATCAAGAAAAGAACGTGCATGTATATTATTTAAAAATTATAAAAATAATAATATTTTAAGGGGGGGGGGGGGGGGGGGGTGGGTGGTGGGGGGGGGAACCACGCGTAGCTCAGTTAGGGTCTAGTACCTATTAGATTCTAAACAATCAAATTCAATTGAATTCGAGTTAGAAGAATTGAATTATAGTATAGGAATTCCAATCGAGCTAAACTCTTAATTAAGGAGTATTTGTAGCTATATTTAACATTTTTGGCAATGTGATTTATATCTCATATCTAATACACTTCTACTGAAAAATGGGTGAGTTCTGTAACATTCAACTTTTTATAATTGCCCATGGCAAAATAAAATCATGAAATGAGAGGAGAGAGGAGAATGTTGAGGGCAATGAGGTTCTAGTGGGTAGTTTCTTAACAGTTTTACTAATGTAACCCCTAATGACTGGCTCTTATTTATTGAAATATATTTAATAAGGGCAATTTGGAAAAGGAAAATTGAAACCAAAATAGTATAGAAGTATAGATACCGATATCTACACATTTGTTGCGTGCAATAGACATTATAATACAGTGGAGGAATAAATAGTCTCGTTTATTATGTCTATTTCCGTCGTCAACTGCAAAGCTAGTGAAAATGAATCTTACCGTGGAGACTAATGGTGTTAGTCTTTGAGGTTAAATAAGACATATGAAGCAATTCGAGAAGCTGCACGTGAAAATAAGTTTTCACGGGCAGTGAACGATGTATAAATTATTATATATAGATATGTGAAAAATTCGAACTTAATATTAATGAATAAATTATGCCTAGCGGTGAAATTTCCTAAGATATATATATATATATATACATATATATATATATGACTAAATACTAGTAGAACTGGAACAAAATGTTACGATCTATTTAACCAAACCGGGCACGAATACACACTCGATCCTATTAGAAAACGATACCGAAAATATAATGGAAGTGGAATAAACGATAAATTAAAATTTCAATAATTCATACCTTCAGGATCGACATTCAAAATCTTATTCCGGATGCATGGTATCGCTTTGCCACGATTAAAGAATGCTAACTTGACAATCCTATTAGGGTTTATTGAAGAATAATTCGTTCCTAAAATCCCCACAAGACTGCCAAGTAATTACTTTCTTGAATAATCGTTTGAAGCCGCCCAAGTGCTCGGCCTCTAGTTCATCCACATCAATGCGTTTTTGCCAAGAGTTATTCCTCCTTGACTCGAATAAGTCTCCACGGATCGCCCACATGGTCGGATTACGCTCTCGAGTAAAAGTAGAACGAGCGGTGGACTCCACGTGTAAAATATCCATTGGGCCTATAAGCGATTGGACACATCTCTAACCCAAAAGCTCGAGTTAATAGATTGTGGTACCTAATCTCTTATAAACCTATTAGATTCTTCTTAATTTTTCCGTGTGAGATTTTTTACTCTTAACACCCGCCCTCACATGGCAACGTGTGGCTTTGACATTCACCTACACGTGCCACATGGACTAGAACAACCCGCCCTTAAGAACTAACTACGAGCTGAGACTGGACTTCCGTGCTCGGGAGGAGAGGGAGACGACAATTGACAATGAGGCCACGCTTGGGCCGGACTAATATGAGGCGGGTTTTTTTTTTCCGCACTCAGATTCAAAGAGACCACGAGTTTCACACTCGAGCCAAACACGAGCGCACTTCGGCTGTATCGACAAAGAGTCTTTTCAAATAGCGTGATGTAAACCCACACACATGTGCGCGGAAGCATAACCCGCTTTGATACCATGAAAAATATCCATTAGGCCTATAAGCGATTAGACACATCTCTAACCCAAAAGTTCGAGCTAATAGATTGTGCAACTGGTGACCAAGGAAGAAACAATTTCTTTCATTCCGCCGTGAGCAAGAGATGGACACGACCATCCATTTTCACCCGTGCACCTCCCCTCTAATTTTCTCTCATGACCGTGAATTTCTCCACAGATTCTGCCATCCATATATTTGTATCACACACATATCTAATATATATATCTATACAAATTTGCCTATTAGCCGTTAGGGTTATTTGGCAATTATAATTAATTCACAATTAATTATAATTTGCAAATAAGTCCTCATGACTTAGATAGTTTTTAAAACCATGAGTGAATTATCTCATAACTCACATTGGTATAAAAAGAGAAAAATCATAATGCACTTACTAATATATAGATATTCTATATATAGTAACTTTCAATTTACGAACACTATTATATCAAATATAATAATTCCTTAAACAAGTCCACCTCAACATTAGATTTCACTTTGGGATGTGCTAGCACCCTTGCAACTATATTGCAAGTCTAATCGATAATTGATTGCTAATTAACTGTTTTAATTAGAATCAATTAGTTCTTGAATCACTAAATGACAATGAGAATATAATGTCAACCAACTTGACATTATCAGAAACTCCTTTCTACAATTCAAAAGCATAATTTCCAAAATACCCTTGGCTCCCAAAGATCATAAGCCACGCCTAGCAACATATCATGATAATCCAAATAGTGACAAATGTGCGGTTAGGACATTATGATGTACCAATGACCATATATGCCATTCACTCGAATCCCTTCATTGCAGATCCCGATCTAGTTAGGATCATGGTTGTGCGCACCCGAATTTTGTCTCGTCGGGGTACGCATGCGCGCGCCTAAATGCAACGCGGCTTGGGAGTGTCCACCTTCCCGGGGATGCGCGACGGACGCACGTGAGAAGGAGTCGCCACTTGCCATTTTACGACCCGAAAGTCGAGGGCCGGCAAGTTACTCGGGTCTAGGGGTATGGGATACACCTAGTATGTTAAGGCAATGGTCTGTACGAAACCAGAAATTCCAACTTCGGGGGTTCTATTACGTGTGGGCCTATATCCCACACGCCCTTTCGGTACTCTAACTTACTAGGCTTGCCATTTTATTTATTTACTGCATGATTAAGTTTCGCTCATCTTACGCGTTTTGACACTGTAAATTCGAAGAAACACTCTGACCATCTACTCTCCGACCGGGATTTTACATGAATATATGTATAATATAAAACCTTACATTGTTCTCTAAAATAAATAAAGACAAGCTATAATGACTAAATCCCGGTCGGTTCGCATTTGGCCATGATTTCACTCATGCTCACCGTATAATTTGGAAAAGACCGAAAATTAAATTAAATGCGCACTCGGTGTATGGGGGTATTGGATCCCGTGATCGACGGTTATGAGCGTTGGACCCAGTGTGAATCGAGTCCTAAAGGATCGGGCCTGATCCGTATAACAATCAAGTGCAAAAGATGTAACAAGCAAGCTCAACTAAACAATCAATGGGGTTTTGTTATCGCCGAATTTACGTGAATTAACTGATTATTAACCGGGGTATATTGGCATACAAATCCTACCTTAAAACAAACAAAAGGGTGATGGATAGGGCATGTAGCATTCAGCATTATTTAAACGGACCCAACAGACGTGATGTCCATAGTCAAGTCTCGAATGTGTGGGTTGTTTTTAGATTATTCTGTATCGTGACAATATGGCTTTTACAAATTAAGAGTGTTTTTCACCTTAAAAACCAAAACCTAACCCTCTATTTGACTATTTGACCGTGTTTGATTAAGCCGAGTTTGAGATTAATCCGTTTTCCCATGTTTTAACCCGTTCTAAACACAAACCTACACTAGGATTATGGCAGGACAAGAACCGGTAATCATACCCTTGAATCGGTAAATATGTGTGTGCATAAAAATCAAGATTACGCTGTACGTATCTCGGTGCTTTAGAAATTGTGAATTTTGAAAAGGGCATGACTAACAGTTCTTGGACTGTCGACGCGATTATAAATTATTAATCAATTCGTGCAATCCATTTAAAGAAATCAAGTGATTTAATTTAGCCAAATTTAACGTCCCGATTACCCCGTCTGTAGCATTTTAGGTTAATTAGAAACTTGCCGAATGCTTTAGTCTACGGATTTCGAACCGTCGAGATGGCCATTAGTTTACCGCCCGATAAACTCTAATTTCCGATATGCTCACATAATTACAAAATTGAAATATTTAAATGGGGTACATGCATTGTCGGTGGGTGATCCAAGTAGAAAAGGGCAGGATATTTTAGAAAATGTCCAGGGGACTGAATTAAACGATTTTAAAAGAGCAGGGACTGATTTGAAAATTCTAAAAAATTTGGGACTGATCTGAAAATTCTAAAAGATTGGGGACTGATTTGAAAATTCTAAAAAATGGGGACTGTGTAAAAAATTACTGAAAGTGTCCTAGGGCCTATTTGAAATGAATTTGAAAATTGGGACTGATCTGAAAATAAAAAAAATGGCCCCAGGACTAAACTGAAACAACTTGGAAAGTTTTTTTGGGATGTTTGAAAAATTCTGGGAATTCCAGGACTGATTGGGAGATAGTAAAATGACTGGGACTGGATTGAAAAGAAATTTTGAAGTTCGGGGCAGACCTGAAAAGGGTGAAAAATGGCCCAGGGACTAAACTGAAACAACTTGGAAAGTCTTTTGGGACGCTTGAGAAATTCTGGAAAATCCAAGGACTGATTGAAAAATAATAAAATATCCGGGACTTGGTTGAAAATAAATTTTAGGGTTCGGGGCAGATCTGAAAAAAATAAAATGAGTCCTCTGGACAGAAATGTAATAAAATGGAAAGTTCATAAAATCGAGTTCGGGACAAATCCGATCACCCACGCGACCCAAGAACACTCAATTCACATTATATCCAATTAAGCAAGCAATAATATTCAGGAAATGAGCCCTAATTATGCCACTAAGTTGAGAATTTACCTAGTTCGGAAAGTTGAAGGGCTTCTCTGTAAAAATAAAAAAAAATCGCCGGATGAATCGGACCAAATCGGATCGGACCGGATCGGATCGGACCGGACCGCCCGAAGGAAAACCGCCCGAAGAGCGCTGGGCCGGACTGGGGAACCTTGGGCCTGAATGGGCCGAGCCTGCAAAGGAAGAGAAATGGGCCGAGGCCCGTTAGCCGAAGGGCGGCCGGGATCGGGAGGAAAGCGGCGGCGACGGGCTGGGGCCGGCGGTTCTCGCCCCCTGGACGCCTCGACGACGGCCGGAATGGACGTGGGGGATAGCTCTGGGCGCCGCCGATGCTTCGCAGTGGTCGATCGGGACCTCACCGGCGCTTAATCAGTCGGAATCGGGGGGAAAAGGTTACGGTTTTCCGGCGGAAGCTCCGAAACTCCGATTTCAAAATCCGCCAAATCGAGAGCCAATTTTCTGATTTCGTTTGCTGGGTCCTGTTCCTCCCCACCCGAATTGTATTTCTGTCCATTTAATTGCGATTCCATTCCCTTTTCCGTTAAGATTTCGGCCGATTTGGCCGAAAATCGCGAAAATCGCGATTTGGGCGTTCTGGGCCAGCGGGAATCGCGGGCAGCCGGCGAGAGCTGCCCGGCCCCTGCCCGGCCTGCCCGAACTGCCCGAATCGCTCTTTTTTTTTTTTTTTTTCAAATTAGGGCCGGCGAGTCACGGGTAGCCGGTCAACGCTGCCCGGCCTTGCCCGGCCCTGCCCGAGATTTTTCTTTTCTTTCCTTCTTTTTTTTTTCTTTCCTCTTTCTTATTTATTTATTTATTTATTTTTATTATTATTAATTAATTAATTAATTAATATATTTTTTTTAAAAAAAAGTTGATAAATAGAAAAATGACAATTTTACCCCCCCTGGAGCCGATGGACCGAAATTGGGTGCTGACAATGGTTAATGTCAAACTTTATAGCCGGCCAAATGGAACCTTTGAGCTTCCATTTATAGATCAACAGAACTTAAACTAGAAACTCTTTTCTATTTTATTTAAGTCCATCCACCTTGGCCAAAGATTTCCTGATCAAGAACAAAACCCATAAGATCTTTCCTCCTTTACTCAAGTCAATGAATCCCATCTCAACTGAACATCTACCTCCATACACAACTAACTAGGACCACTATCTATCGAATATCCATGCTTAGCACAAGTATATAAGCACGAGCAAATCCTAATTATTCATGCATGAGATAATCGTGCCATCTCAGTTCTAAGGACTACATGCACTAATACGGTCCAAATAATATTCATTAGCAACAGTAAAGTACCACGAGAATATTATTTGCGTGTCACAGTTCGACTCATTTATTTCTATAAGTGTCCACAAATCCGTCTCGATATCAGATACCGAATCGCATGAGACTCACTACTCCATCTTCATCAGCATCTCTATACTAATCATGGATACAGTCAAAAGTGACGATCTATCTGGAATGGTGGTGCCCAGCTAAGATTCCTACGATCGCAAACAGTTTAAAGAAACCTATACTAGAATACTTCGTCACTCATATTCTCAACTCTTTGGTAATGAAACATCTGTCAAGTATCTATGGACTTACCCTATTAAACATAAATGATTTATGAATAGCATAATATATATCATTACTATAAATAGGAATAGCCACAGACTCCTTGAAAGTTGCAGCTATGTCTCTATGGCCTCCGCCGAACAATGTGAAGGCTTTGAGGAGTTTTCTTGGTCTAACGGGATATTACATGAAGTTTGTGAAGGGTTATGGGGTCATCAGTAAACACCTGACAGACTTATTAAAATGGGGCAGTTTCAGTGGAGCATTGAAACTGAGAGGGCCTTTGAATCACTGAAAAGAGCAATGACCACAGCTCCTGTTTTAGCATTACCAGATTTTTGAAAGCCTTTCGAGCTTGAAACTGATGCTTACGAAACAGGGATGGAAGCAGTGCTTATGCAAGAAAGCAGACCAATAGCTTTCTTGAGCAAGGCTTTCGGTCCCAAAGCCAAGGGCCTATCGACATACGAAAAAGGGTTTATGGTTATTCACTTGGCTGTCACCAAGTGGAGGCGTTACCTCCAAATGGGACCTTTTGTGATTAAAATACTGATCATGAAAGCTTAAAACAAACAAAGAATTACCTCTTCTGTCCAACAAAAGGACTTGTCTAAGCTTCTAGGACTGGACTACACCATTCAATAAAAAAGCGATAAAGAGAACAAAGTAGCAGATGCCCTTTCGAGATCCTTTGAGGAGGAGATATCGTCCCTGGGGGCTATCTCTACCATAGTGCCCGCTTGGGTTGAGGAGATTCAAGAAAGTTATAAAGGAATGGATGAACTCCAAACCATAATAGCTTCCTTAATCATTGACTAACAATCTTGTCCAAACTACTCTCTAAGCCAGGGATCTTGCGTTTCAAAGGAAGGCTTTGCCTCGCAGACAAAGGGGACTTAACTGAAAGGGTCATGCAAGCTGTGCATAGTTCAGCTTTGGGTGGTCACTTGGGCATCTCTGGGACTTACCAGAGAGCTAAATCACTGGTTCGGAGGAAAGGAATGAAGACTGATATATTTAATTTTGTGCAGGAATGCAAGGTATTGCTGCTGCCACTTCCAATTCCTGATCGAGCTTGGAAGGACGTAAGTTTGAATTTTGTATAAGGATTACCAAAGCCCGAAGGGAAGGACACCATCTTGGTGGTTGTGGATAGATTTATAAAGTACGGCTGTTTCATCTCCCTTTCTCACCCCTTTACAGCCTCCCAAATAGCAAAGTTATTCATGGATAATGTGCACAAGCTTCACGGAATGCCCAAGACGATCGTCTCCAATAGAGATAAGGTCTTCACAAGCCTCTTTTGGCAAGATTTCTTCAAGACCATGGGAGCTGATCTCCATCTCAGTTCAGCATACCATCCACAGACTGATGGACAGATCGAGAGGCTCAATAGATGCTTGGAGAATTATCTACGTTTTATGACCTCTTCTAGGCCCCAGAATTGGAAAAAAATGGTTGTCCTTGGCAGAATTCTGGTACAACACCAACTTCCACACCTCTATAAGAACAACCCTGTTTCAAGCTCTTTATGGGTACTCCCCGACACACTTTTCTCTAGATACTTCGCTCGAAGGGAAGGTGGCCTCGGTGGAGGAACTTCTACGAGAGAGGCAGATTGTGGTGAACTCTCTACGGGGGCAACTAGAGTGATCTCACTAAAGGATGAAGTTTTATGCTGACAAGAAAAGAGTTGAGCGGTCGTTCGAAGTGGGGGACTGTGTGTTTCTTAAGCTACAACCTTCACGGAAGACCACTGTAGCCTTGTGTAACTCCGTTAAACTGTCATCGAGATACTATGGCCCCTTTAAGGTCGTGAAGAAAATCGGAGTTGTTGCACATGAGCTCAATCTTCCAGCAGGGTCTCGAGTTCACCCCCGTCTTCCAAGTGTCGTTGCTTAAGAAGAAGGTAGGAAGAGGAGTTACTCCTCAGCCTGAGCTTCCCTTGGTGAATGATGAAGGTCAGTTCAAGGTGGAACCCATGGCAATTCTAAGTAGAATAATGTCTTCAGATTCGCTAAGTTTCCTATTTTCTGGAAAAAAGTGGAGCCCAAGAATCCAATTCGGGCTTTTCAAGCGCCAAAATTTTTCCTCTCTCTGGGAAGCCTCTCTCTTTTGGGAAGTGGTACTTTTTGGGAAAATTTCTTCCAAGAATAATACCCTTTTTCTTTTAAAAAAAAATTGACCCTCTTACAGTCGCGTGAGAAAACCGAGCTTTTTTTATTCAAAATTAATTATATAAAGATAAAAATATATTCTTTTATTCCTTTATAAATATTTATAAGTTTTTAAAAACTTATATAAAAAGGTAAATACTTGTAATTATTTATAAATATAAATATGGCAATATTATTATTTTTTAATTATATAATAAATATTATTATTGTTAAATAAATATATATATTAATATTAAAATTAGGATTCAAAAATCTAAATTATAAGTTTAATTACTTTAGTCACCTAAAAGATTATATAAAAATGACATATTTGTAAAAAATTACATATTTTTCCGTGAATCTATTTCGTATTTAACACTATAATATTGCATTACTGTTTATTTTCTAAGGAGTATAAAATAGTCGCCAAACACATGGATATAACGTTATGAGGAATCTGATATTCCTGGCCTTTACTTTTGCAGTAATCTAACGTCCTTGTGATCTAATTATCAGCGAACCGAACCAAACCGCTCAGCGTGTCTACATGTTAAAGGACGATATCATTCCTTGAGTATGTTGTCCGTTTTGATCATCTTTGAGGGGTAAAGTTCTCCATTCACCTTCTTATGATATTTTTATTCCTCATAAGTTCCTAATGGCTTACCTCTCCTCTTAGGTGATATGATTGATGATTTGTTACCTCGCGGTCGCACTATTCAATTTATTCTCGGTTTGGCTCATTTCTCTAAAAAAAAAAAAAAAAGGTCTTCGTGTAAGTTAATTGTAAAGATAAATCCTAAGTAATAGCGTATGGTCTTATTTCAAAACACTTTTCATTCCTCATCATGAAAATCTTCCGTCTAGTAGAGAACTAGTCGACCAGGAAGCGAGTTCAGAACTTGTGTATCAGCCTGGCAACTCTTCAACATGACTGATATCCATTAAATTCGATATCTAGGTGAAATCGAACTGGAACTCATTGACATGGAATAAGCAGTGCCTTTATTGGGAAGTAGAACTACGAAAAAGACCACAACACTTTAGTCCTCCAATTTTTCAATTGCTACCACTTTGACTACTTGAATTTTCAGAATCATGAATTTGATCCCCCAATTTCAATTCCGTCTAACAGTTTTGTCCTAACGTCAACTGGCTGAACGAAATCTGATGAGGAGGCTGAGGTGGGACAAACGGGGTCATTTTTATGCCACGTTGTAACCAAAATGACATCATTTGCCTACCTGCAGAACAAAAATTAGATGTGGTTTCCGTGCTTCACAGCCACAAGCAAACGACGACGTTTTTGAGCTGCCCTTGCCACACCACGAAATGACATCAACTTTCCATTGTTAGTTAGATTACGAGAATTCCCAATTTTCATCCATTTGAAACCTTAATCCCCAAATTCCCAAAATCCTCCAATCCAACTGAAAACCCTAGTCCCCAAATTACTACGTAATAGAGCACCGTAGAAGACGATTGCGATATCAATTTGGAGCTCACCATGAGTTGCAACTCTCAATCACAGTGGAGCTGTTGTTATCATCGTCGTGTGTGTAAGGATTCACCCGTTTTCCCCAAGAGCACGAGAAAGAGTAGTTGGAGCATGTCCAATGGCCCAATGGCGAAGATATCTTTTGTGATTGTGGGCAAAGAAAGAGCAGTTGAAGCATGTCCAATGATGAAGATATCTTCAATCACTGTGGGCGAAGAGCTCTGAGGATTACTTCCAACACCAAATGCAATCCTGGAAGGGCATTTTAAAGGTGCCCACTGTGGAGGAACAACAGTTTGGTTATTTTCAATGGGAAGATGAACTTGGCTTGTCAAACTCCTCTCTTGATCAAAGGTTGATCATTAGCTTAAGAGGAGGAATGCCACCAATGAGATAGAGTTAAAAAAGTTAAGGGTTGTGTGTTTGATATTGGCTTTGTTGGTTATTGTTTAGGCATTGAAATTATGGAAGTAAGTTGGCTGTGGTTTATTTGGTGTGACTAGGATTGCATGGATATGCTTTGAGGGCGGTCTGTTTTGGTTATACTATGATGGAAGTGGCCATTGTAGTTGATGAATGAGTTGGTAGTTGATGAAAGAGCTGGTGGTGGGGGTCTGTCACCGGTAGATGGTGCTTAGGAGTTACTTTTTTTTCTTCTTTTGCTGATTGTATAAACTGAAAATGTAGTTATGTTACAATATTTAATGAAGCGTGACTTGATATCATTTGTTTCATATTGTTCCTCTTATACCAATTTATATCTTAGTGTGCAAATTTTGCACTAATCTGACAAAAATAAGAAATCCAGGAATGGTACGATTGAGCAACATATTAACTGGTACTTGAGAATAACTGGTGCATATAGTACTTGAGAATTCTTGAGAATAACTATTGCATATATTAACTTCCATTACAATCTAAGAGTTCGAATGGTCAGATAGACTTTTGAAGACCACAAAATATAGTACCAACTGGTCAGAAAATAACTATCTGACTGCTACAAAATGCCCATTTGGTCACCTATACAAAATGTATCTGATTTGACCATGCATATACCATCAGCATCAGCTATACCAAAAGACCAACTTAAGCATATCATCAACTGTACGAAAAGACCATAAGAGGACTAAAGATCAGTTCCTATACACTTTTATATGTATTATCATTAAATATACCAAAAAAGACTTCCACTAATGACTCATGTGTTGCTGTTTCAGTTCCTCATGCTACTTCTTTTTCTGAACCTGCGTGTTGCATGACTCCTATGTTTTCAAATTTTGGCTTGAGTTGGATAAGGACCTCTGAGCTTGCTTGTTTGCCATACTCCTAGTCGTCCTTGGAAGAATTGATGGTGGAGGAAGAGATCCTACTGCATGACCACCAAACACTGAACTTGAGGCAGGAGCATGCATTGGCACTGAGGTAGGTATAGTTCTTGGCATTGCGATAGGAGCATGAAATGGCACTGAGGTGTGAAATGGAGGTGATGATGGTGCTGGTATTAGAGGCCTGCATGGGGGTGGCCTCATAACTATCTGATTGTTTCTCTACAAGTTCAGGTCAGGTGTGGGGATGAAAATTGGTATGCTCTCACCTGGTTGGCCTGGCAGCATCCAAGTATGGGTGGTTGGAGTTGGTCTTGAAATCTGGTTGCTCTGCATGATAAAACCAGTTGTGGAAAATCAAAATAAGCACTATAAATGCATATAAAAAAGAGAATGACCAATAAAAAGATAATTACCTCTTGTGTTTGCACTGTTGACTCTGAAACAGCTGCATCCTCACCATGTTGTGTTCCAGCCACAAATTTACCCCGATCAATTACATGCAAATTCATAAAAATTGAAAATTTATTAAAATATATTTAAGCATTAAGTTAATATAAATACCTCACTCTTTGCATTTTCTTTTGTTGTTTTCTGCTTCTTCTCTCTAACTGTTGTCCCATTACATCTAGTCTTGTTGTGCCATGTATTTCCACACTTCAAGCATGTGGTAGCCTTGTACTTTCTCTTGGCCTTAAATGGATTGGGTGTTACATCTTTCTTCTTATCCCTTTTCTTTTGGGGTCTTCCACCACCTCTCACGTACTGTGGTGGCAAGATTGGATCTAGACTACTCTTATCCAATTATGCATGTCGTCCTACTAGATGAATGAAGGGTGTGTAGATGGATTGCCATGTTTCTTTGGAAAAGTATGCATGGATAAACATTTCAGGTTGCATCCCATCGTGGCATATGCAAGCCACTGCATGACAACAGAGAATGTCACTTAGATCACACTTCTTGCAAGAACAACTCTTCTCATTCAAGTCCACTACATATTTGTCACTTGGACTATAGATGTGCAGCACTTGGAACATTGAGCCACTAGGATCCCCCACCCACATTGGATGCCACTTGTTGGCATGTTTCTTAGCATCCTCGAGCTTGGTCTGAGCTGCTGGAGTGATTAGACCATGGTAACTTTCAATTTCACTCATTGAATTATTCATCTTCATAGTCAAGTATTCTCTGATATCTTCCAATATTGTGATGATTGGTTTCCCTCTAAACTTGACTATGGCTGCATTAAATTGCTCAGATACATTGTTCACCAAGGCTGGATTCTTTGTTGATGGACTAAAAGCTGCTCTAGTCCAATTATATAGTTCAAACTTCTTCAGGTAAACCAAGCTGCTTCATTTACTTCCTTGATCTTCTGTAAATGTGCATTGAACTCATTCATAGTCTTCGAAAAAGCACAGTCCCACAATAACCATCTCAGCTCTTGATTTCTCCATTAACTCCAAAGATTTGCTTCCAAGTGCTTCATACAGAACCTATGTCTAGTTCCTAGGCATAGTTCTTGAACTGCTGACATCAAACCCTACATATATACACAATGGTTAGATGTGAAACACATAAATGCATATTAATAATCATAAATTAAAGATAGTAACCACCTTTTGTATATCAGATATCACTTCCCAACCATGCTCATTAGGGTAACATATATCCTCAAACAATCTTGTTAAAAACCACTTCCACTTTTCCTTTATCTCCATCTCAACAACATAAAAAGCGTGGTTGAGCTCTTGAGTCACTACTGCTAATAGAGTACCTCCATAATATCCCTTCAAAAAACAACCATAAAAACTTATGAGAGGTCTACAACCCCCTTAATGCCTCTCTTTTGGTTACTTCAAAACAGATGTAAATTTTATGAAATCTAGGAGGCAAACTCTTATCCACCCTCTCGACACTTAATCCTGCAGTTGACCCAGGATAGCTCCTTCTTATCTCTTGACAATAATCCCAAAGTGCAATAAATTGTTCATTCTCAGATCCTTCAACAATATCTTTGGTTATTTCCAAAACTCTATGCAATTTCATCTCAATCAATTGAACTTGATAATTACTCCTCAATAATGTGTCTTTGATAATCAAATTCAGGTATTACAATATAATCATATGTTTCGTCAGCCCTCACAATAGTTTCTAACACTTCATTCTTTGAGGAAATGTTAATACCAACATTAGCTCTCCATTTTGACTTTCTCTGTCTTGAATACTCAGTTACATCAGTTGCAAACTTATCTACAAATTCAAATACTTCTGTGAAGAATTCCTCATCATCATCTTGGTTGTCTTCATACATTTGATCCCGGTTCATATGTTTCATACTCAGATCCATCAAAACCAGTCTCATATCCTTTATCACTACCAACCTCAACCTCATCTCCATCGGACCAATCATTCTCCTCTGACATTGTCTAAGATTGAAATAAAGCAACAAATAAGGGATAGAATAAAAAACCAATGGCATCAACCCCAACACCATAAAGACAAGCATGGTCCACAACTAAAAAAAGTTTATTATTTTATGCTTGTCCACTTACCAGCCAACATATAAATACCAAAAGGACAAACAAATCAAACAATAGCAACATCAGTGGTTTACAACCACAGATTAGCAGGAGGAACATACCTCATTTTGATGTTCTATAGCAAAAAGAGAATAAACTTTATACTAAAGTAAGCTTCACTAACCAGGATTACTCAAAATTGTGCTCGATTTCACCTTGACTCTATTTGGATTCCCAAGTGGTTTAGTGATACAGCGAAACCAAGGAACAATTGTAATCTGTTAATTCTCGCACGAATGCTAGAAAATAATCTTCTATAACCTGTTGATTCTACGAATATCAGGGAATATGCATCAAATTCGTTGATTCAATCAATGTCGAATTTGGGAAAATAGAGAAAATATTCTCTCGAAATTTTGTTAATCCAAAACACTACTGTCTTTAGCCCTAAGGCTTACAACGCTTAAATAAGCTTAAACGAAATTATAACGAAGGGAATAAACTCGTAAAATAAACTATTTCCTAAAATAAATTATTCCCTAAAAATTGTAAAAATGCCCAAATAACATAAAATTGCCCGTTTTCTGCCGCAACATTCTCCATTGGATGGAAAAAATTCGCCCTCGAATCGTTATCGTTCGAACTATCACCTTGATCTTCACGAATATAGAGATTAATACGCTTTTGTTGCTTTCTCACTTGCCACTTGAATGCCTTTTTCTTTTTGCGAACTCTTTCTCTTAATTCTTTGTACATAAAATTTCGTACACCTCTTAGCCAATAAACACTTTCACTTAATCTTTGCTTTCTTGATCGAGTTGCGCGCACTTTGACCAACTTTGGCAACCGAATAACCTTTGAAATCGGTACCATAAGCATCCATGCATCTTTCTTTGTATTGGAAATTTCTTCATCTAGAATATCCTCTATTTGAGCACGATAATGAAAAAAGTTTATCACCTCCGATATCCTTTAATACGGATTTGTTGACAATGAACGTTGGTTTTCCTTGATCATCAAATACAAATTCTGTAACTTCTTCTTGATCTTCATCTGGGTATATATCGAAAACTGGATTGGCTTCATCATATGATATGTCTTCGATCCTCCGATCCAATTCATCCTCCTCCGCAGCACGACGTTGACTAGTCATTCTTCGGGGTGGCATCGCTAATCCAAGATCGAACGCGGCTTTGATACCAATTGACGCAGCGAAACCAAGGAACAATTGTAATCTATTGATTCACGCACGAATGCCTGAAAACAATCTTCTATAACCTGTTGATTTTACGAATACCAGGGAATAGACATCAATTTCGTTGATTCAATCAATGTCGAATTTGGAAAAATAGAGAAAATATTCTCTCGAAATTTTATTCATCCAAAAAACTACCGTCTTTAGCCTTAGGGCTTACAACGCTTAAATAGGCTTAAATAAAATTATAATGAAGGAAATAAATTATTTCATAAAATAAACTATTTCTTAAAATAAACTATTCCTTAAAAATTAGAAAAACACCTAAATAATATAAAATTACAAAAAGGCCCAAATAACATAAAATTGCCCGTTTTCTGCCGCATCACTTAGCCATAAAATTACTATTTCAACTCTTTGCAATTTAGGTTAGTCATAAAATTGGGGTTGATTTTCACGCCTTTGAACCCCTTCAACGCAAGCAGAAGCCGACGTCGTTTCATGGTGTGGCAAGGGAAGCTAAAAAACATCGTCGTTTGCCTGTGGCTGTGAAGCACGAAAACGACGTCTTTTTTCTTTTTGGTCTGCAGGTAGGAAAACGACGTCGTTTTGGTTATGACGTGGCATAAAATTGACGTTGTTTGTGCCACCTCAACCTCCACATCAAATTTATGTTCAACCAGTTGACGTTAGGAACAAATTGTTAGATGGAATTGAAATTGAGGGTTCAAATTCATGATTTTGAAAATTCAGGTAGTCAAGTGGTGACAATTGAAAAATTGAAGGACTAAAGTGTTAGTTGTCTCATCATGAAGTAATAGCGCATGGTCTTATTTCCACACATTTTATTCCTCATCATGAAAATCTTCCGCCTAGTAGAGAGCTAACGACCAGGAAGCGACTTCAGAACTTGTGTATCAGCTCGGCAACTCTTCAACATGTTTGATATCGATTAAACTCGATCTCTAGGTGAAATCGAACTGGAACTCATTGACATGGAATAAGCAGTGCCTTTATTGGGAAGTAGAACTACGAAATATTCAATAGCAAATGATGTGCTGCTTAAAGAGCATCGTATTGCCACTACCTCATTTGTAGCTCCAACCCGGGAATATGTACATTACTAAGGCTGGGAAGGAAAAGTGTAGACTGAAGGGAGGGTAGGAATAGCAAAGAAAAGCACCAAATATAGAACAGAAAATCGACCGTTCCAATGGGATTTGATTTCAACAGCACTACATAGAAAGTGCCCTCCAAAATTTTCAATCGTCCCATACAACAGCTACCAAACAGACAGAGAGCACTGATAGAGCAGCAAAAGCAGATTGAACTCCACAACAGGGCACGTCGTTGGTGCAGAAAACACGGTCCTATGTATTTAAAAATTCATGAAGACTAAAAAGGAAAGGAAAAGGAAAAAAAAAGAAAAAAAAAAGAAACATGCTGAAACTAAAACTAGGAACACCGAAGCGATGGATGAGAGGATTTGACAACCAGAGACAGTACTCAGTCCTTCATGACAGAGGATGAATCTGCTGCATTTCCATCCTTCTGGCTGGAAGGCATGGACCCCCTGAGCTGCTGCTGATGCTGCTCTTGTTGAAGCTGCTGCTGTTGAAGTTGATGGAGGTGGTGCTGTTGCTGCTGCTGCTGATGCTGAAACTGCTGTTGCTGTTGTTGCTGCTGCTTCTGGGAATGGATCTGTAGCTGCTGGAATTGCTGGGCAGTCAGGAGAGTATGCATTGCCTGGTTGTTGGTATAGAACTGCTGCCCCGATCCGTAAGCAGGGAAGTTCATCATTGGTCCACCATTGGGCATGGCTTGGCCTGTCAGTACTTTCAGATGCTGGATCTCCTCTTTCAGTGCATCGTTCAGAGCTAACAAATAACAAGAAGGGTGATACTTTCATCTTTTTGTTTCTAACCAAGAAGCAAATCCAGATTAATAACAAAACAGACACAGGCTAAGATCTAATATCATGCTTGTTCATACTACTTCGTCCTTTTGCATCCATCGTATAATCAAACATGCAACATTTCTTTATAATGGTCCAGTGCGGTAATGACAAATAAGAAAGTTAGATCTAGGGCCGCGAGTGAAAAGTACCATTCTGACTTAACTAATGTGCTGGAGAATAAGAAAGGAACACAAGTCCAACACACTGTAAATTAAATTTCATTTCTAATCAATTCTCTGGTTTATACGTCATGGCAAATGACCAATTAATGATTCTAACACGAGGCGTACCATCTTGCAAATGAACCTGCTGCTCCATAGTCTGCAGACGCAGTTTCAATTCGCTATTTTCAGCAGTCAGCCCATTTGTGTCTCTCTGTTAAAAACATAGGTGGAGAATGTAAATTAGTGCAACAAATCCTAAAATGAAGAGAACCTGAAACATCACATTACCTGATAATAACTGGCCTCAGGACAAACGTTATATAAACCAATACACCTTACCTGCAGCAGGGTAAGTTGAGCAGACAGTGATGTAGCTTCTGTCTGCAGGGTCTGCACCTTCCGTTCAAGCTCAGCTATGTATCGCATCTTCCTCTCCTTGGACCTTGCAGCTGACTGCCTATTTGCCCAAATCCTATAATAAATGGCAACTGTAAATCTCCTTTTGAAACTAATGCCAGATTACTGTAAAATGATCACCATGAAACCGGTTCCAGCTTATGGAAGGGACCACCTAAGGAGCACTTCAGCCAGTCCCTAATCGTTTTCATTTTTTTTTCCACTTTCTACTCTCCCTAAGCAGATAGTTGAGCCGCGCAATTTGCCAGTAGACAGTCATAAATCATCCATAGAATAGCATATCATATCCTCTCCACTAACATGAAATTTCAGTAAAAGGCTTGGGAACAACAATTCTCATAACTAGGTTGTTTTAGAGAGTACCTCTTCGCCCGCTTGGGATCAATCAGTGCGAGCTCTGCAAGTTTGGCAGCTGAAATGGCCTTCTTTGCATCAGCAGGAGACGGGTCCTCCGAGCCCGACATGAGCATCTCAGGCTTAATGCTCGTTGACCCATCCATAGATTGGCTGTGCTGGTGCCTCACCCGGGGCCTCTCACTGGGGCCCGCTGCCAAGGCCTCAGAAGAAGAATTCCCTGCACCCATACTCGAGCCGGGCATCACTCCGGTCCCTACAGGACCCACAGAAACGGGAGCAGAGGAATGCTCCCTGACCTGAAACGAGGACATGGCGGAAGAATTGAACTTATCCATATCTAGATACATAGACAACAAATCCTCTTCAGTCTCATCGGATAGAGAGGGCCCATCAGCCGCACCCCCAACAACCCCAAGATCACTGTCGAAGCTAAGATCATCTGGGAGAGTGAGAATCTCTGAATGGGCGCGGCGGTGGCCCAAGTTCCTCGGCGGGTTATCGGGCATCCTACTAAGGTCATGACTGAAGTGGGTCTGGTCAGGACCCGAAACCGAACTCGAACCCGCGTGGCCGAGATGAGGTGGCATCGGAGGGAGCTGCGAAGACGAAGAAGACGGAGGCGATGGCTCCGATTTCAAACTAAATGCATCCCAAGAATGTGAGAAACTACCATGGAACCCACCACTACCATGAACCTGAGATTTATCCTTATCCATAGTTCCACAACCCTAAGAGAACCCTATTCAAACTAAATCAAGCACGGACGCCAAAATTCTCACTAATCTAAACACAACCACCTGATAAAAGCCCAGGGATGGTACAAACGGCGAAACCCAGAAACCCTAGAGTCAACAAAGATCCAATGGAGGGGTACCCGCCAAGAAACAGAGACAAGACTTAACAGATTCAAGAAACAAGGTAGTTGGGGCAAATTAGATGGGCAGAAATGGAGGGAGTTTGGGTATCGGGGTTTGGAGGGGAACCCGGGTCGGGATTCCTCAGAAACAATAAATTTCCACCGGAAACTTGGCGGGCCGGGCAGAAATTCCTCGGCAGAGCGGCGGGAGGGATATTTAGGCCGCGGGGGAGGGGGTGTGGAGGCGGGGAGTTGGCAAGTTAGGGAGGCAAATCGGCAGCTTTTTTACAGGGAACGAATCTTGAATGAATAAAATCACATGGGAACGAAGACACGGAGAGAGAAGACGAAGAAGAAGAAGAAGAAGGCACAAGGCAGAGCTAAAGAAGCTCTCTCTCTTTCTCTCTCTTTCTTTATTTCTTTTTTATTTTTATTTTTTTTCCCCTTCCCACATGCACAGAGCGATCTGAGGAACAACGAAAGAGAAGCTTCGGACAGAAGCTGAAATAGGCACGGAGACGAGGATGGAATGAGACTGGGAGACGGTATATATAATCCGGTGCGGTCGTCCCATATGAAAGGTGTTAATGCGGTTGGTTGTTATATGCTTAATTAACTCCTTCATTGCTCCCATTATTCCCTCCTCCTAGAGTGAGCTTCTCGAATGTTAGTTTCATAATATCGTTTCGGGTGAAGTTAGAGATCGACTCCATAGATACGGCATTATTAAGTCTTGCGGGTTCGAGAGTTCACTTTCCGTATTTATAGTAAGGCTATGTATCCACATTAGAATTAAATGTTTCTTTCGGAGCGAAAAACATCATCTGTTATGTGCTATATATGGGTTTATTTTAAACTTCATTAACACTACTTAATCCTAATGATTAGAGTTCGCTGGAGGTTCTTCAAAATCCCACCATGGCTAAAGTAATGAAATATGATGAAATTTCGATTACGTTTCGGGATTGAACTTTTACGTGTTAAAAGATTGGAATTTGTCAATATCGGTCCAGTTTCATGTAAAATTATATTCACTTATTATATCATCTTATTAAAATTTTCAGTTGGAGACATTTATTAGGATGCCATAGTGGGAGATGAGTATGGCAACATATTTATGTAACCATTAAATAAAACATCTCTCTGTATTTGGTACCCTTCGACCTTATCACTCCAATGATGACATGGTAACACCTCATAATGCTATTAAGCCCTTACCAATTAGACTTTTGGAAACTTAAATCCTCATTTTTTGCTCGCATTAATATATGTTCTACAATGTATTTTCTTCTATGTAGAAAGGAATTTAATATTATTTTGTTTTATGCAGAATAAATAATATAGTTATGTAATTTCTGGATGCTTGTATATAAATGGCTTACCATCTTGGGTTTGAGTCATGCTTTAAAGCTAAATATTTGACTATTTAATAAGTTACTAAGAACTATTGTAAGAGGCCTTGGTGTTTTTTTTTTTTTTTTGCTGAATAAAGTAAGAGGCCTTGGTCAATTAATTAAGTTAGTGTCTCTGCCATCGTCTGCATCTATAAAATGGCCCGTAAAATTCTATTATGAAACGTGATTAATTTTTTTTGGGTTAAGGTGGTTTATTTTCATAAAGCCAATTAAGATATGTTTACAAATAAACATATAATTCGGAACAAATTTGCACTTGATTTTTTTTAATAAGGGAGACTAATGACCAATGCAATGTTAATAAAATTAAGGGGCACAAAGAATCCACCACGTTGAAATCTTTTGGTTACCAGAGAGTTTGTACCACCGCGCTATACCCTTTTAATGAATATCACAATCACAGTGAATCAAATTATGGAATTCTAATATTACCTGAATGAGATGAAGATCATTCTGGTATGAATAAATGATGCGGGATTTAATGTAGATAAAACAGCGACCCGGCTCGAACTGAATTAATCGGGACCCATTGCGCTTCCGGATACCAGGATACACACCGAAAAAAATGTAGATATAGCAACTCCTTTTGATCTTCAAAGCCATGTAGAATTTGGCTCTTCGATGAATCATTCTGCCAAAAGAAAATATTTATATTTTCATCAGCGATTTGTATCTTTTTTATATCTCTAAAAATTTGGGCGACGGTATATAATGGTGAACGTCATAATTTTTTTTTAATTACACATTTATCTTCTGTTATTCACGGATAAAATAGGATGTATGTATATTAATTACGCCAAATCCGAATAATCTACTCATAGAACCATCCAAAAAAAATCCAATATACATGAAAATTTCTTGCCTTCTGAAATAAATTGAAAAACAATGTTTTTGAAGAATATTTCTTAAGAAATTCATTTGTAAGGGTTTAATCGTGGTATACTTTCAGCCTTAACTCATAAGGGATTTGCAACCTTCCGCGAAGAGACCTAAAATTGTGAATTAACAACACATACAAATATCTCTCGTTCAGAGGAACGATATGATGATGAGATCGTGATATATATTGGCATAATACCGATGAGGAGAATCATTGAAATTATTAAGGTAGCAGACTCGAGCAGTTTGAAATGAAAGAATAATAATGGTGGGACTGAGATACGCAATGATATGTAATACGATTAAAGGGTGAAAGATTCAATGCTGTAGAAGAAGAACTTACGTCGAGAAGGCGTAATTAGCAAATCTAGGCTTCGGAGAGGCAAGCTATTACAAAAACCATTGTCTAATCGAGAACACCGGTAGGGCTGCAAATATATACAAGCTCGGCAGAATATCAATCGTTCGATAAAATCGATGTGGTGAACCACAAGAATTTATTGGTGTTGCTCAAAAGGAAATCCCTCTGTTGGTTACAGTATGCATACTTAAAAGGCACCGGCACGACGCCGTTTAATTAAACTGTTCAATTTATCGCATGTATATGTATGTCACGTTTGATCTATCATTGACATAAAATTTTATCCGTAACTAATTTATCTAGGTATGTAGAACTGACCTTTCTAAATGGAGTTCACCTGTGAACTGTTCTTACTCACAAGTACAGATATCTATGATCACGTACAAGTAATTGAGAAACTTGGATTCGTATCCAGTAACTAAATTTCTTTTAAAAGATATTTGCACTTAAAGTACCTTAGATTAATGGTATATCTCGTCTTTTACACTTAGTTATCGTATGTGAAATATATATTCTTTTTTTTTTCTTGGAGTTTAGGTTAGTACAATTATATAATACATGAACTAATATATTCGATCAACCATTACAAAATATCTCTAGAATTTATTTACAAAGAAACTGTATTAAAAGAACAAGGCTTTTCCTTTTCCATGGATATTTCCCTCGCCTTAAGAGTTTTACCACATATATCCCGATATTATTTCTTCTCTTTTCTCTGTCTTAATTGCTCGAATCGACACGCTTCTCCAACTTGTTTCAATTTTTTCTTTTCTCTTTCTGAAATTGCTTCATTTTGCTGCTTTCTCTCATTTTGTCCCGTTAAAGGCCATTTCCTATTTGGCTTTAGTTTGAATTTTATTTGGATTTGTCGGGAAAGAGTACATTTCTTATGTTAAATCGGTATTTTGAGTTCTAAAAATACGTTGTTCACTAACTAGCTAATTTCATTTTTTATTTACTGCTTATCAAGAACATGGTTCTTTAATAGAAAGAGCAGGCATGTCAATAAATTATAGAGATGAGGTGTGCAACAGATTTTAAATTTAGAGATCAGATATGCAACAGATTTTAATTTTTATCTTTTTTCATTATGAGGGCGTTACACGGACCGAAATGAAAATAAATATACGGAATGAAAATAAGGGAATGGGGATCTGTTTATACTCTTTATTTTTATTAAACCTGCAACATATCGCAAATCTGTTTTAATCTTATTTTGCAGAAGGGTATGTTTTTGTGAATTACTTTTGAACTTTCCAACTTTAGAATTAGAAGTTGCCTAGATCTTAAATTACAAAAGGGGTAATGGTCTGTTATTAAATTACAAATTAATCAGCTCATAAATCTTAAATTGTGAAAGTCGTGAATTGAATGAAAATAATATCCATAATTGTATATATTTGGTGATAGGATTTATCTAATAAGAAGCTCACTTTATAAGCTTTTTATTTATTACTTATACTAGCAATTGAGATTATAACAACCTAATCGAAGTCAAACCAATCAAATATTGATTTCGCAAAATAAAAAATAAATTAAGAATAGTCGATGATAAATTGATGGAGACGGTGTAGAATTACAATATGATTTTCAGAAAATAAATTATTGATTTAACTATAATTCCTTTTTAATCCAATCTACTAATTTAGATTCTCAACTATCCTCAAGGTTCTTGCAAGTCACTTAAGAAAATACTTACACTAACCAATCCCCTACATTTCTATGGTTACCAAATTAACGTAAGTTCATTAAGCACCAATCCTTCGGTTACCTAAGGTGAATATGTATATTTCTATCATACCCATAAATCAATTGTAAACCCGAATTTCCCTTAGAAACGATATACTAAAGCCGATCTTAGGCTAGTCTATTCCTAATCTATATGTAGAATTCCCCTTTGAAGTTCATCTACACTATTGAAATCATTACAATTGATGACCAAGCAATTGCAAGCATTAAGCGCAGAAATAGACTAAACAAATTAGAATGAAGAACTCATTAAATCAAAAGAAAATAATCAAATTAACTACATGTGGATTCAATTCTAATCCTATCATATGAAATTAGTGATATGATCCAGCTAGAGGACTATTCGCACGGGCATGAGGAAGGATTTCAGGATGACGGGATCGGGCATGAAGGTGAGCTTTGGGACAAGCATGTGCTAGTTGGACCAAGTACAAGAGCACGAGCCAAGCGAATCCAACAATCCATGCAAAGGCTGTTATTGCATGTCCATGGAGGAGAAGTCGAGCTCTTGGGCGAGTTGCATGTGAAATAAGAAATCACGATTGTTCATATCCTAGAAGTCTATCTAGAAGATAATCCAAGTTCAAAGGGCTGAATTTTGGCTATTTGTTCTGAGATTTAATTAGTTGCTTTCAATAAGTTGGGCCTATTTCATTTTGAGCTTGTTACTCTTATGATATATTTTAGTCAAGTCCATTAACCCATTAGGTTATTAGCTAGTATCTCTCTATAAATAGGTATGTGGTTTCCATAGAAAAAGATTGATAAGTTTTCATTCAACTTTGTGAGAGAGATTTTCTCTGAGCTATTCTGCAGCAACTTCACCGATATTACAAGTGTGATGACTTGTGATTCCCGACATTTATAATATTGGTTTCTAGCTCCTTATAGTTAGCGGGTCAATATTCCAATATTATAATATTGATTTCTGGCTCTTTATAGTCAACGGGTCAATATTCCTTATCCTTGAAACCTTCATTGGACGATATCGGATTTGATCTTATTCTATTATTGTTGACTCTTGTGGCAAGTTCGTCGAGGTTCGCGTCAATTAGCCCATATAAAATAAAAATTACATGCAAGAATTTAACATAGATATTGAAATCAAAGAGAAAAGATCCAGAGAATTGAAGAAATGGCACGAATATGCTACAAAATCCAAAAACTCAAAGCTTGCTCTCTGTCTTTTGCATGAGCCTTGACTCCCGTGCCATCCACACCCTTGAAGCTCACCCCCTTGGGCATTTTTAAAAGGAAAAATTAAGAGAAAACTATCAAAATGGCCATCGAAAGATTTTAAAACTAACAAATTACTACTTGAAAGTTATTTTGAAACAAAATGATCATTGAAAAACCAGGATCCATCATTTTGGTACCATTGTCAAGATTCCGTAAGTGCCGTTACGAGAAAATGACGTGGACGCTGATGTGGTATCTAGTAGGCAAACGGAACCCGATTAACGGTGCACGTCATCATATACGACGTCGTTTTTGTCATCCCAATAAAAAAAAAAGTTTGACCTAAAGTCATCGTCACCTTCCTGGCCGCCCCCATCTGTAATCAATTAGGGCAAACAAAATATAGAGAGCTCAACAGGGGAGTTTGGGCAAGTAGAAATCAGGGAAATTAGGGCAAGCGGCGGACTCACACCAGAGGAACCCGATGTCGCCTCCCATCATAAGAGTCGTCCGCCCAGTCGACCACCGCACGGGCGCCGGACTTAGACTAAGCGGACTTGTCGAGCTTGGGTTCGATCATCGATTTGGTCTTTCCTACAATCCTAGCTGAAGTTCATCTGCAACCTCCATTGCAATCTAGACGAGTTCATCCCTCTCGAGGTTAGTCGATTTTCACTTGATTTGGTGATGAAAGGTAGGTTTAAACGGTTGGTGTTGCTCGAAGTCGAACATGAATAAGAAACCGGTTGATTTTCACTCGTGCTCCTAAAAATTTACACTACTATTTGAATATGAAACCTTCTGAATCTAGATAGAGCACAACTATTGAGGCGATATGCATTATTCTCTCTGTTGTTGACAGGCAAATCTCAACAAGTTGATGGTCCTTCGTGAGGATGTTGCATTATTCTCTATGTCGTTATCCTAATTTTACTGTTGGTCTGCCCTAATTTGGATTGCAGTAACATTTTGATGGGGGAGGGAGAGGATGATAAGAATAGGGAAAGAGCAGAGGAGTTGAGGGTGCAGAAGAAAGTCGAAGAAGGTATCACCTTCAAGATGAGCTCGCATTCCCATCGCTCGCACTCCCACTGCTGCAAATGCCACGGTGAGTATGATAATTTCCCCACAAAACTTGATCAAGCCTTAGCAACCTCCAAGTACAGTTGTTCTTCTCTGGACAGAGGTGATTCAACCATGGATAGAGACGAAATCATCCTATGTTATTGCAGAATGCCAGCGTTGAGAATGATATCAAACACGATAGCAAATCCAAGGCGTTCATTTTACAGGTGCCCTTTATGGAATGATGATACAAGGAAATGCAAGTATTTTTTAGTGGGAAGATGAGTTGCATATCAGTAAAAGCTTGTCCCAAGAACAGAAGATAACAAGTAAGTTAAGGAAGAATTTACAGAGGAGAGAGATGCAACTAAAGAGGTGGAGATGTTTGTCTTTAGTTTTAGCTATGACAGTGATTGTATTAGGGTGCTTGGTTATGATGAAATGAAGTGTGATTAGCTTCAGGTCCTTTAGGTCTTTCAGTTGTGAAGTGATGAAATGAAGTGTGACACTTTGTTTTGCGCTCCTTTAGTTCTTTAGGTCTGTTGATGTAATGGAGAGTGGTTGTGAACTATTGGTTGTTTTAGCTTATCTAACTATAAAGAAAATGATTTTGTTGTTCTGGAAGTTATTGTTTGTTGCCCTTGTTCTGTATTATGCTTTAGGTGTGTGGTTTTTGACTGGAAGGGGAGATAATGTACAAAGTGCTATTGTTGCTATGTGAAATGGTTTTGCTGTCCAAGTACTAAGAAATCCTTTCTTCTGCAATTGTAGATACTTCTATCATCCATTAACATAGAACATATTAGTCCAATGCTAATTTCAATCCGAACTCCAATTTTTCATGAAACTGGAGCCAAATAAGCTGCAGAAGCCCCTTTTGAAAATGGATATAGGAATATTGACTGAAAGCTTAAAAATTGCAAACTGTAAGTGAAAGAACTAGCACAGACATCAAAGAGCCAAAATGACAAGATAAAAGTAACATAATACCACTTCTCATGAAGAACAACTTCTGGCCAAAAGAACAACTTCTCATAATCTTTCAATGTCGAGTAGTTTTCATTATCAACAAGCTAAAATTTTGATGTATAAGCTATACAAAAACCAACAGTATCTCATTCTTACAATTGCACTTAAACCACTATAACATACTATATACAAAACCATCATAACAAAGCAAGTTCAATTTCAACCAACTGAATAATTATCATGTGCACTTCTTCCTGCCTCTCCTCTGACAGAGATTACTAAGGCCCAAAAAGTTGAATTTCTGTGGCAGTACTTGCTCGAGTTGTCCTTGCTATCTTCCTCATATGCAGTTGAGCGTTTGAATCTTCAGGAGCAGTAGTTTCAGTAGCTTTTTCTGCTCCCTTCCTCCCCTACATAATGCATTAAACATACACAATTTAGGAGAGGAACAAATGCAAACAAGTTCAAAGCAAACAACTAACTCCTACCTTTCGAACATTTGAGCGTGAGGGCCCAGCTATATTAGTGGCTTCCCTTCTTCTCTTTTTCATCTGAGTAAAGAAAAAAAAAAGCAAAGTTGGCAGAGGACATAACCAAACATATTGAAAAACTAAGTTGGTAGAGGACATAACCCAACATATTGAAATGGCACCATTGGAAGCAAATTCAACACAAATCCGAACAAGACAGCAGAGTCAGGAAAGGCAGCAAACTCGAACAAAACAACAGAGGCAATAGAGGAAGCAAACTCAACACAAATTCGAACAATTCAGCAGAGGCAGTAATGGCAGCAAACTAAACAAGTACAGAGTCATTTGAGCTTTCATTCAAATGAAGCAGCAAATTCAGCAGAGGACATAACCAAATAAGTTGAAAAAAATCGACATAACCAAAAAAACAAAGTTGGTACCATTGGATCATTTACGGCTGAGCTAGTGACAGCATTAGGAACTTTCTTATTCCCCTTGTCCTTCACAGTTGTGCCCTTGCATATTCTCCTATTATGCCTTGGCTTACCACACTTTCCACATCTTATTTTCCTATACTTCCTTTTTGCCTTTTATGGATCCTATAGAATATCATTGCCCTTGGTCCTTTTCATTTTAGGACAACCACCTGCCCTGGAGTAGTTAGGGAGTAGAATAAGGTCCAAGCTTTGCTTCTCCCAATGATCTTCCCCTATTACAGGTCGAATATATGGCTCATAAATCCTTTGCTATGTTTTCTTTGAGTAGTTAGAATGTACAAACTTCTCTGGATCAGAATCGTTCATCGTCATGCATGCCACTGCATGCTTGCATAGGATTCCACTTATATCCCATTCCCTGCAAGAGCAAGTGCAATGCTTCAAATCAACCGCATGTTTGTCACTGCTCATATGAATGTGATGCACCTGAAAACGCAGTTCTTGAGAATCTCCTGCCCAAGTGGCATGCCAACTCTGGCTACCTATCTTAGCCTTTTCAAGCCTGCTTTGAGTAGTAGGTGTAAGTGGACCATTGTACTTCTCCATGTGAGTTTGAGCAGCATTCATCTTTCTCGTGATATACATCCTGATCTCTTCTAACATAGTAATGATAGGCTTCCTTCTCATCTTCACAATTGCACTATTAAACTGCTCATATATGTTGTTCGTTAAGCTTTCATTCTTACTGAAGGATCTGAATGATGCCTTTGTCCATGAATTTGCAGGCAAATTTCGCAGATACTTCCATGCTTCCTCACTTATTGCCTTCAGCAATTCCATGTTCCTTTCAAACTCAGGCATAATCCTTGATCTGGCACAATCCCACATTTTCTCATTGAGTTGTTTGCTTTTTCAATTCTTCCACAGGTCTGTCTCCAAATGTCTCACACAAAATCTATGAGTGCATCTTGGAGCTAACTCCTTAAGTGCAGGTAGAAGCCCCTACAAGTAAATTGCAAAGAACAAGTTAGCATTCAAATATAAATTCAATTTAGACAAAATCTACAAAATCAAGATTTTAGTACTTTCTGCATATATGACATAAATTCCACCCGTGGATGACAGGATCACCTATGTCTAGAAGTAGCCTTGTTAAGAAACAAATCCAAGTCTCCTTTGTCTCTTGCTCCACGACGGCATAGGCTATAACATATAATGAATGGTTTCCATCTTGCGTGACTGCTGTCAATAATTGGCTTCCATAATAGCCCTTCAAGTGGCAACCATCCAAACCTATGAGAGGTCTGCAGCCTGCAAGGAATTCTTTCTTAGTTGCATCCAAGATAATATACAGTTTTTCAAAGTGTGGAGGTTCTAACAAGTTCACTCTCTGAACCCCAACCGCACATGTAGACCCAAGATTGCTTCTTCTAAGCTCAGCATAATAATCATGAAGCTTGGCATATTGCTCCTTCTCTGACCCTTCCACAATTTCTCTAGCAATGTGTAAGGTTCTGTAGATCTTCATCTGACATACTTTAACCTTATACTTATGAGACATATATGCGCAGCCATCATTAATAGTCATCTTAGGAAACATTCTAAGCCCTTCCACTAACTTCTAAGCAACCTGCTGCCTATTTGCTAGTTTTTCTTCAACTTTCTCGAACATGTGTGGGTAGGATTAAATCCCTTTACTAGAAAACCTCCATAACCTTCAAACCAACTACAATAAATATACCAAAGGCAACCCTCTGCACATACAAACTTGCACCTAATCCTGTCATTTAGCTTAATTTTAACAGGCTTCCCAAGTGCAATATTATAATCTCTCACAACCATCTTGAACAAATTAAGAGTTGGGAAAATCATCTCCAATTCTAAATGTACTGGACCAAAAGTTGCGTCTTTATTGAATTTAATAAACCTTACAACATCTTCAGCATTCTCATCATCACTCCCATTGACAATTCCCTCTTCCTTTGAATGGTATTCATCATGTTCAAAAAAATCTTCATCGGCTTCTCCCCTTATATCAGCATCTTCTGGTCTTTCAACATGATGTACCTGCTCATCCATTGGTTTTTTTCTTCTTACTCCAGAAGATCTAACTTGATGATCTGTCCCAACAATTGCATTGTCATCATGTTCATCCTCAGCATCTTGTAGTTAAACATCAGCATCTTCTAGTCCTGATTTCCAAGAACCATCTGAATAACTCCCATATGACCCTTCACCGTCATCATCATCAGCAGGTTCATCATCATCATCATCACTAAGCCCTTCACTGTCATCATCCTCTTCAGAAACATCCAGTGTAAGGTCTTTAATTGCTTCTTCAACCTTAGTGATATCAATATCAACACCACAAACTGTGTTCTCATCTCTTCTACCATCCACTGGTCTAGCCTCACCATTTGTATCATCCAGTAAGTACTGATCAAAGTAAAACTCAAGTTCATTATTGTTTGCGGCTTTCGCAGAAGCATAAAGCCTATGAATGTCTTCATCTGTCTCAAGAACTCTCAACCCATCTTCTAAATTGAACCCATACTCCAACCAATTAACCTTATTGTAGGACTCAATATTATAACCATGCTGCTGAAAGTAGTATTGTAGCTATGTAATGGACAGTTTGTCAATGTCCACCATTTCCCATGCATCGATCTCTCCCCAAACGTACTTTAAGTGGGATTCTGACACAAATTTGCCCCCATGGTGTAAGACAATGGTGTACAGATCATCCATGAGCCCACAAGTTGCATTAAGACATTAAAAAAAACATTTTTCAATTGAACGTATAGACAAAGCATCCCACGGTAAAAGCATAACTTCCAGCAAAGCCACAACAAAAGCAAGAGTCAACAAAGGAGAAAAGGGCAGCAACAAAAGGAAAGACTTATTTGTTAAATCGACAACAGTTGTTAAAGCACAAGAGCACAAGATACCAAAACTACTTTCAGAGTTAGGGACCACAACTTCGACAGACAGTAAAAGGAACAGACAAACCAGACTCGCAGAGACAGGGGACCACAACTTCGAGCAACAACAACCGGTTAAACCTACCATTCATCAACAAATCAATATAAAATCGACTCACCTTGAAGCAGACAAACCAATCCCGGTGTCCCTATGCGCATGGAAAAGAACCAATCTGATTTCTTCTTTTCCCTTTGCTCATGTATAACAGCGCAGCTTCCTTCCTTCCTTCCTCAATCTACTCTCCCTTCCTTCCTCAACAATAACTGGTCAGTCGTCTCTCTACTCTCCCTTCCTCAATCTTCTCCCACCTCTGTTTCAATCCGCGGTCGCATGAGCAAAGAAACCCGCAGAGATATGGGTGATGAGAGAGGCGGTCGTGCAGTGGTTGAACTCAAGCTAGACGAGTCCGTCTAGTCTGAATGCAGCGCTCGTGTGGTGGTCGAACTCAAGCTCGATGACTTCGTCTGGTTGAACCCAAGCTCGACGAGTCCGTCTGGTATGATCAGCAGTTGTTGCGGCGCTTGTGCCGTGGTCGAACTCTGGCCCATGTGTCTCGTCTGGTGTGAGTCCACCGCTTGCCCTAATTTCCCTGATTTCTACTTGCCCAAACTCCCCTGTTGAGCTCTGTGTTTTTTGTTTTCCCTAATTGACTGTAGATGGGGGCGGGTGGGAAGGTGACGACGACTTTAGGTCAAACTTTTTTTTTTTACTGGGATGACAAAAACGACGTTGTATATGATGACGTGCACCGTTAATCGGGTTCTGTTTGCCTACTAGATACCACATCAACGTCCACGTCATTTTCTCGTAACGGCACTTACGGAATCTTAATGGTGGTACCAAAATGTTATGGATCATGATCTTTCAATGATCATTTTGTTTCAAAATAACTTTCAAGTAGTAATTTGTTAGTTTTAAAATCTTTCGATGACCATTTTGATAGTTTTTTCAAAAATTAAAAAATCAATCTCCTATCTTCCTAAATCGATAAAATTCCTAAAAGAAGTTCAAAAGATATATAATAAAATCTTCTTTTCCAAAATTGAATCTTTGAAGTATTTCGTCCCTAATATCCGATTGAATCGAGCTCGAATATTTAGGAACTTCTTTAAGTAACTTGAGCGTCAAGTCGAAACAAATCTTGTAGCTCTTGATAGATGGGCCAAAGCCCGGCCGGTCTAAGTGATCCACGTGCTCCATTGACATTGTCCATGCATTGATCTCCAACTCTTGGGCACCCCCTTAGCCATGAATATAAATCCTGAAAATAACACTTCATTCAATAGCACAAAAAATTATAGGAATACTCGAAATAATAACACTACAGCGAAATCGGTCATTGCTGACTTTTTTTAAACTTGGCCAACGCAAAAAACGTCAGGAAAAGTCCTCTCGACGTTTGTCCTGACATTTCAAATAAATTTGGCCTTGAAACTTTTGTGAGAGGGCTCCCGACGTTTGCTGGGAAACGTTGGAAAAAACCATCCTAGGCCGACCTTCGAAAAACACCAGCTAAGAACCAAGTCTATGCCAACGTTGCAGATGTCGGCAACAACTGAGCCTAAGTTGACATTTGGTGAGTTGGCTAAAACCATGTATAAACCGATGTCTACCGTGCTTGCTAAAACCATGCCTAAGATGACGTTTAAAGCGTTTGCTCAGGCCAAGTTAATGAAGGAAATAAACAACAATTTGTCAACAAATTGACAACTTGCTGTTAGTTGTGTAAACTGACAACAAGATGTCAATTTGTTGACGATCTGTTGTCAAACCTAGAAACCTCAAGCAGCTTAGCTCGATGAAGGGCAGCACAATAGCGAGCTGAGAAAGGGAAGAACGGCATCAAACAGCAGTAACGGGGCACAGCGAGGAGCTCGAGATGGGGCCGAACAGCAGCAAAAAAGAGCACAACAATCAGGAATAAGCTGATAATGCACCAAGCCAACAACTGTAATAAGCCCAATCATCAGCAATGAAACTCCAGATCATCGCATAGAGAAGTGGCCTCCTAGAATAAACAGTACACCCCTATTCAATCAATCACATAGAATCCAAAATTTGGAGAGAAGACGTAAAGAAGAGCTATTGGCCTGAGCAGTGATCGAAGAATAATTCTAGATTATAGAAGAGAACACCGATTTGAGCTTATGGAGCTAAACAATGTCAGAGACATGCAATGAGAGTCCGGGAAAATATAAAAAAAGAACGATGAAGAGGTGCAGCAGAACAAATCAATTGAAAACGTAATCATTGATGAGAATCAAGCAGGAACTGAATGCATAATCGAACTGGACGAAAGTAGATTATTGGGGAGTTCGGCTTCTGCGGCATGGGTCGGGGATAAACGCGTCGGTCGGTGAGAGGGACAATAGCAGAAATAGTACGGGCAACATGGCTACCTCATCTCTGCCTCCTGAGGCGACCTCGTGAAGCTCACCAACCTCCTCCAAGCCCTTTACCACCCCGGCAACTTCTACCTCATCAACCTCAAGCTGGGCACCCCCGAGTTGGAGTGCGCCAACCTCACGAGGTTCGTGTCCCAGAACCCTGTCTTCGGGACCGCCGGAGAGTAACGCTCACCATGAGAGAGAAAGAAGAGAGAGAGAGAGGGAGGAAAGGGCAATGGAGGGAATGGGAGGGGATGGGGGGAATTTTTTTTACAAATTTCAAGAAGAAAAAAAGGAGGGAGGAAAGGGCTAAAAATTTCAAGGGTTGGGCAGGAAAGGAAAGTTCTGGCTCAGCCTTGAATTTTTTTTAAGGCATTGGCCAATGTTTATAAAAAGACAGTTTAAACAGTTTTAGCAAATATTTCTTGTAACCACTGACCGAACTGTCTTGGGTCGACGCTTAAACATTGTCTCATGTTGATCTCAAGTGATAACATGTTGTCATATAAGGAAACAATCTGTTGCCCCTTCTATTATGATGCTTAAATATGAGAGACAATAAATTGTCATAAGGTGACAATATTTTGTCCAAGACTATCATAACATATTGTTCCCATAAATTTAATGTCAACGTGTTTTTCTTGAGGCACTTGCTGAGGTTTAATTCAATTAACATAATATTAACTAATATTCCTAGTTGGATTTGTGTTAGATAGAAGTGATTAGTTCGATTGGTTTAAAGTCCATTTCATAAACCTATAGTTTATGTGCTCCTATGAGGAATAAGTATATGTACCTTTCAATTATTCATTCGATCACTTGTAATATGTGGTCATGATTGTCAAGGTTGTTTTCTTTCGATTTTGTGGATATTTAGACTATGAGGAATTCAAAAGTTGTTTTGCATTACTTGGACATATATACAAGTATATATTTATTGTGTGGTTTTTAAAGTCATAAACTAGGAGTTGGAAACCCGCAAGAATACTACATATGCAAGCATTGATGCAAAACTACAAGCCAGGTGAACATGTCATAAAGCTAGTTGGGAGGTAGTGTAGTTGGTCATTCTAACTCTTGGGTTTTATATAACTGATCTCATCCTAGTTGCAAATTACTAAGTTCGGCAGGTCTAATTATTTCCTTCATGTATCCAACTGTAGAACAATGCTATTTCTTTTAATAAACAACTATTGCAAATTTGGGTCAATCGATTAATAACATATAGCGGCAAGTCTCCCTCTACTCAATTTGAGACAACTATCGAAGACAATCGTAAATTTAATCTTGAAAGATTTATTTCATCAACATCATCCTCGATAGTATCTAGCGTCCATGATAACAAATTTTTTTAAGGAGACAACCCGTCATCCTTTTTGTTATGAGTCGCGAATGCAAGTGATAATAGATTGTCATAAGATAACAACAAATTGCCCCTCACACTTTTTCCATTTGATAACATGTTTGACAACATCCAACGGTGAAATGACAGTTTGTTGATGCACTTTAATGACACTTGACAACACGTTTGACAACATTCAATAGTAAAATGACAATCTGTTGACCAAAATTTTTGAAATTTTCGGTAGAGTGGGAAAGTTCCCGCGTAACTTTTGATTTTTTTTTTAAAAAAAAGACATGAATCAACGTTTAAAGCGTCAGTATAAACAATTTTAGCTTGACATTTTGTAAAAGGTTGGAAAAAAACTCAAAAAAGTCGAAATAGGGTAAACAAAAGGCGGCTCCTTTGAAAACGTCACCTAAAGCCGATCTATGTCGACACTTTCTAAAGAGTTGGGAAAAGCCCCTCTGGGCCAATATATCCCGACATTTTATGAAGCGTCCGAACAAAAACGTTGGCTAAAGCCAACTCCTTTGTAGTGTAACTTAGAATAGAGATAAAATAGTAGACAACCTAGAAAAAAAAAACTAAACTAAAAACGACCTAAAAAATACTAAACTAAATCAAGGACCTAAGCATCGATTTATAGCCCAAGAAGTATCTATATTGACTCGACTTCTATCGAGTTATTAGGGGGAGATGGCAAAAATGACTTAGTTTGTTCGTGGGCTTTAAAGAGTTGATTTTTGCAAATTTCATTTGCCACCTGAGTGTCCACATCATACTTCTATGACGGCCAAGACAAAGATTTGACATCGGGACCATTGGTTAGACGGAACTGTGTTTGGAGGACGAAAATATAGGCAAATCCTTTTGAGGACCAAACAGTTGGTTGCGCAATTTTCAACCAAAATGATAGTTTTCTTGAAAACTTTGATATTCCCTCCAACATACACGTCATCCTTCTGCCCCCTCAAACAACTACAATATTCAGTTTTCATTCTTGCTGTTCATTATTTCCTCCGTCTCCTCCTCATGTACAACTATTGGAGAATAAAGGAAACTTTCCCTTATCGATCGGGAAAAAGAAAAAACCCATTATTTATTGTTTATTGTATATATATCCCTTTATGTACAATACAACATACAAAGTTTTTTCCTCTCCCATGCTTGTTGATCTCCTTTATAACGCTACCGAGCCACGCCACCCCGCCCTCCACACTGTCCAAGCCACATCCCAAGTTGAAGCAATGACTGAATCGGAGCAGTTTTCTTTAGGGGTAGATCAACAAGCAACGATAGACTATAGTCGATACACCAATTGTCCTTTAATTACAAACCTTGGCCGCCATTCCAAAATGCAATCACATGATTTTGTAATATAGAACCAAAACTCGAGGGTAACTACACCACAGTAACTTGTCTGTACTGTCCCGATGAGAAATATTTCCTTGGTCAGCGACGTGAGGGCCAAAATGTCTCAAAGTTCACCTATGGGATAACGAAAGGCCAACTCTCTCGAGCGATCAGCTGGAGACAAACCTCTACTGCTGGGTTCAAGCCACCTATGATAGTGAGAAGCATGGTAAATGGAGGACCACTAATACTACATAGTGGATTCACATTGAAAAAGATTTAATTAGATTCTACCAAGCCATTACAATGGGGTTGAGACGATTACATGAGAATAACTTATACCATGAGAATCTTTATAACGGTGTAGCAATCATGCCAGAGCAGTCGAGGGAGAGAGAAAAAAAGCTATTAAGAACGAGGGACAATACAAGAGCAAGACTAATGACTTGTTCTTCCTGATCATGCACGTGATGGATTACCCATATTGGATGATAAATTCACAAGCTCCGCAAATTCCTGATATCTATAGGTTGTGTCTACATCAACTTGTACAAAGGTACATTCGTAAATCAATCGTAGTTATTTAACTTATTTTTAGTAGAAATTTATAAAATTTTTAGAATCCGATAGCTTTTTCTTTTTTTAAGGCACTCGAGTCAGAGACCAGCTTGGCATCTAAATCCCATTCTTCTCGGAGAGCCACAGGAAATAGTCTGTTTCTCCAAGTAACTCACCCCTACCATACGATCAATATAAGGTGGATGCTATGTATATTGCCCACTCTACCTCAGATCGGCAATAAAATGTGACATCACCAATATTATACCAGTGACGTGAGTAAAATGCGCGTATGGGGAAATGCGCAAGAACGCATGCATAACCATGTTGATAATCTTGACAACAAAGCCTTGACCTCGGCTATAATTGATTTTACGATTAGATCAGATATTCAAGAGTCTCTTGGGGAAGATGTTGAAGCAGTAAACCTGCTCATGGAAAATTTTGAGTGAAAGATTGATTATTATTCTCATTTATATTTTAATTTTTACGCTTTGGATGCAATTGAAACTTTGTTTTTATGTTTTCCTCTCAGCAATAACGATCTTGAATATTCTCTCCTTTGACAACTAAAACTGTGAAATTTTACCAAAATGCAATCCTATGATTTTGTAATAGGGAACCAAGACTCGAAGGTAACTACACAACAATAACTTGTTTGCACCGTCCGGATGAGAAATATTTCCTTGATAAGTGATGTGAGGGCCAAATTGTCTGAAGGTTCACTTGTGGGACAAAAAACAGTCAATTCTCTCGATCGATAAGTTGGAGACTAGCCTCCACTGTCGGGTTCAAGCGACTTATGATAGCGAGAAGCATGGTAACTGGAAGTTTACTCATAAACATGGTGGATTCATATTGAAAAGGATTTAGTTAGATTCTTCCAAGTCGTTACAATGGGGTAGAGACGGTTACATAAGAATAACTTATACCATGGGAATCTTTACAACTGTGTAGCAATCATGCCAGAGCAGTCAGGGGAGAGGAATTAAGAACACGAGCCAGTACAAGAACAAGACTGTAATGACTTGCTCTTATTGATCATGCACGTGATAGACTACCATAATCGGATGATAAATGCATGGGCCCTGCAAATTCCCGATATCTATAGGTTGTGCCGACTTCAACTTGTACAAAGGTACATTCATCAATCAATCTTTGTTATTTAACTTAATTTTAGTAGAAATTTATGAAATTTTTAGAATCTGATAGCTTTTATTTTTTTTAAGGCACCCGAGTCGTAGACAAGCTTGGTATCTAAATCCCGCTCTTTTTGGGGAGCCGGTGGAAATAGTCTATTTCTCCAAGCAACTCACCGCCTACAATACAATCGAGATAAGGTGGATGCTATGTATGTCGTCCACTTTACCTCAGGTTGGCAATAAAATATGACGTCACCTGTATTATATGAGTGGTGTGACTAAAATGCGCTTATGGAGAGATGCGCAAAAGCACATGCATAACCATGTTGATGATCTTGACAAGAATGCCTTGACCCCTGCTATAGTTGATTTTACGATTAGGTCGGATATTCAAGAGCCTCTTGGGGAAGCTGTTGAAGCAGTAAACTTCCTTATGGAAAATTATGCGTGAAAGATTGATTATTAGTCTCATTTATTTTTTAATTTTTATACTTTGGATACATTTGAAACTTCGTTTTTATGTTCTTCTCTTAGCAATAACAATCTTGTAGATTTTCTCCTCTCGCAACTAAAACTTTGAAATCGTACCAAAACGAAATCACATGATTTCGTAATATGGAACCAAGGCTCGAAGGTAATTACACCATAGCAACTTGTCTGTACTGTCCCGATGAGAAATATTTCCTTGATTAGTGATATGTGGGCCAAATTGTCTAAAGGTTCACCTATGGGACAAAGAACGGTCAATTCTCTCCATGGATCAGCTGGAGACCAACCTCCACTACTGGGTTCAAGCCATGTATGATATTGAGAAGCATGGTCACTGGAGGTCCAACCATACAACATGGTAAATTTATAGGGTAAATTGCACTGGTGATCCAAAATATTTTACAAATGTTTAATTATGGTCCAAAAAGTTTTTTTCGTTACATGATGGTACAAAATGTTTCAAAGTTGTTTCATGATGGTATAAATCGTCAATTAATCCTGACGCCGTTAACATTTTGCTGACGTGGCGCGTCCTATGTGTCACTTTTGTTACGTGGAACCAATCATAGTGCGCCACGTCATTTAAGAGAAAATAAAATTTTAAAAAGTGCAAAAAAATACAAAAAAAATACAAAAAAAATAATTAAAAAAATACAAAAAAAGAGTAAAAATTTTCAAAAAAAATAAAATATTTTAAAATTTTGAAAATTATTTTTTAAAAATATAATTTTTTAAATTTTTTTAAAAAAATAATAAAAAATACAAAAAAGAGTAAAAATTTAGAAAAAAAATAAAAAAATTATTTTAAAATTTTGAAAATTTTGAAAATTATTTTTAAAAAATTTAAATTTTTTTAATTTTTTAAAATCATTTTTTATTTTTAAAAATAATGTTATAAAATATTTAATATTTAATATTAAAATTATTTTAAATTTTAAATTAAAAGTTTAAAATTATTTTTAAAAGTTTTTAAAATTTAAAATTATTTTTAAAATTTAAAAATTTAAAAATTTTTCGGCCACGTCAGCAAGGAGGTGACACGTAGTAGCCACGTCAACGTCGGCTTGACGGCGTCAAGCTCGAGTTGACGGTTTGTACCATCATGAAACAATTTTGAAACATTTTGTACCATCATGTAGCGAAAAAAAATTTTTGGACCATAATGAAATATTTGTAAAACATTTTGGACCATCAGTGCAATTTACTCGGATTTATATTGAAAAAGATCTAATTTGATTCCTCTTAGCCATTACAATGGGGCTGCAACGATTACAATAGAATAACTTATACCAAAGGAATCCTTTCAACGGTGTAGCTATCATGCCGGAGCAGTCAGGGGAGAGGGAAAACAAGCTATTAATAACACGAGACAATACTAGAACAAGATTGCAATGACTTGCTCTTATTGATCATGCAAGTGATGGATTAACCATATTGGATGGTAAATGCAGAGGCCTCGCAAATTCCTATTATCTAATGGTTGTGCCTACTTCAAATTGTACAAAGGTCCATTTGCCAATCAATCTTTGTTATTTAACTTGATTTTAATAGAAATTTATGGAAATTTTAGAATCTGAAATCTTCTTCCTCTTTTTTTTTGGGCACTCGAGCCGGAGACAAGCTTAGTATCTAAGTACCGCTATTTTCGGGGAGCCGAAGGAAATAGTTTGTTTCTCCAAGCAACTCATCGTTTACTATACAATTGATATAAGGTGGATGCTATGTATGTCGCCCACTTTACCATAGGTCGACAATAAAATGTGATGTCACCAGTATTATACAAATGGTGTGAGTAAAATGCACTTATAAAGAAATGCGCAAGAGCATGTGCATAATCATGTGGAATAGATCATCTTTCAAGAATGCCTTGAACCCGGCTATAATTGATTTTACGATTAGGTCAGATATTTGAGAGCCTCTTGGGGAAGTTGTTGATGGAAAATTTTGAGTGAAAGATTGATTATTATTCTCATTTATTTTTTAATTTTGGATTAATTACACCGGTGGTCCAAAAAGTTTCATGAATATTTCAGGTTGGTCCAAAATATTTTTTTGGTAACTTGTTAGTATAAAAAGTTTCAAAACCATTTCAATGTAGTACATTCTGTCAATTGCCCCTGACGTCATTAACATTTTGCTGACGTGGCGATGTGTCACTTTTGTTACGTGGAACCAATCATAGTGCGCCACGTCATTTAAGAGGACATAAAATATAAAAAGTCAAATAAAAATACAGAAAAATACTAAAAATATAGAAAAAAAACTAAAAAAATATTTTTAAAATTTTTAAAAGTTTTTAAAAATTTTAAAAAAATTTAAATTTAAAATTTAAAATTATTTTTAATTTAAAATTTAAAATTATAAAAATTATTTAAAATTTAAAATTAAAATTAAAAGTTTAAAAATATTTTTAAAAGTTTTTAAAATTTTAAAAATAATTTTTTTATTATTTTTCTAAATTTTTACTATTTTTTGTATTTTTATTGGACTTTTTCAGATTTTATGTCATCTTAAATGACGTGGCGCACTATGATTGGTTCCACGTAACAAAAGTGACACATAGGGCGCGCCACGTGAGCAAAATATTAACGGCGTCAGGGGCAATTGACGGAATGCATTACATTGAAACGGTTTTGAAACTTTTTATACTAACAAATTACCAAAAAAACATTTTGAACCAACCTGAAACATTCATGAAACTTTTTGGACTACCGATACAATTAACCCTTTAATTTTTATGCTTTGGATGCATTTGAAACTCTCTTTTTTTTATTTATGTTTTCCACTCAGCTATAACGATCTTGCAGATTCTCTCCTCTTGCAACTAAAACTTTGAAATTGCACCAAAATGCAATCACATGATTTTGTAATATGGAGCAAGACTCGAAGGTAACTACACCACAGTAACTTTTCTGTACTGTCCTAACGAGAAATATTTCCTTTATCAATGAAGTGAGGGTTGTCTCAAGGTTCACCTGTGAGACAACAAAGAATGATCAATTCTCTCGATCCATTAGCTGTAGACCAACCTCCACTGCAGGGCTCAAGTTATGCATGATAGCGAAAAGCATGGTCACTGGAGGTCCAATCATACAACATGATGGATTCATATTGAAAATGATTTAATTAGATTCTTCCAAGCCATTACAATGGGCCTGAGACAATTATATGAGAATAACTTATACGATAGGAATCTTTATAACGGTGTAGCAATCATGCCAGAGTATTCGGGGGAGAGGGAAAACAAGCTATTAAGAACACGACATTGTGCAAGAATAAGACGGTAGTGACTTGCGCTTACTAATCATGCACATGATGGATTACCCATATCGGATGATAAATGCTAGGCCCTGAAGTTCCCGTCATCTATAGTCTGTGCCTACTTCAACTTGTACAAAGGTACATTCGTCAATCAATCTCTGTCATTTAACTTAAATTTAGTAGAAATTTATGAACTTTAGAATCCGATAGTTTTTTTTTTTTTAAAAGGCACTCGAGCCGGAGACAAGCTTGGTATCTAAATCCCACTCTTTTTGGAGAGCCGGAGGAAATAGTCTGTTTCTCCAAGCAACTCATCGCCTACTATGCAATTGATATAAGGTGGATGCTATGTATATCTCCCACTTTACTCAGGTTGGCAATAAAATATGATGTCGCCTGTATTATACCAATGGTGTGAGTAAAATGGGCTTATGGAGAAATGCACAAGAGCATGTGCATAACCATGTTGATGATCTTGACAAGAATGCCTTGACCCCGGCTATAATTGATTTTATGATTAGGTAAGATATTCAAGAGGCTCTCGGGGAAACTGTTGAAGCAGTAAACCTCCTCATGAAAAATTATGAGTGAAAGATTCATTACTGTTCTCATTTATTTTTTAATTTTGATGCTTTGGGTGCATTTGAAACTTTGTTTCTATGTTTTCCTCTCAACATTAGATTCTCTCCTCTTGCAACTAAAACTTTAAAATTGTAAGTATCATGGTTTTCGGTTTCTTCTAGAAAACACGACGAAATTTTGATGCACCTTGCATTACGATGTTTGGCTGACTTCTAGTTGGGGAAGCATTGGTCTTACGCAAGGATATTATTTTAAATTACTTTGGCCCACCAGACAACTATGTTTCATTTAACTCATGGTAATCCATGTTATCACTTAGCTAGAAAATGTACATCCCTTCTAGAGGGTAACTAAGTAGATTACCAACAAATGGTAATCCTATCAATTAGTATAATATATAAAAGTCAGCGAGCATAGATGAGAAAACGCCACATAAGTAAAATCACAAACTCACAGCTCCACTTTGCATTGACCTTTCGATTGCAGTTCAATAAACTTATATTATGTTTTGCTCAGCCAATATTCAACGTATTTTAGTTACGTGTCCATATTATTTGTATGTAATAATACATAATTAAATTTCTTGAAAAATTAAAATCTCAATAATGAGAAAGAACTCTTCGATGTAAGTGAAATTGTTCAAGTTCAATGTGCAATGTCCTATAAATACAAGAATGGAAACTTGAGTCTTCAAAGATGAAATTGCTTCCTTTAACTATCGGACCACCATGTTGAATTTATATTGCAAGATTATTGTTATTCGAGTTTCTATAAGGATATATGACATATTTGTTCGCAATCACATTTTCTGTTATCTATTGGGTCCACTTAGTGAAATATGTAGGTTGTAACATATTTTTTTTCTTCATATTTATATTTATTGGCATATTATATCAATATGTGCCAAGTAGTATGCAAATAAAATTGAAAATTGGATTAATTAATTTTATTTGAAAATATTAGTTGATAAAACTAGGAGTTCATAAAGAAATTGAGATTATTGTATATAAAAAATTAAAACTGGTCTAATTCTTCTTCCTGATCGGTAAAATTTTAGAATTTTAAAAAGAAAAACAAAAAAGATAAGAAGGTTTCGTTTCATGGTAAACATAAATTTATTTCGGTTATTACACATGAAGGGGGGGGGGGGGGGGGGGGGGGGGGGGGGGGGGGGGAAGAGAGAGAAAACAGTGGTTCTGTTGAATTTTAAGTAGCTGGCTTCACCAATAAGATACGAAAGATTATTTACCTCAGAGAGGTTTATGTAAACTGTCTTATTTGTCAAAGAAAAATAAAGCACGTTATAAGGAATTAATTAGTCAATTAGATATTCGGGAATAAAAAACTCATTAAATTGAGAAATAACTTGAATTATTTGATTTATTAGATGTTGAATTTTGATGAACTTTTTGTTTCCAGCAATTCATGAAAAAATGAATCAAGGAATAACCTATGAATGTAACAACTACAAGAAAAGAACTCATGATAGTCAATATGGGACCTCACCACCCATCAATTCATGGTGTTCTTCGGCTCATCCTTACCCAAGATTGTGAAGATGTTGATTGCGAGCCAATATTGGGTTATTTACAAAGAGGGGTGGAAAAAATTATGGAAAACAGAACAGTTATACACTATATGTCTTATGTGACACGTTGGGATTATTTAGCGACTATGTTCATATAAGTAATAACTGTAAATGGACCATAACGGTTGGGAAATATTCAAGTACCTAAAAGAACCAGTTCCATTAGAGTAATTATGTTAGAATTGAGTCATATAGCTTCTCATCTCGTATGGCTTGACCCTTTTATGGTAGATATTGGTGCACAGACTCCCTTTCTCTATATTTTTCGAGAAAGAGAATTAGTATATGATCTATTTGAAGCTGCCATCGATATGAGGATGATGCATAATTATTTTCATATCGGAGGAGTAACTGTTGATCTACCTCATGGATGGATAGCTAAATGTTTAGATTTTTGTGATTATTTTTAACAACTGTTTCTGAATATCAAAATTTATTACGTGGAATCCTTTTTTTTTTTATAATGAGTTGAAGGGGTAGGCATTATTGGTGGAGAAGAAGCAATAAATTGGGGTTTATCAAGACCGATGCTACGAGCTTCTAGAATACAATGGGATTTTCATAAAGTTGATCATTATGAATGTTACGACGAATTGGATTGGGAAATCCAATGGCAAAAAGAAGGAGATTCATTAGCTTGTTATTTGGTCCGAATTAGTGAAATGACAGAATCTATAAAAATTATTCAACAAGCTGGAAGGAATTCCAGGAGGACTTTATGAGAATTTAGAAATTCGATCGAAAAGGATCCATAATTGAATGATTTTGAATATCGATTCATTAGTCAAAAACCTTCTCCCACTTTTGACTTGTTGAAGCGAGAACTTTATGTAAGAGTTGAAGCCTCAAAGGGAGAATTGAGAATTTTTTTGATAGGAGATCCAAGTGATTTTCCTTGGAGATGGAAAATTCTCCCGCCCAGATTTATCAATTTGCAAATTCTTCCTCTGTTAGTTGAAAGATGAAATTGGCTGATACTATGACAATACTAGGTAGCATAGATATCGTTATGGGAGAAGTAGATCGTTGAAATGATAATTGAGACAACATAAGTACAAGATATCGATTCTTTTTCTAGATTGGAATCCTTCAAAGAGTTCTACAGAGTTGTATAGATGCTTGTACCCACTTTTAGTCTTGTATGGGAATTACAATAGGAGTACTCGTAATTCTGTGGTTAGAAAGAGAAATATCCATAGGAATACTACAACGTATTGAGCCTGAATATGCCGGTCTTATGGGAATTCTACAAGCTCTAGCCAATGGGACAGTACTAATTTCAAAGTGAATATTCTCTTGTCTCAAGGGGATACTTGTCTATTCAGTGTAGGACCATTTATAACAATTATATCCATTTTACTAAGTTATTCAATAACTCTTTTTAGCTATCACCTTATTTTATATGAACTCAATATCGATCTTTAAATAACAATTCCATTTTTGTCTAAATTGCGGAGTAAATGGGCTTCTAGATGCGGTATTTCATTAGTGATCCTTTCGGGACCTTGGCTTGTTACATGAGTCTGAATTTCATATTTCTGTATGTGAAAAGAAGTATGAATATCTTCATATACCAAACGCTCGCTAATGAGTACTGCATCTTCAAAATTGTAACCTTCCCATGGCATATAAGCTACTAATACGTTGAAAAAGCACTATCTCGTTGAAAGGTTCTTTCTTATGGATTGCCATTTCAAGTATTGTTCTCATCGAACTTCTTATGTTAGGATATGGATCAAATAAAAAATATTACTTTTTAGGTGGTCTACAAGTTGCGACTCAATCAATTTGTTATGAAACTTCGTTAATTCTTTGTGTGTTATCAATATCTCTACGTGCGATTCGGTTAAACATTAACTTTTCTTTACTTCTTTCATTTTAGTAAAGAAATTGAATAGATATCTTCATTGTTTTATTCATTATTCAGGTTAGTGGACTAAATTTAGATAGTTATATGAGTGAAAGAGAACAACTTCTAAATTAACTGTGAAGAAATTAGTCTCATCTCCTAAGTACAAGAATTAAAAGAAAATAAAGATAAGCAAGATCTTTACCCCAAGATTGGTTGATTAGTCATCCTAGCTTGAAGCGGGCTCAAAAGATCAATTATATATAGTTTTTATTATCCTTGTGTTGTAGTACTATAAGGGACGATTGTTTAGAAAAAAATAAGTGGATGGTTAGGAACACCAAAATACATAAAGAATTAGCAATGGAGATTTTTTTATGTAAATTATCCAAAAGGGTATTTTTCATAATATAAAAAGAATACTAATTGGGGCTTTAAGTTGGGAGCAATGATCAAGTAGTACTCCTTACGCTTCCGATCCAAAGTATGCTCGTATTAAAAAAGATGACTATCCGGAGTGAAATAATTCTTTTTTTAACCCCATTTTCTTAAGAAAGAAGAAAAGGAACAATAAATAAGATCTTTTTATTCTTTCATAAATTCATAGAGATAGCATGTCATGATTCATGAAATAATGTAATGCATAATTATTTTTGGATTAATTACATCACGGGTACAAAAAGTTTACTAAATGTAACACTTGGTACAAAATGAACTTTTGATTAGGATTTGATATAAAATGTTCGAATTTGTTGCAACTAAATGCACTCCGTTAGCTGATCCCTTGACGCCGTTAGTTTCCGCTGACGTGACTGATGACATTTCCAAGGCATCGGACGTGGCATTAAAGTACAAAAATTCATTTTAAATTTCAATTAAAATTAAATAATAAAATAAGTACAATAAAAAATAACTCTCTTTCTCTCTCCTCACTTTGTCTCTCTCCCCTCACTCCTCTCTCTCTCTTCTCTCTCCACAGCCATGGATGAACACATCCAGTTTCACAACTTAAGATTCCCATTTCATAAAATTCAACATACCTACAATCGATTGAAAAGGCAGGCTTGGCGAAGATACCGGCCTTCTACTTACAATCTAAAAACAATTGAAAAGGCAGGCTTGGCGAAATTTGAAGATTGTAAGCCAAAGGCTCAAATCTATATAGTAGTGTCGATCTTGGTGATGATCGGTGTAGTCGTTGTCCCGTAGTCTATCTCTGGATCCCGATGCTCCAACGATAATTTTTCTACTATTGCCCAGAGTGCAACCGTTCCAGGTTGTTCAGTGAGCAACCTGGGGATAGCCTGATCTTGCACATATGACGATGTTGATGATGATGATTACCTGCTCTCCAAGCAATCATATTGAATTTAGCACCTACAGTGAAAAGCTTATAATTAGCTCACGTTGGCTTCTCATGGAAAAGTCGGAACCATAAGTGATAACAAAATTAAGTAAAAGTCGGAACCATTAGTCGGAACCTCGTTATATATATATATATATATATTGATCATTAAAAAAAAAGTCGGAACCAGAAGTCGGCTCCTCATGGTAAAGTCAAACAATCATGTTGGCTCCTCATGGAAAAGTCGGAACCTCGTTATACAAAAAAAAAAAAAAAGTTCGATCATTAAGTAATATGTCCAGTCCGGTGCATCTGAAAGTATTAAATTAATAATTTGGAAAAGTGTAACAATATTACTTCCAAGGAAATCTGCCAATGCTTCTAATTAAGGCGAAGTAACGGAAAATTTTAAGAAAATTTAGAGAGAAAACAAAAGACTATTAAAGATTTAACTGATACTAAGATGCTGAATCACTAAGGATTCCGTTCGGTCGAATAACCAAATTATATGAAACTTAGGCAAAAGCCCTTGAATTTCTACCAAAGAAAAAAGTTGCAAGTTGCAAATTAAGCCCCGACCCTTTTGTGAAACTTTGATGAAATTAAACTTCAGATTGTTCTTATGAAGAAACCATTATCAGTGCCGCTCATATCCCTATTGTATTCCCAATCTCTGGGTAGTAGGCACCTCTTTTCTACAAGGTTAAAAATGAAAGAGAACCGAATATATAGTTAAGTATAAACCATCCTACCACAATCTTCACTCCTCCGCTGAGATAATACCCAAATAAAAATTAGATAAAGTAGGTGCCATATCGTGGTTGTTTCCTTCCTCTCAAAATGGGTACTAACTGCTATGCTGTGATGTTCTTTAAATTTATAAAACGAAAAGTAACTTCCTAAAAACATAGATAATATGAAACAGTTCAATAAGGTGTAAAGATTAAAAAACAAAAAAAAACAAAAAAAGAAAAAGGTAGGTCTGTGGATATCTAAGGGAATTCATGCTTTTTCAAATAAGCATACGTTCTATGTTAAGAAGATAGCTAGAATTTTTTTCTGGTAGAAGACTGCTAGAATTACTTGTACGCCACAGGCTTGAATTATTTTAGGTCAAAAAACAGATAAATAGCATTCGAAAAATTAACAAGAGAAATATTTTCTGGTATAAACCCGGTTATAATTGATAAGACATAGTATAAATAAAGAAATTAAATAGAATGTTAAAGAGCATGTTGTCTTTCTCTTTGCTTTCATTTTCCTATTTTATCCTTCGATTTGCATTTCCTTAAATTCTTTTCCGCTCATCATAGGGAAGGGTGAGACATTCATGCTTATTACCATACACGAAATGTGACAAAATCTTTAGAAGACTGGGAAGCTCTATAGTTGACTCAAAACCCTATAGAAAAGTCTTGTAATCATGTAGTGTGTGTTAAGATGAAAATACAAAATTTGTTTCACAATACACAAATCAACTAGCATTCATAGACAAACCCTTTAAGAAGGAACAGTAGTCATGATAATATTGATATAAGCTTGAGCAGTAAAAGGATCCCAAGAAATCATCGGTCCAAACGGCATGTATAGAGGGGCCATTTATTGTGGCACCTTGCATTAACGCAAGGACCGGCAAATCCATCCATTTAATTTAGAGTAAATAGACAATTTAGTCCCTGACTTCGGAAGATTGCATCACTTGAGTCCTTAACAAATTTTTTACATCAATCGAGTCCTCGACTTTTTCAATTTACATAAATATGGTCCTTGTTACATCATTTAGGTCCCTATGATTGCAAAGTTGCATCAATTTAGTCTTGAAATTTATCAATTTGCATCAATTCGGTCCTTTCACATCAGACTTGGTCCTTTTTAACGCAAAATACATAAAGAGATTCTTTTTGGTACGTCAATTAGGTTCTTCCGCTCTGATGTAGTTTACTGAATAGTTACATCTTTTATGTCATTTTTTTTCATTTTAATTTTTCTTTTTTAATAAAAAAGAAAAATAGAAGGGGAGCTCCCCCCACCATCGAGCTCCCCTAGACGAGGTCACCGAGAGAGAGAAGGGGGGTGCCCAATTGGAGCTCCCCCCCCCCCCCCCCCTCTCTTTTCCCCAGGTGAGGTCGCCGGAGGGTACTGGACCCACCAACGACCTCGCCCTGGAGGGAGGTCGCAGGCGAGGGAGCCCCCAAAATATGACAAAATGACATCGTTTTGAGTGACTAGTTAAAACGATGTCGTTTCGTCATTTAATTTTAAGTTTTTGAATGTTGAAATGACATCTTTTTGACTAATCATTCAAAACAACATCCTTTCGTTGTATTTGACAAAAAAAAAAGAAAAAGAAAAAGAGAATGAGAGGGAGCCCCCACCGGAGCTTCTGCTCCTTCTCTTTCCGAAAGGGGGGGGGGGGGGGGGGTGCTCTGACGGGGACTCCCTCGCCGGCGACCTTCCTTGAGGGTGAGGGCGTCGGTGGGTCCAGTACCCTCCAGCGACCTCACCCGAGGGAGGTCTCTGGTGGGCTGAAAGAGAGCAAGCATAGGGGGGGAGGGGGAGCTCAACAGCGGGGGAGCCCCCAATCGGAGCTCCTGTATTGTTTTTCTTTTTCCTTTTTTAAATTTTCTATTAAAAAGGAAATAAAGAAAAATGAAAATTAAAACAAGATCTAAACGATGTAACATGCTCCTCAATCAACACTGTCATAATAAAAGGGCCTAATTGAAATACCAAAATGAATCTCTTCATGTATTATATTGAAAAAAGGACCCATTTGATGTGATTGGAAAACAAATTGATGCAAATTGATACACTCAATGACTAAATTGACGTAATTTTGCAAACAAAGGTACCTAAATGATGTAATGAGAACTATATTGATGCAAATTGAAAAAGTCAAGGACTCGATTGATGTAAAAAAATTTGTCAGGGATCCAAGTGACGCAATCTTCCAAAGTCAGGGACCAAATTACCTATTTACTCTTTTTAAACCCATCCTATCTAGTTAAATTCTTGGTTTCATGTTCTGAAAAATTTGAAATGAAAAAGCTTTACTTCTTCTTATCCCTTTTTTGCCGAGTTACTTCTTATCCTTGGTAAAACTTCAATGATCCTTTTTTCTATTACCAATCCTAGGCTGCCATTGTCATTTTTTCCCCTCCCGGATTTAATCTTCTCATTTTCATATAATGTTTCTTCTCCTCGACTTTTGCTAGCTTCTAATATTTTTCTCGAAGTAAATCTCGGTAGTAACTTTATATTAGAAAAACCAAAATAAAAGAAATTAGATAATAGAACCACGTAAAACAGTCTTTATCAAACTAAAATTCCACTCTAGGAAAGAAACGGTAATTAACCAAGGAAAAGTTTTACAAAGGACGAATAAATATAACAAATGACGTCTTGCGGAGTTATCCAGGAAAAAAAAAGGACCTTTTGTGGAGTTTGTTAGGTTACCTACCTAGGTAGTGTTGAGTAAAGACACGTGAACTCTACGTACACGAGTTTCAGTTCATCCTCTATCTATATCCCTATAATAAAAAATTAAAGATTCTAACAGGATTGATCAGCAAAAATAATCATCGCGGTTATTTTTTTTTTCTAATCATTAGATTCATTTATATAAGATTTGGACTATACATGTGTATAAATATTTTTTACTTTAAAATTCATCCCTTATAACTTGACTATCGATATTTTCTACTATATATTTTCTCGACAGTACTTGCTTACACACGTGAACGAGTCAATCAGATTAAATATGAAGCCCAACCAAAATCCACCTGTTCAATCAAATAAATTATAATTTCATAACGTAAAAAAAAAAGAAAAAAAAAAAGAACAGTCCCTCCGACAGCTTGAAGAACGACAGCTCCTTGGGGAACTGATCAGCCTCTCCGATCCCGTGACGGTCCCGATGGACTCGAACACATTGAATAAGTTGGTATCATCGAGTCTTCCAAGAAAATCGTGGCCCTCAAGAAGGACCATCATACCCGATTCAAGGGTTGCGGTAATGGAGGAAAATTTTCTTGTGAGTTGGCACGGATTGGATTGTGCTCAAGCGAGTTCGGGATCTCCAATTTCTGGCTAGGCCTCAGTTCTGAGGGTCTCAGAATCATTAGCAAAGCAATGCGGAGGCTTCAAATAACAAATGGGAGAACAACTAATCGTACGAAACTCAAGTCTTGAGGGTACAAAACAACGAATCCACTGATCGTTTACTCATCAAAAGAAGCTACGTACTTTCTAGGTAATTGTATTTTGCTATTCAATTTTAGGGATTCTGTTCTCAATCCAATATTGGGAGTAGAATGAAGAATCACTTATGATTTTAGTCTTTGAAAGATCCCATTTCTTTGAGTTTGGTCCCTCAAAAATTTTTATCATTATTTTCATCCCTCAATCTTCATTTCGTCTGATGTTTTAGTCCTGCCGTTATCTTGCACGTGCCAACCGTGACGGCAATCTCACGTCATCTTGTTTTTGTCCCTCAATCTCCATTACAATATTTGTTTATTATTTTGTTTTTTTAAGTTATAAAATTGTAATTTATTTGATTGAATAGATTTCGGTTTAGTTTAATATAGAATCGGATCTCACGGGTGTGACCGAGCGCTATCGATAAGATTCATGATTGAAAATATCGATAGTCAAACTATAAGGGGTGAATGTTAAAGTAAAAAATTATTGAACACATGTAAGATCCAAATCTTATAGGAGGAGATCTAACGGTTAGGAAAAGAACAAACAGTGGTTAGTTTTTCAACCAACCTTGATAACATCACCCAATAAAAAATATGGAGTTTCACTAAACTGTTTTCGCACTTAATCGTGACTCCTCGATCACAATTAAGTCATTATACCTCTTCGGGCTCAATATATATATATATATACCTATTCTTATATTCTTATCCGCCGTGCCTTCTCTGCAGAGGCAACTGCCGGACAACCCTATAAAAGCCCACGCCCTTCCCCTTCCCACAACCCCACACCCTGCCCCCATTGCATGCCAACCTTCCTTTCTTGCCTTTAATCTGCTTTGTTTCTGCCCTCCTACCATTCCTTGCTGTGCGCCATCTTCTATTCCTCCATTTGTGATTATCAAATTATACCCCTATTCTTTCAAATTGAGAGAAGCACATTTTCAAGCATCTATCCATCTTGCTGTCAGAGAGGACCGCCATTAGCGGAGACTATCAGTGGGAGTCTCGTTCCCAAACATCCTGCTTTTTCTGATGGGTAAGCCAAACCGGGACATGGTTAGATGCTCCGGGTAGGGCACATACACCCTCCTTACTCCCTTTATGAGAGTAAACGATGAATTTCGTTCTTGAGTTATACAAGTTGTATTAATCGGATCCTAAGAAAAAAATATTATCTCAATTCGGTCCCAAATTATATTAATTTTGTCCCTAATCACATCAATTTCATCCTTAGTGAAATTAATTTAATTTTTTGTCACATCAATTTATTTATTTAGCACATTAATTTGATCTTTGATCACATCAATTTAGTCCATTCACTTACATCACTTTAGTCTTTGTCAACGTCAATTCTTTACATTAAAAATGTCCCTCTGGTATTTCCCTCCTTTTTACTACTCTTATCTCTTAACCGAATTTGGAGCATTCATTCTCATTACTCGGACCTCCGATTCTCGTGTTCTTGGTGGCTATAGAAAGCGTATATATAGTACTACTACTTATAATCAAATTTTAAGCCACAAAGCAAAGAAACAAGTTAGAAAAATGAGGTTGAAATTCGGTTTTCACTTAGAATGCAGAAATTTCGGAGAGTGATATATCTTAAACCGTGCAACAAAATTACGAGCCGTCAAGTGCTATAACTTCTTTACGATATGAGGAATCTGTCTATATAAATATTTTGGATAAATATTAACTCTAAAAATTTGTTCCCATGTTTTAGAGAGGGAAAGCTTTTTGAGTAATTAATGGTAAATTTTTATAAAGTCAATATTGGTCCAAAAATTTATATAAACAGATTCCTTATATCGTAAGGAAGCTACAACCCTTGACGGCTTGTAATTTCATTGCACGGTTTGAAAGATATCGCTCTCCGAAATTTCTGCCTTGTGAGTGAAAACCGAATTTCGAATGCCTTTCTCTAACTTGTTTCTTTGCTTCTTGGCTCGAAACTTGATCATAAGTAGTAGTGCTATGTATAAGCTTTCTATAGACACTAAGAACGCGAGAATCGAAAGTCTGAGCTATGAGAACGAATGCTCTAAAATTGGCGCGGAGACAATAGTAGTAAAAAGGAGAGATATCATATGGACCTTTTGATGTAAAGAATTGATGTTTACAAAGACCAAAATGATGTGACCAAGTAAAGATTGAATTGATGTAACTAAGTGGATGGATTAAATTAATATTACAAAGGACCAAATTGATGCGATCAATGATCAAATTGAAGTGATCAAGAATGAAATTGATGTGCTCAATGACTAAATTGATGTGACCAGAAAAGAAATTAATATGACATGAGACCGAATTGATGTAAAACGTTTCTTAGGGATCCGATTGATGCAATTTCCATAAATCAGGGGCGAAATTACCTGAATAATAACGTGCAAGGTGGTATAAGATACATTATGAGTAATATGAGTTTTAACCATGGGATTGGTTAGAGATTGACCCTAGTAGAATGGATCGTTAGCATTATTTAATGTTACCGGAAAATTTTCTAAAAGGGAAAAATATATAACTGAAAAAATTATAAATGCTGCTTATAATTTTTTTAATTAGAAGGAAGTTTATAAATATAGTACAATGATATAAAAATTCTAATACTTAATAAATGGACACGTATAATTTCACCGCGATAATTTAACGTGCAAGCTCTTGGTTAACAGGTAAGCGTGTACCCCAATGTACTATACTCTTTTTCTCAACTCCTCGTAAATTTATTAAAAATAATAAGCATGTGGCATCCCTAACCATATCCCTAACGAACATTGTTTAAAATATGCAATTAAAGGATTAAATAATTATAAATAAGGGAATAAATCACGGAAATTGTGACTACAAAATGGGAAGAGAAAATCTAGAGACTGAGAAAAGAAAAAAAATTAAAAGTGATCAAACTCGAACCTAGGATTATCTAAAGAATTACTTAAATAATTCAAAAAAGATTATGAGGACGAATGAAAAATTAAACTTTGTAATTCTTGTGGTTGGATTTGAAAATAAATTTCTAAAGCAATTATTTATGGCCAAAGATTACTCTCGTCAATTTACTGAACTGAGCATGGATGGTTTACTTTGGACTCACTTGAAGAGGTGGACTAATCAAAGTTCGTGCAAGTCGGCCTTTTTTTTTTTTGGTAGAATCGCGCAAGTCGACTTGGATACCATCTTACTCCATACCAAAGCAAAAATAAATAGATAAAAAATAGATAAAAAAAAAATCTGGTTTCGGCATGGCTTGCCACCCCATGCGACCTGCAGCATTTCCTATCTATAATTTCCTTTTTCCCTTTTCTTATTTTGTTTTTAATTTTATTATTTTTTCTTTTTTACAAATATGGTTATTACACACATACATATCCATATCCATATCTATATATATATAGTAAAACTCACTTGTCGAGTTATACTTATCTAAACATTTTTACTTATAAAAAAAAGCTCTTGAATTAATGCAATTGAAAAATAGAAAAACTTAATTAATTCAGGACCTTTTATATATATATATATATATAAATACGCATTTGTTGTGAATACAAATATATATATGCATTTGGATGCGATCAATATAATTACCTGTAAAATCTATATACAATTATAAAAGCTAAGACAACGCATCGAGATGCGCTGTGTAGGACTACGAAGATTCTTGGTTGCGTGACTTTTGGGGTCGCCATTGATAAAGATATGACAAATGGTTCAATGTTGTGCTATCACCTCATTTGTAGATATCGAAAAGACTCGCACTCTTAGAAGATCATAAGACACATATTTATGATATGTATATATATGATATGATGAATTTGATTACTGAGACTTAATTGAGCTTCATATTCAAAGGGAAAGAAGACGTTTTCGAATTTTTATGTTATGAGAATCAACCATCCCGAGCGAAAGCTATGAAGGTGAGTTGTCTTGGAACCATGAAGTTGCTTACCGTTGCGTGGTAACTGAATTATATTGTACAGGTATTAGTGGGAGATGATTTTGTATTAAGGATATAAACCAAGGTTTTTGTTTTGGACAGTTGATGATCTCTCAACTGTTACGAGAAAATACAGTGATGCACTAAAAAAATGATATATATAGTGTGTATATATATATATATATATAATTGTCAGCACCTAATTTCGATCCATTGGCTCCGAGGGGGGCAAAATTGTCATTTCCCAATTTATCACCTTTTCTTAAAAAAAATTAAATTAAATTATATATGTATTTAAAAAGAAAGAAAAAAAACCAAAAAAAAAAAGAAGATTCGGGCAGGTCGGGCAGCGTTGACCGGCTGCCCGGGACCGCCGGCAAAAAAAAAAAAAAAAAGATATTCAGGCAGGGTCGGGCAGGCCGGGCAGCGCTCGTCGGCTGCCCGCGATCCCGCCGGCCCGGAACCCCCCCAAATCGCGGATTTCCGCGATTTTCTCCAAATCGGCCGAAATCTTAACGGAAACGGAGAAGAAATTGCAATTAAATTGACAGAAATACGATTCGGCTAAGGAGGGACAAGACCCAGCAAGAATAAACGGAAATTTTGCTCTCGATTGGACCAATTTGGAGATCGGTTGATTCGGGAACCGACGCCGGAAAATCGCAAAATTCCCCCCGATTCCGACCGCCTAAACTCCGGTGAGGCCTAGATCGACCACGGCGAGGCGTCGGCGGTGTCCAGAACCGTCATCCGAGCCCTCTCGTGCCGTCGTCGCGGCGTCCAGGGGCGAGAACCGCCGCCCCCAGCCGTCACCGCCGCTGCCCCCGATCCCGGCCGCCCTTTGGCTAACGGGCCGAGGCCCAGTTCGTTCTTTTTTTCGCAGGCCCAACCCAAGCCCAGCCAGGCCCAACTTCCCCAGTCCGGCCCAGCGCACTTCCGGGCGGTTTCTCCTTCGGGCGGTCCGGTCCGATCCGATCCGATCCTGCCCGATTCATCCGGCGATTTTTTTATTTTTATAGAGAAGCCCCTCAACTTTTCGAACTAGGTAAATTCTCGACTTAGTGGCATGATTAGAGTTTCTTTCCTGAATATTATTGCTTGCTTGATGAATATAATGTGAAATGAGTATTCTTGGGTCGCGTGGGTGATCGGATTTGTCCCGAACTCGATTTTACGAACTTTCTATTTTGTCACATTTCAGTCCAGGGGACGTATTTTATTTTTTTAAGATCTGCCCCGAATTTCAAAATTATTTTCAATCAAGCCCCGGTCATTTTTATTATTTTCCAATCAGTCCTTGGATTTTTCAGAATTTTCCTAAGCATCCCAAAGAATTTTTCAAGTTGTTTCAGTTTAGTCCCGGGACCATTTTTCACCCTTTTCTGATCTGTCCCGAATTTCAAAAATTCTTTTCAATAAAGTCCCAGTCATTTTAACTATTTTCCAATCAGCCCTGGAATTCCTAGAATTTTTCAAGAATCCCTAGGAACTTTTCGAGTTGTTTCAGTTTAGTCCTGGGGCCATTTTTTTGTTTTCAGATCAGTCCCGATTTTCAATTTCATTTCAAATAAGTCCTAGGACATTTTCAGTAAATTTTTTACACAGTCCCCATTTTTTAGAATTTTCAGATCAGTCCCCAATCTCTTAGAATTTTCAAATCAGTCCCCAATTTTTTCAGAATTTTCAAATCAGTCGCTTCTCTTTTAAAATCGTTCAATTCAGTCCCCTGGACATTTTCTAAAAAAATATCCGCCCTTTTCTACTTGGATCACCCACCGACAATGTATGTGCCCCATTTAAATATTTCATTTTTGTAATTATGTGACCATGTCGGAAATTAGAGTTTATCGGGCGATCAACTAATGGCTATCTCGACAGCTCGAAATTCGTAGACTAAAACATTCGGCAAGTTTTTAATTAACCTAAAACTCTACATACGGGATAATCGGGATGTTAAATTTGGCTAATTTAAATCACTTGATTTCTTTGAATGGATTGCACGAATTGATTAATAATTTGTAATCGCGTCGACAGTTTAAGAACTGTTAGTCATGCCCTTTTCAAAATTCGCAATTTCAAAAGTACCGAGATACGTACAACGTAATCTTCATTTTCATGCACACACATATTTACCGATTCAAGGGCATGATTACCGGTTCTTGTCATGCTTTCACTCTAGTGTAGGTTTGTGTTTAGAACGGGTTAAAACATGGGAAAACGGATTAATTTCAAATTCGGCTTAAATCAAACATGGGCAATAGTCAAATAGAGGGTTAGGTTTTGGATTTTTAGGTGAAAATACTTTTAATCTGTAAAAGTCATATTGTCGCGATACGGAATAATCTAAAAACAACCCACACATTCGAGACTTGACTATAGACATCAAGTCTGTCGGGTCCGTTAAAATAATGCTGGATGCTACATACCTTATCCATCACCCCTTTTTGCTTGTTTTAAGGTAGGATTTGTATGCCAAGATACTTCGGTTAATAATCAGTTAATTCACGTAAATTCGGCGATAACAAAACCCCATTGATTGTTTATTTGAGTTTGCTTGTTACATCTTTTGCATTTGATTGTTATGCGGATCGTGCCCGATCCTTTAGGACTCGATTCACACTGAGTCCAACGCCCATAACCGTCGATCACGGGGTCCAATACCCCCATACACCGAGTGCGCATTTAATTTAATTTTCGGTTAATTTTCCAAAACTATACGGTGAGTATGAGCGAAATCAAGGCCGAATGCGAACCGACCGGGATCTAGTCATTGTAGCTTTTTTATTTTTATTTATCTATTGGAGAGAACAATGTAAGGTTTTATATTATACATATATTCATGTAAAATCCCGGTCGAAGAGTGGACGGTCAGAGTGTTTCTTCGAATTTACGGTGTCAAAACGCATAAGATGAGCGGAACTTAATTAAGCGGTAATTAAATTAAAATGGCAAGCCTAGACAAGCTAGAGTACCGAAAGGGCGTGTGGGAAATAGGTCCACACGTAATAGAACCCCCGCATTCGGAATTTTTGGTTCCGTACAGACCATTGCCTTAGCATCTTAGGTGTACCCCGTACCCCTAGATTTGGGTAACTTGCCGGCCATCGACCTTCGGGTCGTAAAATGGCAAGTGGCGACTCCTTCTCACGTGCGTCCGTCGCGCGTCCCCGGGAAGGTGGACACTCCCAAGCCGCGTTGCATTTAGACGCACGCATGCGTTTCTCGACAAGACGAAATTCGGGTGCGCACAATAATGATGCTTTTAGTTAGTTGAATGCAATGAATTAGATCTCAGAAGCTCTTGAATTAAGGAGGACATGGTTGTGGCCACATTGAGATTGAGGATTGAGATTATTTAACATCTCGAGGTAAGGGACTACATTCATAAAATGTTACACATGTGCATGAGAACCAAAAAAAAAAAAACAGATTCACTTTTACAGAGTTCTAATGAAAGAGTTAGTATGTATATATACATATATGGTTGGCTTTTCCAATGGTGATCATCAGTCATTTGATAATAGTCTTTTTTGATTTCCTCTCCTCTCTCATTATATCTGACTGTAATAGTGTATTCACCTGTCCATGAACTCTTTTTTTTTTTACCCTTTTTCTCCTTAGTTTTCTTCACAATATCTATATGTAATATATAATTGCAAAACAAAGAGTGATGATTACCAAGGTCATTTCAAGTGTCAAACTCTTAGCTTACTATTGTGCCACTTTTTATTTACTTAGGGAGATAACTTGACCAATAAAGAAATGAAAAAGTAAATTCTATAATAATTGTCCAAATTTCCATGTTTTATCTTTCACTAAAAAAAGAAAAAAAAAAGAGTCTCCTCTAAACTCTATTACAAATTGTTGCTAAAAGAACAAATTCAATATCAAAAGAGGGTATAGCATAGTGGTGCAAGCTCTCACCTATTGACTTAGTGGTCGCAGATTCGATACCTGGTGAAATTACGCGAGCTCTTCATTATTTATTTAGAATTTCTCTTTCATTGTATTAAATCTTAGGTCTTCTTTGTATACAAAAAATAAAAGAACAAGTTCAATAATAATTGCCTGAACTTCCATTTACAAAGGAAAAAAAAAGTGTCATCTCTTAAAAGAATCAAGTTTCTCTTACAAATTGATACTAAAAAAAAAAACATTTGTCCAAACTCCTATTTTTATTTTTTACTGAGACAAAGAAAAAAATGGTAGCTTCTTGAAAGAAACAAGTTTTCCTTGCAAATCGAAATTATATGAGATATTTTAGTTTTTAAAATGTTACATATTTTACTTAATAATAAATCTTTCGGAGAACTTATATGTTTCATGAGTTATAAATTACATTTAAAATAATATTTTATTGAAAATATAATAAAAAATTTAAAATGATTAACATTCAGTACATAAATTCATAGGTTCTTTACTAAATAACTACCATTAATTTGATGAAAATATAAAAAATGTTGTAGAAGAATTTATACATAAAAATATAAATGCAGGTTTCAAAGAAAAATGCAGTAATAAAAATATGGGTTAATAGCAAAAAAAAACACAAAATTTTCAGATTTTAACAATTTTAGCATGAACTTTTTTCCTTAATAAAAAAAGTACAAATTTTCGATTTGATAACAATTCTACCACGACGTCAAATTTTTCTTTAATTTGGATGGAATTGAGGCCACAAAGAGCGCCGACAACCCAATCGGGAGGAGTGCATTGACGACCCCAATCGGGGGGATGGTGGTCAGAATCGAGGCCCACACCCCTCGAAATCGAGAGAATCCTCAAATTGGGGATTCTCTCGATTCCAACAGGTGGAGTCATGACCCTGACCATTAACCCTCGATTGGGGTCGTTGGCGCCCTCCCCTCCTATTGGGTCATCAACGCGCTCTATAGTCTCAATTCCATCCAAATTAACGAAAAATTTGAAATCGTACTAAAATTGTTATCAAATCAAAAGTTTGTGCATTTTTAGGTTAAGGAAAAAAGTTCGTGCTAAAATTGTTAAAATGTGAAAAGTTTGTATTTTTTTTTGTTATTAACCCTAAAATATTGAGTGAATCGCATAATGCATGGGATAAATTTATATTGTAATTCTAACTATTTACCTTAATTTCTATATTAAAATAACTTTGATCATTTCATTTAATAATCAACTTGTAAATTATCAAAAACTAAATTCTACAATCATAAACTAATTAATATTTTTAAAGATATTATTTTTCACTAGTAATAGGCATGCAACGCACGGGTGAGATGGATAGTATTTTTAATTATCTTCTAAAAGAATATCATATGGACGGACAACCCCTTGCTTATAGAATTCAAACCAAATATACTTATGAAAAATAATAATAAATAAACCTAAAATTTATATGGTTTAACTATATATTATTACATTAATTTGTATTTCAATCAATAAATTGATAAATTATTTCCTTTCATAGCATGAACATCAAACTAGATGCATCAATGTATCTCGTCATGTATAAATTGGAAGATATATTATTTTTGTAAATTATGTTATGTTTTGTAAAAAAATGAAGCATTCATAATGCTGTACTAAATTAGCAAACCATATATAAAAATATAGATATGTCAATAATTTTAATATTCAACTATAACTTTTTAACTAATTTATTGTAATTTTATTATTATTTTCGAAGTTTGCATAATGTTGGGCGTAACATGGGTGTAATCTCAATTTTTTTTCTTTTTGATGAATGTGTAATATCTAATTGTATTACATATATAAACTTGACAACAAGATAATAACTAGGATTAAAAAGGTAAATATTTAAATAACATAGAGTTAGAAATGTCAATGCATTAATAGATACTATCTATAAGGAAAATATAAATTCTATATTTGATAATGCATTTAATGCTAAACTTTGTAGAATATTGAAACAAAATAAATATATAAAAAATATTTTAATTTAATCTGCAATTTTATTTTAAATAAATAATAGAGTAAAAAACTTGGATGGTATAAAACCTTTTAAGGATGAAACACTTTGATACAAAACTTTTTTTTTAACAATTGAGTACAAAACGTTTGAAATTGTTGTGATCAACTACATTCCGTCAATCGGACGCCTATATCTGACGTGGAAAAAATAATATGATAAAAAATTCTTCTTAAAATAATTATTATAAAAATTAAATTAAATTAAAAAGAAAAAACCCCTTACACACACTCTCTCCCCTTCCTTTCTCCCTCTCCCTCCTCAACCTATGTCTAGACTTTCAATGCCTACTCTCGTCGGAGCCCTCACCGGAGACATCGAGGGAGCCTTTCCCCTCCATTCATTTTCTCTATCTCTCTCTCCCTTCTCTTCATCTATGTCTTTCTCGTATCTCTCTTATCTCTATCTCTTCATCTCTGTCTCACTGAGAGACAGAGGGGAAGGCTCAAACATGTCTGAGATCCTCGTCGGCGTCGCCCCTCTCCTTCGATCCTCGTTGGATCCTTTCTCTCCTTCTCCCTCTTTTGGTTTTCTTTATTAAATTTTTTTTGTTATATCCAGGTGAGGGCGGCCTCAACCTAGCCGCTGGTAGACTACAGCTCGGTCTAAGATGGGGGTTGTCGGCGATGCAGCCTCACCCAGACCGAGAGCTTTGTTCTTCTGCCCATAACTCTCAATCGGGAGTTTTGGGGAGAAACCCAGAGCTCCTTCGAATTCCTGATCGACAATTCTATTGAGAACCCTAGAACTCTTGGTTTGGGAAGAAACCTCGACCCAATCGCTATGCGGGGTACCCCACCAGCAACCTGGGTCAAGGAAGAAATATATATATATATATATATATATATATATATATATATATAACTAAATCTAAAAAACGAGAGAGGGAAGTAGATATGAAGAGCAACAACAGCTGCAACGGAGGGAGTAAGGATAGCAGCTCCGAAGATGTCATGCTTGCTTGCCAGAGCTCTATTGGTGGGTAGCTTAAAGAGGGAGAGAGAGAAGATAGATAATTTTTGTTTAATATTTTACTGTTTTATTTGATTTTTTAATCAAATTTAAGAAATGAATTTTTTATAGTATTATTTGCCACGTCAGGTGCCACTTCAGAAATCGCTAACAACGTAAGTATCCAATTAACGAGATATAGTTGATGTAACATTTTCAAACGTTTTGCCCTCAATTGTCTAAAAAAATAGGTTTGTACCAAAGTACTACATTCGTAAAAGGTTTTGTACCACCCAAACTTTTTACCCAAAATAATAATATATAGGGTAAATTACCAAAAAAAAAACCTAAATTTTGTAAAATTGTCAGTTTTGTCCTAAATTTTATTTTGTAACAAAAAAATCACATGTTTTGATAATCGTTTCAAATTTAGCCTCCATTACTATTCTGTTATTTTCGTCTATTTGCCTACGTGAAATTTATGGAACCCACCAAATTTGATATCATTTGATCATCTTCTCTTCTCTTTATAAAAATAACCTAAGTTTTCTTAAAAGTCTCAGTTTTTTCTAGATTTTGATTTGTAATTTTAAAAAAATACATGTCAGCACCCCATTTTGGTCCACCAGCTCCAAGAGAGAATATCAACAGCATTCTTGACTACAATCCGGAAACTATTATTGAAAAAGACCCAGCAAACCCCAGGTTACTGTTCACAGTTGAGTCAATCGGGTTACTTCCCACTGATGGATGACATAAATGATGATTTAACCCCTTGTCCTTGTGATCATGCTAGGTTGTCGATTTCGAATTTTCCTCGTGTTGCAATCCTCCATGCATCGCTCCCTGGACCGTCCGGTTGACATGGCTGACCCTGTTGTGAATAGTAATTTGTGGTTTGCTGGGTCTTATTCAATAATAGTTTCTGGGTTGTAGTAAGGAATGCTGTTGATGTTCTCTCCTGGAGCTAGTGGACTAAAACAGAGTGTTAATATGTATTTTTTTAAAATTACAAATCAAAATCTAGAACAAAATTGAGACTTTTATGAAAACTTAGGTTATTTTTGTATATAAAAGATAAGATGATCAAATGATTTGCAAATTTGGTGGGTCCCATGAAGTCCACGTAGGAAAATAGATAAAAATCTTAATAGAATAGTAACGGATGCCAAATTTGAGATAATCATCAAAACATGTGGTTTTTTATTACAAAGTAAAATTTAGGACAAAATTTAGGTTTTTTTTACAATATTTAGGTTTTTTTTTGTATACATAAACTTGACAACGAGACAATAAATATGATTAAAAGTGTAAATGCTTAAATAATCTAGGTCAGAAAGGTCAGTACATTAATATATACTACTTGAAAGGAAAATATCTAAATAAATTCTATAATTGATTATGCATTAAATGCAAAACTTTATGGAATATTAAAAGAAAATAAATATATGAAAAAATATTTTAATATGATCTGTAATTTTATTTTAAAATAAATAATAATATATAGGTTAATATAAAGGTAAATGTATAATTAATGAAGGGTTAGAAAGGTCAATGCATTAATAAATAGTACTATTTGTAAGGAAAATACAAATTCAATATTTGATAATGCATTAAATGTAAAACTTTTTACAAAATTGAAAGAAAATTAATTTATGAAAAACTATTTTAATATAATCTGCAATTTTATTTTAAAATATATAATAATATATAGGTTAAAAAAGATTCAATCTTAGGATTTAATCTTAAAATATAATAAATTATTTTCAAAAAATTTCATCATATCCATATATTCATCAACATATATAAGTTTTACTCTCATGCAGTTAATATAAGTAACTTTAGGATTTTAAATAAATGAAATATAAGTAATTGTTTCTAAAAATTTCACTATATCTATATGTCTTTCTTCTGATGAAACATTTATATGTCTGTGAATATATATAAGTTTTACTCCCAAGCGGTTAATAGAGATAAATATTTGTATAATCATAAACTTAATTACATGTATATATATATATATATATTCATATATGTATATGCATGTATATATATCAAAACGGCATGATTAATAATTATTACATTAAGCTTCCTTTTTCAATTTTATGATTAATTGAATGTGGGATATTAACTTTGTTAATTAACATAATATTATAGTTAGTTGATTATGAATCCAATATATCATACACGACCTCCTTTTAACTTTTTTTGGTTAAATATATTCCAAAGGATGTACAATACTCACATTTCTCAATGCACATAAGTAAATGGTGCAAAAATTAAATTAATTTTCAATATTAATTTGATCATGCGAAACAAATTTTATCTAATCAACCCATGCTGAGCACGGTAGAATAACCAGTTAATTGGTGTAATTTTGACTTGCATATTTTATAGATCAATTCATCGATATAGTTATGATGTGGACAGGCCCATAGGATAGAGCTCAAGCCCGGAGATAAAAGGCCTAATGGGGCGGCCCTCTGGTCCAAAGCCCAAGCCAAGGGGACAAAAAGCCCAGCACGTATATTAAAAATGGGAGCTCTGCCACGCAAACCGCCATCCAACCTCCGTCAAGACATATCAATTGGTGCTTTCATTGAGAGTCAAAGCTACTGAGCTCTCAGGATTATCGTGGCTGCCGTCTTCGAAATCGAAGGAGGAGTAACACATGGACAAGGAGAGAGGTGAACAACAGCTAAGGCTCTTCAATCGTGCTGGCGATCAAGGGTGATTTATTTGTTATTTGCTTTGGGTGCACGTCAAACAAGATGCAATGATTTTGCAGGGAAAATTTCTCATGCCTTTCATCCATCAGTCTTTCTCATCGACTTAAGTGTGCTAAATTCCACTTAATCGTCAACATAAGTGTGTTAGCTCTCCTTCCAATTTGTTGTTTGCTGTATCCATAAGATTGCTCAAGATGATTGCTGGTTCTCCCAGTCGGTGTTCAAGATAATAGTTCTTGCTTTAAAGCAGTTGGTCAATCCGACATTCGCAATCCTCTCGAACTTGTGCGCACAGTTAATTTGGAATTACTATGTAGATGATATAGATTACCGCCTTTTTGGCTTGATATATATTCTGAGAGCTTCATGATCTCATCATCTGCGTTTACAGTGATCTAGTTGGATAATTTTCTTGGATTTGCGTTTTATAATAGGACTGCTGTATGTGAATGATTTTCTTGGATGAGTTAATTTGTCCCGTGCACAGAAGCTTGTTGATGATTTGCAGAGGTTACAGTTTTTTATGACCTAAGGAGATGATTTTTTTTTTCCTTCGTCTTAAATATGTTGATGGGTAACTGGGCCTATCCAATAGTTCTCTTGTTAATGATTTCCAGGAAAGTCGTAGCTGAAGATCTGTTGCGGGCAAGTTGGGAAAATAACGACCATATTGGACTTGATGATCGTCCTGCTTGGATGTTCTTACCTCGACTCTGAATCTTAGTACGTCGGCAAGGAAACGGGTATGAGCTTGGCCTAGGCTAGCGAAAGATTATATATTGATAAGATTATCTATTATTACTCGGGTAGTTGTGTAACATTCTTCTTCCGAAAATAAGATACTAAATGTAATATAATAATTCAGACCATCATATTAAGGATAATCTGTACTTATATTTATCTAAGGAAAATTACGTTTTATAATCTCATAAAAGTACAAAAAAAAAATTATGAAATTACTCAATCATCCATTTAAACCAGGAATCTCCTAATATGAAGAGATATCGTAATAATCCCCTCAAATTAGTGTATGAGGATTCTGAATGCCCAGCTTGCCCATGAGAAGCTAGAACCGATCTCCAAAGCCTTTTGAAGATATCAACGAGCTGGAGACGTGTCGAAATGTGATCAGTAGCAATGGTGCCGGTCTTTTTGTGGTCCTATACGAAGTGGCAATCAATCTTCATATGCTTTGTTTCTTTCATGGAACACTGGATTGGCTGCAATATGAAGGCCCGGTTGATTATTGCAAAACAAGCAAGTAGGACGAGAGAAAGTGACTCCAAGTGATGTCAATAGGCCGTGAAGCTAGGTGACTTTACTCATAACACTAACCATAGCCTTATACTTTGCCTCAGTTAAAGATCGGGAAATTGTCATCTGCTTCTTGGTCTTCCAAGAAATAGGACAACAGCCCAGAAAAATAAAATAACCCGTGATAGAGCGCTGACGATTAGACAACTTGCCCAATCAAAATCACAGTAGATCACCAGTTCTAGGAAATGAGGGCGTAGGAGTATCCCTTGTCTAGGAGAATCACAGTACGCCACCAGATATCGTAGCACACACATCGCTGCATCCCAATGCTCCTGATGAGGGTCTTGCATAAATTGTGATAATACATGGACCAAATAACTATGCTCTAGTCAAGTAGTAGTCAAATAGATTAGCCTCCCAACAAGTCGTCTATATTGACTCGGGTTGAGAGGAGTGCCAAAGGCCATGGCGAGTCGATGATTATGCTCCATAGGAAATGTGGTAGGCATGACCTCAGCATACTGCATTCGCTAAGAATATCTAGCATGTATTCGCGCTAACTGAGAAATAAACCAGAGTCCAGCTTGGCAACCTCAATTCCCAAAAAAAATATCAAAGAGAATCTAAGTTCTTGATGCGAAAGCACTGGTTCAGGTAATCTTTGAAAAGAGCACACTAACGAAAATTGTTGCCAACAACAAGCAGATAATCCACATATACAAGCACGACAAGGAAAGTGGTACCTCGATTGAAAGTGAAAAGGGAATGATCCGCACTGGATTATCGAAAACCATAACCGTGTAAGGCATCGGCAATTTTAGAAAACCAGTTACATGATACTTGGCGAAGTCCATAGAGAGACTTGAGCAGCCGACATGCATAACTCGATCGGCGAGAAACCCGGAGGAAATTTCATATACACATCTTCATCTAACTCTCCATGAAGAAAGCGTTATGCACATCTATCTGATGAATTTCCCATTTGCATGCAACTGCCACGGAGAAAAGTGACCAACTTGGTCACTGGCTCAATGGTCTCGTGAAAGTCGACCCCTTCAATCTGTGTGAAGCCCTTTGCCACCAATTGAGCTTTAAAATGCTCGACAATACCATCCACTCGTCCTTTTATCTTGAATACCCCTTTGCACCCTGACAGGATATTTGCTTGGAGGAACCTTCTCAATCCGCCATGTCCAATTTGCCTCGAGTGCATGAACTTCCTCGGCCATGGTAGCACCCCATCTAGGATCCCAATAAGCTTCTTGATAAGTCTTCGGCTCGACATCCAAATCCATGGTAGCAAGGAAGAATAAATGATGATTAGAAGCACCTGAATAAGAAATATAATTTTCTATCGGGTGACGTCCCTGAGGACGTGGTCGGAGTGGGTGAGCCATGAAGGGGGGACATCGAAGAGATTATGGCTGTGTGACAAATGAAGTCCTTAAAGAAAAGTGGTGCTGACTTGAGACGATCATACTTTCTCAAAATTGGAGAAGATTGGTCAGGCTTGGTGTCAGACGGGTCGGAAATGTTAGGATCGGACTCTGAAACAAGATCAGAGGCATTTTACCCTTCTGCACCTGGTTCAGGAGCGTTCAGTCCAGTGGGCTGATTCTCGTCCAGATCCGGCCCACCTGGATGCGTTATATCTGGCTCGTCTAGATGCTCGCTGTCAGCTCGTCTCTGAGCCCATCTAAAGGCCCTCCGTCCAATTCATCTGAAATAATTAGTGGGTGTTCTCTCCCCATTCTTTGTCTGACCCTCTAGTCTCCCTCTGATCCGAATAAAATAAAGAGTCTTCAGCTGGTGCTCCGAAAATTCGATTTCGATCATTCAAGGTATTCACATCCCATCTTGAGAATAGGAAAATATCTTCAAAGAATTTCGCATATCTTGAAATAAAAATTTCCTGGGTACTGAGATCATAAAGACGCCATCCTTTCCTTCCATTTAGATAACCAATAAAAATGCATTTGCGAGAATGTGTCTGAAGCTTATCCTTGACTTTCGGCTTGGTATGTGCGAGGTAGGGATGTAGACGAAGGCTGAGCTAATACTGGAAGTTGAGTTGGTTCATCCATCCTACACCCCGAGCATCAGTCATGAAAATTTTGACTGAATTCTTCCTTCAATGACGATGATGGGTTTGACGGAACCTGTCGGGATGTAGGCGAAGGTGCTTGTTACAAACATGATTGAATTGGTTAGGCCTGTAGGGCCGATAGATTCTGTGGGTTTGGCTGCAACTGTTGAAATTGCAAAATTTGCCACCATGGTAGAAATTGCCATTGTTGTGCTTTCGGTGTAGGTTGCATTGATTGATAAGTTGAGGCAAGCGGCTGAGAGTAAGGCTGCATTAAGTAGCTCGTCGTTGCTTGTTGTGGATGGACCTCTAGCGAGGCTGAGTAGATGGTCTATGATGCCTAACTAATCGCTTGTGGCTGCGAATAGTCATCATGATTGGATGACGGCAAATACCCGATCGACAACGAAGGTGAATAAGTATAAGTGGAATTTGACGACGGCAAATATCCAGACGATGAATATGGTGACAAGTAAGCCGACGGCAATGAATTGCCAGCCGATGCATCGAAGAATAATAGGTCGATGGCATTGAATTTCCGATCGATGATGTCGAAGAATAATAACCATACTCCATGATAATAAAAGCACGAATTTAGTAGGTCCCATCGGGCGTGCATTATTGTTGATTACGTCGAAAATCGCCGACAGATAGATAACTAGAAAACCAGGCGTGCCAGGGTGCTGTTCCAAGAAAATTACCGACGCGACACCAGTCGATCCCATCTACACAAAGCGTTGTACTACAGACTTGACAGTTCGCGAGACTAAACGGCGGTTAGGTTTCGAGTAGATGAAGTAGATGGCTGAATGCGCCTCAGACGATTTCGCGACTTGAGGATTTAGCTGTTATGATTTCTCCACTGTTTCTTAGTGCTTCAAGCGATTCAAAACCGAATAAAAATGGCTCGAAAACCTACTATTAATACCGGCTGAGTCAACTCAAAAAGATTTAGTTGTGAGCAAAATAGATTGACTTGAATGCTTGACCGGTTGTGAGCAAAATAGATTGACTTGAATGCTTGACCAAGGGATCCCAATCCTTTCACCGTGGCTTAGGCATGTGTTATCGAAAAATAGTCAAAGGCTTCACCTTGGAGGATTAAGGCTACAAAGGATTCGACAAGTGCTGCCGAAGTCCAAACCAGTCTCTTGGATGACCAAGAATAATGAGACACGGCTAATAAAGCCGTGCAAGGAATGTTTCTCGTCCTTCAATGGCCGAAAAGAAGAAATCTAGGTCGGAACCTAGATTTGGGATAAACTATCTCGTTTTAGAAGCCGAGACAGGTAGAGCCTGATAAATTGGGACCAAATAACTCTGGAAGGTTAATCAGGTTTCGCTTCGGAAAGCGGAATAGGTACAAGAAAAGGAAATGAAAGATAAAGGTTTGGGAATGTAAAGGTGCAACGAAAGTAAAGTGCGGGAAATGTAAATTGCGATAAAAAAATAAAGATAAAAAAGTGCAATTGATGTGTTGGTCGGAACCCTTATAATGAACTTCAATTCACGTATTTATAGGCGCGTAAATGAAATCCTGGAATATCTCTTTGAATGGATACGCCTATATTTACGAGATATAAAATTAAATAGGAAATACTCATCTAGCCTACCCAAATTGCCTAAACCATCAAAAATATAGAATATCAAGCCATATCGGAAAAATATCTGATTTATTTAAATTCCTAAAATCAAAGATCACATGAGAATATCACATACTTGTTCACCAGGAATAATCAATTGTCGAGGAAACGTTAAATCCGCCGCCACTGATGAAGAGTTCAGTCCATGCATACACATATATTCTCCATCATATGCTCCTCATTATTGGGCTTGAAAATTGGGCCTAATTCCACTAAAATCTTGGGCCTTCTTCTATAATTTGAACCTACAATTGACTTGGCCCACATCATGATGATTGCGGCCCGCGTCTCCTCTTGCTCGTCCATAAACCCGAGAAGACCATCGGAATCATAATTCGACAATCATCAAATCCATATTTTAGCAAATTACGGGTGCAAATAAGGGGTATTTGTTGCGCCTCGTCGGCTTTTAAATATTCATGTTGATTCATATTGGTTCTTGCATTCCAGACGATTAATTGAGGAATAACCGAGAATTCTGAAATGGAGGAAGGAACCTATACATTGCAAAAGTAAGGGAGCTCAAATACATAATATATGCAATGGTCGTTCTTGTTGTTGCAACGCATAAATAGTTAAATTCAGTACGAGAAAACAGATAGAAAAGCGCTGGAACCTGTAGAGTCAGGAAGCGGAGGAAAAGGATCGAATAAAAGATTTCCGACAGAAGCTGCTCTGTTTAATGCTCATTTCAAGCAATAATATCAGACAGTTGTCTGAAATTTAAAATGAATACCAGGTGATTGCAACACGACGTATATGAAAGAAATATCCAACTAAGACTTACCTTAAACTGAGCAGAGAGTGGAGAGTATCAGAGTGAAGTATCAAGTTCTTCTAATGTTCGTCTCATCTTTCCTACTCAACCTTGCCACCCCGAAGTCGAAATCGAACAAATTAGGGGAGAGCTAGAGATATTCTTTGTAGATCCACGAAGTTGTTGCATATATATATGGACTAGGACTAGCGGCCCGAGTTATGGCTTGTCCATTTGGCCATCGTTCTGGGCCGCACGATGAACTAAGCGCATCTTTCAAAGCATCTTACGGTTGGGATTTCCTCCTCGACTCAACTGTTGATCAGCGGCATCTGCTTCAATCAAAGACAAAGCCCATGTGCGGTTCGTTTTATTATATCTGTCTATCTATAGACAATATTTATATTTAGATAATATAACATCTAATATATATTTGGTTGTAAAGGAAACTCATGTACCTAGTAAAAAAATAAAAATGGGACATTGGTAATCTCACCATGGGAATCGAGTTTGAAATCTCTTAATTGTCAGGCGAGCATGTACGCCATCATACTGCAACCTCTTTGTCATATATATATATATATATATATTGGAAAATAACATCATACAACATGATTTTTTAAATTTTTTCATGCATCAACACAAATTCAAATCATTTCGTTATACAACATGAAAAAAATAACTTTTTTTACCGCACAGCATGCCGTCCATATTTCGTCAAGAAATGGACGGAATGCTGACGTGCCAGCTTGTTTGGGGGGGAGTTTTGCAACAAACAACAATGTGGGGCATAAACGAATAAAATATAAATTTTAATTTTTTTTTAAAAAAAATCCCATTTGGGATTAGAGGAGGCAGTTGGGGCAGCCTCGTCGGCCACCCACCCCTCGATTGGGGTCGCCGGCTTGCTCAGACGACGTTGGCGACCCCGATCGGGGAGTGGGTGGCCAATGGGACTGCCCCCAACCCCCCAATTTAAGGGTACCCCATTTTTTTTTTAACTTATTAACTTTATTAATTGGCATCATATTAGAATTAGTTGATTATGAATACCAATATATCATACATGACCTCCTTTTAACCTTTTCTAAGTTAAATACATTCCAGAGAATGTAACATACTCACATTATTTTATGCACACAAATAAAATGGGTAAATTACACTGGTGTTCCAAAAAGTTTTAATAATGTATCAGGTTGATCCAAAAATTTTTTTTTGCTACTTGATGGTACAAAATATTTCAAAGTTGTAACATGATAGTACAAACCGTCATCTCGCTATTGACACTGTCGAGCCGACATTGATGGTGCAAAACGATTTTTGTGGGACGTTACATGATGGTGCAAAATGTTTTGAAGTTGTAACTTAATAATACAAAATGTTTTACGTAAGTTACATGATGGTGTAAAATTTACAGTCTTGTAAATGACGACTTGACGGCGTCAATGGCGAGATGACGGTTTGTACTATCATGTTACAATTTTGAAACGTTTTGTACCATCAAGTAGCAAAAAAAACTTTTTGGACCAACCTGATACATTATTAAAACTTTTTGGACCACCAGTGTAATTAATCCCAAATAAAATAATGTAAAAATTGAATTAATTTTCAATATTAATTTGGCCATGCGAAACAAATTTTATCTAATTAACCCGCGCAAAGTACTGACAAATAACTAGTTAGATTATATGAAGTGAGTAATCGATTTAAGCAAGATTACAGTATCTTGGCTGAAATTTTAGCCAGGTCAGGGGAATTTATGCTCACATACTCAACTATGACTGAAACACCGAAATATAAAGAACCAACCATAACAACTTTTTATGTTGTTAAAAAGTGAGTATGTTAAGGTAAGCCGTTCAGCTATGATAGTGATGCGGCAGAAGACCTGTCAAGTCGGTATCTGGAGAAAATTAGGTTTTGACGACTCTATTTTGAAGGAAATGGCCTCCGAAGCAAAACCCACTACTTTGCTGTGATTTTTCGATATTTAAGGCAAATTCCATCGTTTAGGGCCTCAAACAGGCAATTTATGTTAATTAGGGTGTTTTTGCAATTTTAGGAAAGTTTAGTTCTTTTTATGCAATTTAGGTTTTCTTAAATCCTATTTAAGTTTTGTGTAAGCCCTAGGGCTGGAGAATTCGTCTTTTGGATTATCAATAAAATTCAGAGCTTTCGTACTTTGTCCAATCTTGGATCGATTTGAGTTTGATGCCTATTTCCTGGTATTCGTAGAATCAACAGGTATAGAAAGTCGAAGTTCCGGTATTCATGTGCGAATAAACGGGTCTGTGACGGTTACTCACGTTGTACGCTGCATCAGATAGGCCGGTTGGCTCTCCTCTATTCCACTAATTCGGTTGTTTCTACACCCACTGGGCTGCTCCAGCATGCCAACTTCAAGCGCATATAACTCTCAAAACGCAGTGAGTTACGAGTTCCACTACCTATCAAATTTGATCATATTAAGAGATCTTTCAAACATATATGGATTTGTTTTAATCCAAAGCTCATTTGGTCAGTCTAAATGGCCCCGAAAGACAAGATATAGCCGAGATTCGAATAAGATAATGGACCTTTCGCTTCCTTTATGGAACATGTTTGGAAGAGTTATGAGAACCATAATATATCAGATAGAGCTCTTATAATATATTAGCTCGCTCATATATATTCAAAAAATAATTGGGAACATCCTGACCGAATATATTTTATGTTTCCGAAACTATTATGGAAAGTGAGGTTCTATCTAGGCGCCTAATATTATGATACAATTCTGACCCTAAACTGTATTACCAAGTTCAATAAGAAAAAAAAGACTCATTGCATTACCAAATTGTATGTTTAATCATTAGAAAACCTTGCAATGTCTAATTCCAACTAGCGCGCCTTAAAGAGGCATACCAAACTGAGTGCCAACAAATACGGAACGCCTTATGCAAATATTGAACGAAACATAGTGGTCTTACTCACAAAAATAAAAACACAATGGCTGCTTTAAATTGAACGACAACCAAATGTAATGACTTGATTCGGTACTTTTTACCCAGAGGTAAGGAATGGCATTTGTCAAGATAACAAAAACTAGTATCATTAAGTAAACAAGCTATTTCAAATGCTAGATATTATAAATTCAAGCTGGACATTTGGTTTAAGTATCTCCTTATTGAAATCCACACTGCACACTTCATTATCACCATAATAACTTTGTCAATATAAAGGTCCAGAAAATAATTATTGTCACAAGACAAACTCCATAATTTGGTATGATAGATCAATCACCTTCAAACAACTCAGGTCAAATCTTTATATGATTTAGAGTGGAATTCCCGTTGAGACTCTTCTTATATCGAAGCTCGAGATAGTCCTTATATTTCATTTCTGCATAAGCTGCAGTGTGGCTTCCATTACCTAGCAGCTCGAGTTCGGGGCTGACAACTGTATCCAGGGACGGTCCATTCACTACAGCAATGGAAATCCTCGTACTTTTGTTGTTTACAACTGCTCGGTGTGTAACGCTCTTGTATTTCCCATTGGTAAAAACCTTGTAAAAGGAAAAAGATATTTATGTGTTAGTGCTACCGAATAACAATGATGAAAAAATCTTTATTGCGACACCATTAGATACCTAGGCATGCATACCTATGGATTGCAGGTTGAGTGCCCTTTATTAATTTCATATATAAACTGTTATTTTTTCATATATCCATATTAGTTTTCATCTAGTTGTGATCTTAATGAAATCAAACTAAAAATACCTTATTCTAGTTATCTTAATTCTACTCTCACTTCTTTGGGATCTCAGTGGAATGAAAATTTCATCAATCTTCTCTTAGATATTGCTCGAGTCATCTTCCTCTACTTCCACGAAGTCCACAATTTAGAGATATACCCGGAACAAAGCCAAACTATTCGAAACTTTGCTTATTATCATAATATAACTTTCAGTGCCGAAATACAAATTTCCACATAGGGTGAGAGAATAAGCAATTATCCCAAAGAAAAAGTTGTTATAAATCCAAAAGTAGCTTAGACTGGAGCGACGCACACGTAGGACGAGGTGGAGCCCAATGAAGCTTGTGATAGAGTAGCTGATTGAGAGACTAACCGTTGTGGTGCTGGCTGAATGCAACCACCCTATTTCAATGTACAATGTCTTTCATTTCTTTATAAAATCTTCTTGTTGAATTCCGTTCAATGATATGGTCCAACACATAAATTAATAAGTTATGTATGATATGCTATCTTAATTTATTGGCCCGATTTAAGTGATCTAATTAAGTTTTGTTTTATGGACCTTGGTGACATCTCATAAAAGTGCAGGACAAAATGTGCAGAAATCAAAGGGTAATTTTTGATTTTATGATGGGTAGAATTAGAAATTCAGTAATATAAGTGGCTTAAACGCAATCGAGAGGTTTTGGTCCCCAAATCATACAAATATGTTAAGTTATGAGGCCCCATTCCTTAACACTTACGACCCTCTCGCCTGAATTTCCTCTTGCCTAAGGTTCTAGACTAGGGTTTCGAAAATATTGACTTGGAAGGCCTCTATCCCAACTTTTGATTTCCAATTTCCATGATGGATTTCGACATGTGAAATCATAGGGTTTTAGGATCATAAATTTAACTCTTTTACTCATCAAAAGGGAAAAAGAAAGGATATCCTTGCAAACTGTCGTAAAGTGCAGAATACTCTGTATTGAAGGTAAGGAATGAAGAAGTCCATATTGATACTACTCTAGTGAAGATACATGGCTTGCTAGAATGGAGGAATATTATCATATGCCAAATTGTATGGGTTTAATAAAACTGCGGGGCAAGGTCGGTAGTGTGCTGCAAAGGCAGCCAGTTGAAGAAAAGGGTATGCCCTAATAAACTTGTTGCCCTTTCTCTTCTAGGAGGTCGATCGGGTAGCTAGTATACTAATGATAAGTGTGTAAATTGATGTATTTTAAAGTCTTATGCTACGTTTGGTTTCGCAGTTAAAATCACAAAAATTTTAACTTTAACTTTAACTCAACACACTATACAACAAAAACACACATTTCCCAAGTAAAAAATTTTAACTTTAACTTTAACTCAACACACTACACAACAAAAACATACGTTTCCCAAGTGAAATTTATAATCTCATCTCATTTGTTCTTTTCTACAATCAAAATCAAAATCAAAATCAAAATTACTTTAACTATGAAACCAAATGCACTATTAAGTTTTCATAATAAGGAGCAACACATACTGATACGAGAATTCCAAAAGTGCCCCTAATTTCCATAAAAGTGAAAAATTATATTTTTTTTTCAATGCTGTAAAATTTTTACTAGATTTATAAGTGATTAGACTCATTTCCAATAGAAAAACTAGAACTGATGGATTGTAATATCAATCTTTATAAACTTGTAGTTTTCTAATCAATTCTTTGATGAGGGACAACTAACTCTCGACGTACGTATGCTCATGTGAGTTCACATCATGCCAAAGTCTAATGTTTCTTTGTCAAGGGCAACCAAAGGGCGCCCGTGTTGGCCTAAGTGTGGAATGCGTGGCCTATTTTGTCCAATTTAGCCCAAGAGTGGAATTCGTGGCCAGTTTCATTAATTTAAACTTGTGGTTACTCTGTGCCCCCTTGTCCAGGCACGAAAGAAAAATGTTCGGCTTGTAGTCAATTTTTGAGCGCGGGTGTTCAAGTTTGTGTAACACAGGTAGGCCAGTGACGTGTCAAAGAAAGCCACTTCTTGTTACTTGAGAGCTGATGTTGAGAGTTGGTTGTTCCATATCAGAGAATTGATTAAAATATTAAAAGTTTATAAAGGATTGGGTATCATAACTTATTAGCTCAAGTTTTTAAAATTTGAGATGAGATCAATCGTTTATAATTCTATGCCCAGTGAAAGCTTTACAAATATGTTTTGTAGTGCTTGACGTAAAAGTGATTTCTATACTCGTTTAAGGCTACAACTTTTTTCTATACTTTTGCATTTTTCGCTTTCGCACTTCTTTTATTTCAAATAACAATAGATTAGATACTAACCCGGTAGCGGCATCAAGCTCGTTATCTTAAGAAGAGTGAATAAGATAAATCAATACAGTTTATTATCTGAAAATTTCTTAGAAGTTCTAATCGGAAAAAGCACAATTTTTTTCACATTTTAACATTTCTAGTACGAACTTTTTTTATTACCCTAAAAATGCACAAACTTCTAAGATAAATCAAACTTTTAGCACAATGTCAAATTTTTCGTTAATTTCGACGGAATCGATGCCACAAAAGGCGTCGGCAATCCTGATCGGGCAGAGGGCGCCAGCGACCACAATTGGGGGTGATGGATAGGGTCGTGGCTTCACCCGCCAAAATCGAGAGAATCTCCAATTTAGGGGTTCTCTCGATTTCGGGGGGTAAGTGCCTCAATTTTTGCCACCCCACCCCCCCGAATTGGGTTGTCAGCGCTCTTTCCCCGATTGGGGTCGTTTGTGCCTTCTGTGATCTCAATTTCGTCCAAATTAACAGAAAATTTGATATCGTGCTAAAATTATTTTCAAATCGAAGGAATGTGCATTTTTTGGTTAAGGAAAAAAGTTCATACTAAAATTGTTAAAATGTAAAAAGTTTATGCTTTTTTTTTGTTGTTAACCCTATAGTTTATTAGAAATCTATGTTAAGATAGAAAACTTTTTTTCCTCATTTCTCCGTCCTAAGTTGACTAATAACTGGAAAATTCTAATATGACATAGTATTAGGGTGACACATTTATTATTTTAGTTCAAGTGTTTAGTATTTCAATTTAAGTGTTTCGTAGTTTTATTATTTGTGATGGACTATACAAAAATACTAAACATTTGAACTAAAATACTAAACATTTGAATTAAAAATAAAAGTAATAAATATTTGTATTAGTTACTAGGATTAAAAGTACTAAACACTTGAACTGAATAAACCAAATGTGTCACCGTGACTCTCATTGTCAACTTAGAAGGACCCAATGCTATCCAAAGTGTATCAAAAACCTAGCCGAAGCCTCCAAGGGAGCAAAGAACTGAGAAGAACGAGCATTTCAAGTGGGGAAAAATTAACAGTTACCTCAAGATGGTCATCAATTTGGACGAAGAAAGCACCGGAAATAATATTTGCATTGATCCACTTGCCCTTGCGTTGAAGTTGGAGCCCATTAATCCCATTCTGCATGAGCAGAGTTAATAGGCCGGGATCCGTATGAGATGGCAAGCCTAAAGCAAGCTCGGGCTGGGGACAAGGTGGGTAAAAGTTTGCAACGAAAAGCTGGAGGCTTGATTCAACATCCAAAGCCCTGTATATATGAGAAGATTCCAGCCCCAAGCTCTCTGATATTCCTCCAAGTAGATCTCTCACCACTCCTCGAACGCCTTCACTGAATGCCGCTAACACTTCACTGTACAGAACATTGTGTATTATTGAATGAACTGAGGTAATTCCACCTCAGAGGATAACAAGCGAAAACCCGTTGTTCAAACTTCACAGATTCCTAAGACACTTCTTGGGTTTGTTGGTTGAGAAAGTTTTTCAATCTTGTCAATCATATATCTGTAGTGCCGTTAGGAACTTGCACTCCCTTATGTTCTGACTCGTGTCTATATACAAGCTTGGGTACAAACCGTACAGCAAAGGATATGAAAGAATTCTAATACCTGAACCCTGCAGGTTTGCGTGGGGAGTGGAACTCCGGGTGGACCCTGACCCTAAGATAATCTCTCCAGAACAAGGCTTCGGATGGAGGACCATCAGTGCTTGTGCCATAACAGATTGTGTCCAATATTTTCTTCCCTTCATATTCCTTCTTCTCCTCTTTGTCCTCTAGATCGAAGAACTCTCTGCAGCCGTCTAGTATTTTGTTCAACAGGCTCTCATCAACCCCGTGATTGATCACCTGTATAATAAGTTTGACAATCCTATAAATGTTTGCAGTTTGATTTTGTACGAACTTTCTCTTCATTAGTAATTATTTACGCATACAAACTTTTAAGTCATGAAACTTTGGAAATTAATTGCCCAAAACGAAAAGTCTATAACATTTGTAATTGAGGGAAAGTAATTTTCATTCAACCATCAGTTTTTTTTGCTTTTTTTTGTCCGAAAACATTAATTTTTGTTCAACTATGTCGCTGATAATGTTTTACGTTTATCCACTTTAGTCCTGCCATCCACTTTCAATAAAAAGCCAACATGCAGGTTCTTTAAATAAAAGGTAATCTTTTAAAAATTAAGAAAATTTGAAAAACCATGTAACGTTGTAGATAATGTTAACATATCTGCATTATATATATTCATATATATATATATATATGTACATATTTATGAAAAGATATATATATATATATATATTTCTTTTGATACTTAGTTTTGGTCATCCATATGATACTCATCAGCGTATTTCAATATGTGCGAATTCTGAAAAGTTTATGTGCCAAAAGAAAAGTGCAACAATATGATGAAGTTTCTGGGATCAAAGGGGGATTAATTTCCTTCTATGAAAAAATATATTACCATGAAGCAGCCCCAGTCTTGGCATATGTTTCTGAGGTCTTGTATGATAGTGGAACGTTGATCAGGAGTTCCTGAGGTCAGCAGGGAGAAATCAACGATGGGAATTGGCCCTTCGGGTTCTCCGGCTGCTTCATTACTAGGAATCTCCTGATCCGAGGCAGAACGTGTTTGAAAGGCGTATGTTGGTGGTATGTGAGTGAGGCCCGGCTTTTCCACTAGGGTTTTGACTGTTGACACCTTGGGTGTTGCCATTGAAATCACTTCAGGAGCAAGACAAGTGAATGTGTGCTTCTGCAATCATGAATTATTACAGAAGGTCCAAACCCATTAAATTATTGAAGAAAATTTTCATTAAACATTTTGGCACAATAACGTGGTGAGTTAATTATATACCCATCTGTCAATAAGCCCATTTATAAAACAACATATCTACACTAACTTCATATTTTTTATTTACTGAAGAAAATTATATCTCTATGATGTAACCTCTTAAGATTTCTGCAATCATTTCGTATGAGTAAAAAACTGTTTTATCGGTAAATTTCTCTATTTTAATAGGGAATGTATGTCATATATCCCATAATTTTATCCTTTTTTTTCAAATATATCTCATACTTTAAAAATTACCAAAAAAAGCCAATGATTTACATGTTCAAAATCTATCCTGACGTCAATTTGTCAGACAATTTTTAACGGTGTTACTGACGTGGAATGTAAGTGGACCCATATCCTTGCCACTGTGGCCCTTTGCTCGGAATAGATTTTAGAAATAAATTAAAACTATGAGATAGAATTGACAAAAAAAATTAAAATCATAAGATAGGTTTGGAGTTCACTTATGTTTCATTGATGGATGAATTGACGTCGAAATAGATCGGTAACAAGATGTAAATTATATGACATTTTGGGTAATTTTTAAATCATGGAATGGATTAAAGAAAATAGTAAATCATATGATATATGGCGTTAAAACCTATGATAAAGTTCGAAAAACAAAAATGACCTAGGTAAAGATGATTGAGACTGATATTGGCTTTCGTAAAGCAGTAAATTAAAGGCGTATGGGTAAATTTTATTTCAATAATACTCTCATAAGATAAGTTCTTTTCTGAAAAATATCAAGTCCCTTTTAAATATTCAACGTTAGAAAACTTAAGACATGAATAATAATATTGCCTTCATTTGTAAAAGAAACAATTGAAAACACTGAGCGAAGCACATCAAAGAGATTAAAAAGTAAGATTTTTAAAGAAAGAAAAAATAAAGAGAGAAATATCACGGTCAAATTTAACTTTCCTAGATTTTTATTTATGTTATCAAAATCGGGCTAGATATATTCTTGAACTAGTTGAAGCATCTGTACGTGTATTCATCTGGCGGTTTGAACTATTAAACTGGACGTTTAAATAATTCTTGAATAAACATTTACACTTTCAAAAATAATGAAAATGAATGATGAGACTTCTTACTTGGAGGAAACCATATACTAGAAAAAAAAAGAAAAAAAAAAGTAAACCACAACACTTATAGATGCTCTTGATACACATAAATTTAAAACTAGTCTAATAAAATATTAAGCACACCACCAAAAGATTAAGCTTAATTGCGATATCAGAGAGTTGATAGGACATAAGGAAAAAGATAAAGATCAATATATATTAGGGTTATCTTAAATTTCCAATCGATTTCTAATAAATTACATTGACGAATATGTGAATCGAGTGCAATCCAGACTCTCTTCAAACTAAGCAAAGAGTTTTAAGCATGTAAACATACCAAGATGGCCTCACCTTCCCCACTCGGCACTGCTGCGATCAGAAGTCGAAGAAGTTCCACACAGGATTAATAGATGAACGAGAGTGTTGCAGGCCAGGGATGGACTTGCAGCCTCGGATATATGGGATCGTTCCATTGGGGTTGTTCTTGAAGAGGACAGCCCACGTGAAGTCAACGATAGTCTCTAAGCTGCACGATTAACTACAGCGTTGAAGCATCGTGCGGTTCTGATTTCCTCCTTGGGCGCCGTCGACAAGGGAAGCATGTGGTTCTTTTGTGGTTGGACTGGATAGAAAATGGCCCATGTGCACACAATAACACATGCTATATTGTTCTCCAAAACGAAAAAACTATCTGTTTACTATTGTAGACTTTTTCAATTTTTCAGGGAAAATTTTAAAAGTAGAGAATTACAAAAAAAATATGTTTCCTAACATATTTTTTTTAGGAAATTTTTTTTTCCACAATTGAAATTTGTATAGAGATTAGAAAAACTCCTTTTTCAGTGCTCTAATTTTCCATTAGCCAGTTCTTTCATTTTCTAATTTCTAATTTATGACTTTCCTTTGTTATTTATTAAACGTCATTTATTTCCACAAAATTGAGCCCCAATACTAAATTAGTGATTAATTTACTATGAATTACGATTTTATAACTTTAACATTAGCAAACGTATTTTTATATTTTTTTAATGGTGAAATAAAATTAAAAAAAGAAAAGAAAAGAAAAGTGAGAATTAATTCTTTGAAAATAAAAAGGCCCAATCTTCTTAGTTCAAAGCTTTTTCGTATACTGATATGTAATAATATTTGAGGTTTCTGGTTTTTTATTCAATCTTCTATGCTGACAGAGCTTGCAAAAGTAAAATTTCAAAAAACTAATACAAGTATGGTGGAATGAGCAATTCAGGAAAACTTATGATGAACTATAAAGCGTATACAGATGTAAAACTTGGGGAAATCAACATTAGAAGTCTCTGCACCTTGTTAATCAAGGAATAAAAGTCTAGTACTTATTATGGTTATAAATATTGATTCTTAGACATGACTCATTTAAACATTTTTAGATCATCATTTTAATAAAATGAGAAGTCATAGTAGCATAGTTGAACAACAACCAATTTCAGTGAATGGAAAGAAAATATTCTCGTGATGCCGTCATGTCTCTGTTAGGAAGACCCGATTAAATGGCTTGTTTATAAATCTACCTTGTCTTGCAGACATCGAATATCTCTGTTGCACGGGCATGTAATCTCATACATGCCTGATTTCTCATTGTCTAGAACAGCCTTAGTGGCTTGACCGTTAGATTCTCATGGCCCGTTTGGCGAGGCTACTATCCTCCTCTAGTTTAGCATATTAGAGGTACAACGGTCTCACTTGATAAGTAGGGAACATAGGGTCAGCAATGTATCAGAATAGTAACCTCCGATATTAAAGCATCATTGTGCGGACTCGAATTTCGTCTCGTCGGTACCTGTATGCATACGCTATCGCACGATTGGAGAGTGTCCACCTTCCCGTGGGGACGCGTGACGGACACGCATGAGAAGGAGTCGCCACTTGCAATTTTACGACCCCCAAGATCGAGGACCGGCAAGTTACCCGGGTCTAGGGGTACAGGGTACACCTAGTTGCTAAGGCATTGATCTTGCGAAATCAAAAATTCCAAATCCGCGAGTTCTATTACATGCGGGCCTATATTCCGCACGCCCTTTGGTTCTCTGTTTGTCTAGGGTTTGCCATTTTATTTCATTTACCGTGTGAATTAGGTTGTACACTCCTCATCCGTTTTGACATCGTAATTTCGATGAAACATTCCGACTATCTGCTCATCGACCGAAGTCCTTACAACGACTGAATGAAAATATAGAAGATGTCCTTACAATGTGCTCTCAAATAAATACAAAATACAAACGTGATACAGTGCATGAACTTGGTCAGTTTGCATTAGGCCAAATATTCCACTCATGCTCACCGCGTGATTTTGAATGACCGAAACCGAAATTAAGGCAATGCAAGCCCAGAGAGTCGAGGGTCGGGTTCAACCAACTCGACGGATAACAGAAGAGTCGTTTGACTCTCGTGATAGCTATGGGATCGGTCAAGCTCCCGAGTCATGTCCGACCACACTTTACCTTCCCAATCCGAGTTGTCTTCCACTTAGACACTACTAGGAGTGAAGCAATCAGTCGAAGCAAGACCCGATTCCACACTTGAATTGTGCGTACTCAGTGTGAATGGGCATTGGACCCATGATCAATGGTGAGGGGCGTTGGATCCCATGTGCATCGTATCCTATGGACTAGGGCTCGAACCGCCATAGAACAGACGAAAACGGACAAAAATAGATAAAAACATGCAAAAACGAACAAAAACATATGAAAACATATGACTACAGACAAATTGTGTATCATATTTACGTGATTAGCCAATTATGTACTGGGATTGTTTGGCAAACAATTTCCTAGGCTAAATAGAACATGGCCAGGCGCGGTGCTAGGCCAACTAACTATGTGTGGGTCTGTTTTAGATTGTTCTGCCTGGCGACAATGTAATTTTAACAGATTATGCCAAGAACATGTTTTTCACCTGAAAGCTCAAAACCTAACCCTTTTTCCCTATTTGCACTAGCTTGATTATGCCAAGTGTATGATTAGTCAAATTTCGCGTTTTATCAACAGATAAGCCCATTTTAAATTATCGACGCGGTTACTGGTAATTTGTCAATTTATGCATTTTGCTTAAAGCCGAATGATTTATTTAGCCAAATTACACGCTCCTTTCCCTGAATGTGAAATTCTTTTAGGGATTATCGTCTTATGCCTTGGATATTACGAGTTTATGAAGTGATTTGTGACACAAATACCAACATGGGTCCCCGAAGGCCAAGAACGCCCAGTCAAATGATGACTGATGCACTCTTGGACCTTCGTGGGCTCGAGATAGTCTCCGATACACAAATCCATGCGCATTATTTAAAGCTAACGCGTTTAATTTACAATTTATCATCTGATCAATGCCAAACGAAAAATACGGTTGCATGCAATCATATATCAATCACGATTATAACACATATTTTACGAAGCCGACGCTGCCATGATCACGAGTAGCGCATGCAAACATGCAAGAATACACAAATATAATATTTAACGGAATCGATAAAACAACGCCGACTCATGGAAGCGGAGAAACATAAAAACACGTATTACCACGTCATGTACGCATAATAAACGAGATATGAACGTATTGAAAGAATATGCGTATTGTCGGTCGGGGACCCAAGTAGGACATGTTGGAAGTCCTTTTATTTTTTTTTAGAATGCCTAAGGACTGAACTGAATAATTTCAAAAGAACTGAGGCTGATTTGAAAATTTGACTAAAATCCCAGGGACTGATTTGGAACTACTCAAAAAGTCAGGGACTGCTTTGAAAATGCTGGATTCGACCGGGGACCAATCTGGATTCATCAATAAAGTCAGGGGCTGAGCTTAAAACACTGAAAATTACCTGGGATTTTATTGAAACAGATCTGAAAGATTAGGGGTGATATGGAAAAAGTGGAAAGAGTTGCAAGGACCGAACTGAAACATATTTTCAAAAATATCCTTGACTGATTTGAATCGTTTGAAAAATTCAGTGGCTGAATGAAAAATACTGAAAATGGCCTAGGATTTGATTGAAACAAATCTGAAAGTTTAGGGCTGATCTGGAAAAAAGTGAAAAGAGTTACGGGGACTGAACTAAAACAAATTGAAAACTTTGTAAAATCGAGTTTGGAATAATCTCGATCATCAACACGGTTCACAAACATTCATTTCACGTTATCACCATCTAAACGAACATCAATATATGAAAATGAGGCCCTATACATGCTATTAAGTCGGGATTTATACCTAGCTTCGGGGAGAGTAAAATCTGGAGGTCGGGTGGGAAGAGGCGGGTCGGTGCCCGATCGGGTCTGGCAGACCCAACTGGAGGAAAACGCCTGGAAAGAGGAAGCTAGCTAGTCTGAGTGGTTCAAGCGGCTTCTCCGAGCTAGCGGGGTGGCTTTGGGCTCTCGAAGGAGGTCGTGTGTGGCCTCCAGTGATCAGCTGTGCTAGCTTGAAAGAGCACGAACATACCCGGTTAGAATAAAGGAAACCGGGAGAGACAAAGGATGGCTCAAGTGGCTGTATGCGGTTGCACCCGACCCCGGGAGGTCCTTGAGCACAGCTGGAGGTGGTTCACCGGTCGAAGAAGCTCGGGTTTGCCCGTGTGAGAAAGGAGCTGAGGGTGGTCGGGTCGTGAAAGTTGAGTCGGCTGGGGTGAAGTTGAGCTAAAGGTTCACTAGTCTGAGGTGAGGGTGACTGAGCTAAAGGTTTCTGTTCTGAGGTGAGGGTGACTGAGCTGAAGGTTTCTGTTATGAGGTGAGGGTGAGTAAGGGAGTTGAGAAGAGCTGCCTGGTGGGAAGAACGAGCATGAGAGAGAGAGAGAGTCGGGCTGAGCTGAGGGTTTGAGTTTTCGCGTGTGGGAGTTCAACAGAGGTTGGTCTGTTGTGTCTTGTCTGTCATCCCTGAAGGAGAGACACGTGAATGGGCGTGAGGGAGAGAGAGACTGAGTCTGCTAGAGAGAAGTCCGGGCTGCAGAAGGTTCAGAGTTGGAGGGAGAGTTCTGATGGAGATAGGGACGGGTGGACTGTGGTTTCGTGTTCTCCAAGAACCCTGATGGACATGAGTCGCCAGAGGAACAGGTTTCGGTCAAGAAGAGGGCATGCCAAGTTGATCTGAGCCACTTTAGAGTTGACGTGAGGGAGATAAGAGAAAGGGACACGGACGGCAACAGTTCTGCAGAAGGAGCAGACAGATCAGAGGAGAAGAAAAGGAAAAAGGTCGGGTGGTCAGAGAAAGGCTCGATGTTCGGGGTTGCAGGTGGGGAAGGTGGCTGCAGGCTTGGGTGATCAGAGGAGAAGAGAGGAAAGGAAAAGGGGAAGAAGAAGAAAGTTGGCAGGCTCGGGCAGGGGATGGCAGAGAGCGAAAAGAAAAGAAAAAAAGAAAAGGAAAGGAAGATGGCAAGTGTTTAGGTCTGGCTATTACAGAAAAGAACAAAAAGAAGAAAGGAGTGCAGGTCTGCTGGGCAAGCAATCAGGCGGAAGAGGAAAGAAAAGAAGGCAAGAATAAAAGAAAAAGGAAAAAGGAAACGGGATAGAAAATGAAAAGTGGGCGGGAAGAAACAGGCTGTGGAAGTCAAACGCTCGTTTGACTTCTTTTTTGAGCTTTAGAAATTTAAATTTGACGCAAAGACTAGGCTTTGTTTGGCAACAAAAAAATTTTTAACTTAACTCGCAAACAGACAAAAAGGGGGGTCCAATAGTAAAATAGAGGGACCCACCAAAGACTAAAAAATTCGACTCTTGTCTTGCCCTAATTTTTTTTTTTCACAGAAAGAACTGTCGGTGCAATTAGAGGGTAAGGGTCCTCGTTCTTGCTAACCGAGAGAAGAATAGCCTTCGACGCTATTGAAGCTCCAGCATCTGCCCCGATTTCGACCCCATTTTCCTTCGTCGCATCGTAGAAGACATCGACATCGGTAACTTCAACCTCCTAATCGACGTTGGCGAGTCGTAATTCCATGAAATCTCTGTTCTTCAAGCTGGCGACAGTGGTTTGGGGTTCCATGTAATCGGTCCACATTTCACCGAAATCGACGGCACGAAGAATGTAATCGATGTCAGAATTTCGCAACTACTAAGAAGCAATACTCAATTTCACGGATAACTAACCTCCCAGCTTGTAATTTTTCCTTACTTGATTGGGCAGAAGAAGCGGGAGAGAGGACCTGCAAGAACAGGGCAAAGTCCCCCCTTTGTCATGAGGGATTCCTCGAATTTGTGACGTCTGCAACAGAAGGACATAGATTCCCTCCTTTGGGCTTTTTCGAGGGTCCTTCCACTTCTCTATTCACCTGCACGCGAGGCTTTAAGAATCGCGTCTCCTCCGCTTGGGAACGCCATCTGCATTTGAGGTAATTTATGCTTTCCACTCGCCATCACTTCATATCTGTTGCATAATTTTATGGCTTGTCTTGCTTCTTTGGTCACTGAGAGGCAATCTTTTGTTCTTGTTTCGCTGAATGTCAGTGTGAAGCTTCTTTTCTTGTTCCGTGTAATGCGAATTTGAAGCTGTTGTGTTGTTGTTTCAATATGTCTGCGGTCTAAGCTTCTGTTCTTCTTTCAATTTGGTTGAGTGATATGCTTCTCTTCTTGTGTCGGTTACTGTTACTGTGCAGCTGTCTAGTCGATACATCATTTACCTAATATTTCTCACATGTTAGAATATTTTACACAAATTATGTGGTAGCTTTTTCCATGCTGTTATTCTCTCAATCTGTGATTTGTTGCATTGTTAGGGTTAATCTAAGCAGTCAAGGGTTTATCTGAATACAAATTAACCTGTTTTATGAGTAATTGAATTTAGATCTACTGCAAGTTGTTTCTGTTGTGTTAATCGTATTTTTTGCCTATTATGTGTGCAAGTTGTGGTCCAAAAAGTGCATCGATCAGGGCTCTAAAGGGTGAGCATGTACTCGAATGGAGTGATGAGATGGAGTTGGCCTTCATCCATATCATGCTTGAGAAGTTCAAAGTGACCCAGACGGCTTCCTGGAAGAGACCTCATTGGGAAGAGATGACGAAGGAAATAGAAAAGCAATTTCCTAAAGCGCAACTTTGATGGACGAAGGTAAGGGACAAGTGTGCTAGGTTGAAAGGGACGTACAAGCAGTTCACTGAGCTAAAGAACAATACTGGAGTAGGATGTGATGCAGACACGAACACCAACAAGGCCAGCTCGATGTCTGGGATATGTTCATCAAGGTACATGGTTTATTATTTATGTTATTGTCTTATGCGCGTGAAGTTGATTTCCTAATAATATGAGTTATGAAGTGCTAACAATTCCTTCTAGGTAAAATGCCGACTATAACTTCAATTTACTAGATATTTGCATGCCCTTTGTTCATACGTTTGCTTTCTATAGTTCCTTCTTATCTATTGAACTGTTCCTGTAACATATTCCTTATCTTAACGTGTAGAAGAACGGGGCATTCAAGGCATTTCGAACCAAAGGTTGCAAGCACTACACCCTACTGAATGAGCTTTTCAGTTCTTCAATTGCCACTGGTGCTCTTCGCATTTTTTTGACCAATCCACCGACAACTTCATCTAAGGAACGACGGTTGCATGCGGCATTCATGTCAGCATCGAGGGGAAAGCAGAAATAGTATGCCAACATCGGAGAGGGCTCCGACGAGAGTGACGACACCGTCAATGTTCAAGAGCCAATTATATCAGAGTCCCGACGTCGAATGCCTAAAAGTGCATTTTTTGCCTATTATGTGTGGAAGTTGTAGTCTAAAAAGTGCATCGATCATGACTCTAAAGGGTGAGCATGTACTTGAATGGAGTGATGAGATGGAGTTGGTCTTCATCCATATCATGCTTGAGAAGTTCAAAGTGACCCAAACGACTTATTAGAAGAGACCTCATTGGGAAGAGATGACGAAGGAAATAGAAAAGCAATTTCCTGAAGCGCAACTTTGCTAGACGAAGGTAAGGGACAAGTGTGCTAGGTTGAAAAGGATGTACAAGCAGTTCACTAAGCTAAAGAACCACACTGGAGTGGGATGGGACGCAGGCACGAACACCATCAAGGCCAGCCCCGATGTCTGGGATATGTTCATCAAGGTACACGGTTTATTATTTATGTTATTGTCTTCTGCGCGTGAAGTTGATTTCCTAATAATATGAGTTATGAAGTGCTAACAATTCCTTCTAGGTAAAATGCCGACTATAACTTCAATTTACTAGATATTTGCATGTCCTTTGTTCATACGTTTGCTTTCTATAGTTCCTTCTTATCTATTGAACTGTTCCCGTAACATATCCTTATCTCAACGTGCAGAAGAACAGGGCATTCAAGGCATTCCGAACCAAAGGTTGCAAGCACTACACCCTACTAAATGAGCTTTTCAGTTCTTCAATTGCTACCGGTGCTCTTCGCATCTCTTCGACCAATCCACCGACAACTTCATCTGAGGAACGACGGTTGCATGCGGCATTCATGTCAGCATCGAGGGGAAAGCAGAAATAGTATGTCAACATCGGAGAGGGCTCCGATGAGAGTGACGAACCCGTCAATGTTCAAGAGCCAATTATATCAGAGTCCCGACGTCAAATGCCAAAAAGAGTTTCATCGGAAAGGTCCATGATGCAGGAGTGCATGGAATTGCTCAGGGAGAGCTTCAACAAGAAGGCTTCCGAAACCCCATCGGCGTCGAAGAGAAGCAAGTCCGTTTGAAGCCCTGAGAAGCCAAAGAAGAATAGCGTTGAGGAAGTGTCAGCACCCCATTTTGGTCAACCGGCTCTGACAGAGGATTTTCGACCAAAGCTCGGGACACTATTCACGATCGGAAAACCGGAGGCGAACATGCTGGCACGAAATCATGAATTACAGGAGAGAAGCAGGGTCCACTAGGAAAGCACAGGAGGGCAATCGGAAGAGTAGACAGACGACGAGTCCTGAAGCAACAGGAGCTGGCACTGTGACACTATTCATCACCGGATCACCGAAGCGTCGGAAGGTATCCAATATGGGACCCTAAAAATCCCTCTTGCTGCCAAAATGACCAATGGCACGTCCGGGCGCATTTCAGACGCATCCTGCTTAAGCCGGGGCACCCCCGAACTCTCATAGACGCCTTTTCTGACAGGGCTCCCGGGAGGCCCGATTCACGAATAGATAAACGGCACCCGAAAACAGGCTTGCACACACCCAAGGACCGCCAACACCATGGAACAAGCTTCAGACCGCCTTTCGGGGTTCGTCTTGATCTCCCGACCCAAAAAAAGGGCCCCTTTCAGACGGGATCTAGCGCTCGGAACTCATTCGGTGGAAAGTTGACGTCCGAGTTTCACACCACTCACTACCTACAACTCCTAGGACTAGGGAAATCGTTTCGCCTCGGGCCAAGCAAGTCAGTTAGGTTTCCCGAGTGACATTTCAGTGGTCACGAACGCCTCTCGGCAAGTCTTCAGGGCACGTTTATGACAAACGGGGGCCATAGCGATCTCCAAACACCTCAGGGCATTCGGGAAACACTGATAAAAATCGAATCGCAAGTCCTTAGGTCATCTCCGGCTAATGGTCTTCGGTCAGGGACGGCGAGCCAACGATCCCGCACGGGACAAAAAGGCTCACCGAGACGAGCATTACAATGCACAAATGAGCAATTGGAGAGCGGGACTGTTAATTCCACTCCGAATGTCCAAACGGGACAAAACTGACTCTCGAGGCGCCGAGTCGCCCGAACATTCGCTCACATGACATATGGCGATATTAGGCTCATTCAAATTCCCTTCGTGCAAGCAATCCAAATCTATTAATTAATTGGACATCGGGGATCGGACACGCGTTCAATCAAGTCTCGAGCTTTTTCCGGCTTTTCTCTTAGTCGAATGGGACCCACAGCTCAGCCAAGCCAAGCCTCCAAGCCACGGCTCAAACCCTAAGCCTCGGCTCAATCCCCAAGCCACGGTTTGGTGGCAATTAGCCACGGCTCAAACCTTTGGCCGGCGGCTCCAAGCTCCAACAAGCTCCCTCCACCACAAAAATTCAAATTTCTTCTTACACACTTACATCCATCACTTCCCATCACCTCCTATCACCTCTCCTCTTGCTTTCCCTCCACTCAACATGACCATTTCCCCTCCCTAACCTCTCTTTAATTTTCGGCAGCCCCTTTTCCCTCCTTAAACCACACTTAACTTCACTTAATCACACCATTAGTCTTTCCTATAAGTTCCCATTCATCATTAAGCTTAATCACTTCTTCATTCCCACTCTCTCTCAAGCCAACTTCTCTCTAAAAAGCTCTCAACCTCCAGCCCTTTCCCTCATCCTCGCACAGCCCATCCCAAGGCCGAAACCGACCAAACCCGACAAAAAACCACCCGGTATTCCGATAACCACCCGACCCGACTTAAGCCTAACATCCTCAAACTTCCTAGCCTACATATTTCCCACCCCCTAAGTCCATTTCCGGGCTTAGATTTTCGGTTTGAAGCCTTCAACATCACGTTCCAGCCGTGAAGAGAGTCGGGTCTCAAGAACGTTCCCCGGGGCATCCGAGCTTCAACAACGTGCCATTTTCTCCCACGACTTTGCCGAGTCGTGCCATCACGTTCAAAGGGTTCCTCATAACCCTCACTCTCCCCCGTGAAGAGGTGGTCACAGTCCGAGAGCCATACCACCGTGCACAACCTCCGTTTCATCCGTTTTCTCTTTACCGGGTTCGTTGGTTTTTACCGAACTTTCCTTCACTATTTCGAGCTTGTCCAGGGTTTGGCACGTTCAGGACCATCCACGAACACCTAGATCCGTCTCTTAGGAGTCCAAGGAGCCCGATCTTGCACAGTGCCCGGGTCGAAGCTAGCGTGCCGAGCTCGATCTTCCCAAGTTGTCACGGTCGCTACTTACGGGTACTCACTGCCCGTAGCATCCAGCCGAGTCTTGCGACTCCCAAGGCCGCTTCCTCGACTCTTTCCCTCGTGCATCGAGGCTAGGTAACGTCCCTCTACGACTTAGAGAAGCTAGGATCCTCGCTGTTTGCTTGTGTGAAGTGCTAATGCGATTTAAAGAACCCGAATGCATGAAAGTTGATATCTTTTTTCTAGATCCGTGCTTCCCATGCATTTCCATGCACGTACGTCCATTATAGCCCCTTTGCATGTCCATGCCATGTCCGTGTGATATATGAACTCACGTGCCATGATAGGAAACGGCTCGGATCGGGATGGGAGAGACCCCCTTGGCCATTGTTGAGCCACGGGAACTCACGGCCTAGTCTCAAGGGAGAGACCCGTGAGCTCCTTTGGCTTGCCCGGGGCTAGGACAGTCTCTCTCTTCTCCGAAACGAGTCGATTCCTATGTCTCCATACCGTTAATCAAGTGTAACACATTAGCATGACAGGAACGGCTCGGAATCTAGGAGGGAGAGGCCTTAGAGGGGTCGATTGCGCCAAGGATCCTGCGGCCATCTCCTTTATCATGTGGCCGTGGGGTTCCTTGACCCACCCGAAGCCTCGGGGCTCTTCATTTCGTGAGGCCGTGTATTTCCCGTGATTCGTTTCCGAGTTTACCGTTAAATGAGTAAATGTTGTTTTGTTGATTCCTTAAATATGGTGTTTTGAGTGTTTCACGTGTTTATTTGTGTAAGTCGAGATCATGTTGATATTGATTTAGTGAAATGAGTGTTATTTTCATGTGAATGTTACTTGGTGTATGCAAGGAACGATTAGGAATGGCGTGAGAGACCCACCGAAACTCGAATCGGGTCAAGGAGTATTCGGCCAATCATCCTTAGGGGATGGCCGAATCCTTCGTGAACTCTTTTGGAGTTCCGGTTGGCCTCTTCATCATTCCGAAGTTGATCCTTGGAATTGTTCGTAATTACGCTTCCTTTTAATTGTTGTCTACATGTTAATTATTTGTTAGGTGTGTTGGTTTCGGACAACCACTCGTTAAATTCATAATACCATAATACAAGGTCGCCGTCAACGAATAATTTCATGAATGGGAGAAACGGGACGTATCATTCGGCTAATTAAATCACTTGGACTAAATAATTGAATAAATTGATTATTAATTCGTAAACGCATCGATGGTTCACGAAACAGCGGAAATGCCATTTTCTTTAAAAGCTCACAATTTCAAAGCACCGAGATGTGTAACACGAATAGAATTGTGTCTAGCGAGTACTCGCGTACTATGACTCGAGTCCGGGCCCAATTTGAGGCGGCTCGAGTCGAGACGCTCGAGTCCTTTTTAGACCTCTTCGTGTCACGCGATCTTTAATTTATATGTGAACCACACACGTTTTACCGATTAAGGGCATAATCGTCATTCCGCGATCCACCGATATCCTAAGCATTAGGGAGTCGGAAACACCTCGATCTATGGACGGAAAAAGGCGACCCGTTCGGGTGCGAGTTTCATTCGCACGGCCCATTCCGTCCATTTTCGGTGTTTCTATCTCTCTATTATAGATTCGGTGGCGACCATTTTATTTCTGTTGCAAAACACAAAAAAAACCGGATTAATCACGCATTCGGCTTAATCAAACATTAGTTAATGGATAGGCGGAATGCTAGATTCCAATCTAGAGTCAAAATACGGGTTTGGCAAATTCGGTGAAACCGCAGTGACACCTCACTAAATAGAGTTCTAAAACAAATTCACACATGTAATTGGCCTAGAACCATATCCCAGCCCACCTCTTTGTTTGCCTAGGTTAGATACATTGTTTGCTAATCAACCCCGGTTAATAACTGATTAAATCAAGTACATTCGACTTAATATACAACTTGTCTGTATTTATCTATATTTGTCAGTTATTGTCTATTTTTCATCAGTTTTATCAGTTTTCTTCCGTTTTCCATTTGCTTTTGCTAATTTGTTGCGGTTCGGATCCGAACCCATAGGTTACGTGTTGCACGGGGTCCAACGCCCCAAATCACCGAACACGAGGTCCAACGCCTTCTAACTCACTGAGCGCGTGCAACCCGAGTGCGGAATGGGATCTAACCTCGAGTCACCATCACACTCCAAATATGACCTATGTGGATGGCAAATTGGATTGGATGTGTGAAACGTGGTTAGATATCACCCGGGAGCTCGATTGGTCCAACGGTTATAGTGGGGACTAATCGGTTCTCCTGCAAACCGTCGGTTCGATCGGACCCGACCCCCGGCTCTTGGAGCCCGCGTTACCTTAATTTATTTATTGGTCATTCAAAACACACGGTGAGCCGGAGCGGAATATTGACCCAATGCAAACCGATCGAGATCCATTTACTTTATTTAGTTGTATTCTGTAATTATTCGAGTGTACATTGTGAGGATCTTATTTGTACATCTATTCATTCATTTGTAAGGATCCCCGATCGGCAAGCGAGAGGTCCGAGTGTTGAACCGGTCAAGTCGGTCTATTAATGCCTAGAGACGAGTAAGCCCGAATACTCGCGGTTTCGGTTCACGCAGGGAGTCGACCGCCGTGGTTTGACAAACTGTAAACGTTAGGATAGTGAACCGATTCCTCGACGCACGAGCCTACTCATCTTTTGGGTTCTTGGCCCAACTTGATCAATTCATCGACTTTACGGTGTCAAAACGGGCGAGTCAAGTGCAACCCTAAATCACGCGGTAAATAAACAAAACGGCAAGCCTAGCAAACTAGAGTACCGAAAGGGAGTGCGGGATATAGGCCCGCACGTAATAGAACCCCCGAATCCGGAATTTTCGGTTCCATATGACCATTGCCTTAGTATTTAGGTGTACCCCGTACCCCTAGACCCGGGCGACTCAACGGCCCTCGACCTACGGGTCGTAAACAGTAAGTGGCGACTCCTTCTCACGTGCGTCCGTCGCGCGTCCCCGGGAAGATGGATACTCCCAAGCCGCGTTGCATAGGCTTCGCGCATGCGTGCCCCGACGAGATTAAATTCGGGTGCGCACAGCTTGGCGACTCCACTGGGGACTCTAGAGGGTTCGGGCTCGATTCCGTTTGCTTGCTTGCATGTTTATTTATCACTTTCCGTACATTTATTTTTAAGCACATTTATTTTTTGCATTTACTTTACGCATTTGCATCACATCATTCTAGCGGGTTCTTAGGTACCTTGTCCGAAATCCCACGGGCACCAAAAATAGGAAGTTAGGTTAGTCAGAGGTTCCGAGTAAGGGAACGGATCGAGTCGGCTATGCCACCGAACCGGCCCCCAAAGATCCTCGCTCGATTTCAAGGAATTCACACCCTTGTATCGAGAGCCCCCATCCCTAGTTAGTGGTTCTCCCAATAGCACCGAAAACCATGCATACACAGGGATCGTTATGTTGGACCAATCTTTGCCTTCATGCCGTCAACCACCCCAAAGTAGAGTCGTTGAGTCAGCCCGTAGTTTTTTTTTAGGACGGGCATTTTGTTGTTTTTTTGTGAGAAAGAGTGATGTATATTGTAAAGAACGTGATAATAGTTTATCTTTCCGCACTGCATGCATTATTTTCAAAAACGACTTAGGACATTGCATTGGTTTGATTCCTAAGATGTTAAGTCCACATCTTCTCCATTTAGGTAAGGATGGACCGCTCGGCTCCCGGCCTCAAGCTCGAAGCAATCACACTGCCTAGGCTTGAGATCCTACGCATTTGGAGGACATTCCGCCCGGTGGATCGCGCCTTCGTTCAAGACATTATCGGAGACGTGGTTATGCTCACTGAAGCCCCGGTGGATTGGATCTTCCTAAGGACTGCCACCGAATTCTGGGACCCCCAACATGCAGTGTTCAACTTCTAGGGAACGGAATTGGCACCCACGATCGAGGAATATACGGCGCTCCTTCAGAGGCCCACGCCCACCACCCAAGGCATCTTTGTGCCCAACCCATTCGCGATAATTCAAAGCCAACTCTCTGCCCTCCTCGGTATACCCGTCCAAGAGGTCCACCAAGAACTCCATCAAGGATGGGATCAAGGCATCAGGATCGCGTGGCTTTCAGACTGGACACTTCTTCGCGCATTGACACCTTCGACAGCGTCCTACCAACACGATGCGTGTCACGGGTTCCTGCTTCTAATCTTCGGCACCCTCCTGTTCCCATACACACCAAACCGCATTGACGGGGCTATAGCCCAGGTCGTTCTCCAAGCGGTGGGAGGCCATAGTTATGTGGAGGCTTTACTAGCCGAGACCATTCGGGCTCTAGACTATGTTAGAGAGGTTCGGCGCGGCAGGATGAGAGGATCCCCGCACCTTCTACAAGTTTGGCTCCTCGCACATATACGCCATTTATGCTCATCACATCCTTTCTCCTACATCGCGGACGAGCGGTTGCTGATTGAGCGCCTAGTGCCGGTCTTTCCACCTCCCGAGCGCAGTTTCTCGGAATGGAGGCACTTTTGGCACGAGTTGACACCCGCGCGATTCCTATGGGTCGCTCGTTGGAACCCTGGCGGCCCCATGATCACAGGATGTCCCGGAATAGTGGGAGTCCCTCTTCTCAACCACTTGGGGAGCACGCTCATAATCCCCGGCCGAGTAATCAGACAACTCGGCGACCTACAGGACATTCCCACCGAGGCGGACCGCCTACCCTACCGCATCCAATGGGCCGACTCCACATCCATGGCCCCCGTAAGATTCTTGCAGATCCGAGAGATTCACCGTTAACGGGACGCTAGCACTATACAGCGTCTCTACTTCCCCGAGCATCCCACCGACGAAGAGCGAGCACTTTCCGCCACATCAGCATACGTGGCTCAGTTATATTCACAGGGATCGACGTCGCCACAACGGTCCCGGACCACCCCGATTCCCCGAGCTGCACCTACCTTCGCTCCCGAAGCCGAAAGCTCCACCCAAGCGGCCATGCGCGCAGAGCTACAGTCCATCAGGGAGGAACGAGATAGACTCCGTTGCGAGCTTGTTGACTCTCGTGTGGAGGTCGCGGACTACAGGGAGCTTTAGACGGAGTTAGCTCAAGCACGCGCTCGAATCACGACCTTGGACCGGGAGATGGCCCGCTTAAGCGCTACGTTGGACCGAGCGCAGGCAAGGGCGCGCGGGGCCCCCCACCCCTAGGATTAGCGGACGCACTCATTTTGCCCTCGCTCGGGCCCACGCTGCTCTCAGCCGGCCACCGAGCGCAAAGGGATGTCGGCTTACGTTTATGTTCCTTTTTCCTTTTTCCGTACGCTGTACTTTATAAAACTATGGAACTCGAATCAAGCCAATGCAATGACATTAGCATTTTGAAATTCATGCATCTCATACATCCTGTTTTATCATTTACTCCATACTTGTCGTTTCAAGATGTCGACGTCATGCTTACAAGCTCTTGGAATCCAGGTGATCGCAACTGGCGTCACACCGATACCCAACTCGTCAACGTGTCAGGATGGCGGAAGAGGACCGCGTCGATGTCTCCAAGGAAGTCAATCCACCGGCCCCGGCACATTCTCAGCCGCCCCTGACGCGTGCTCCACCACCTTTGACTCCCGCGGGCGTACTTCCGGCGTATTCGGGCGCCCCTTCTACGCATCTCCCGCCCCCAACGTCTTCAGGGGCGCTTCTTCTGCGAGCCTCACTAACGTCGCCCGCCTCCGACGACCACGCCCGCATCGCAGCACTTAAGGGCACGATCAACCAGTTAGCTGCAAGCATGACCACCAACATGGCGGAACTATTCGCCCTACTCAGGGGACCGAACCGCGCATCCTCAAGCTCTACACCACCTCCGGGACAAGGACCAACGGTCGACCCAACGTCTTGGATTCCGCCAACCCAAGTTCCGGAAAGCACTGATGCTCCCGCACTGCCAACGACGCACACGGCCGCGGCCCACCCATTTACCATCCCCTTTCCACCACCACCGGCCCCCGCAGCCGTCCCTCTACCACCGACAGCGTTCCTCACTTCGGATCAGGCCATGTCTGCACCCCCACCTGTTCCCATGCCGGCCCCAGCCGCAGTCTATACCACCCCTCCGTCGATGGTTTTTCTAGCGCCAAGCGCACCTACTCCAACTCACCCTCAAGTTGCGGAACTCCCTCCTACCCGCCTCTACAACCTCACACCAACTTCCCCTACCAAGCACCGCCGCCCATAAACACTACTTTCCTTGAACCAGGCACGCCGACTCACGCGGCCCAGTTCGCCTCACCGACACACTTTCTTCCCCAGGTAGACGCCGAGCAGGAGCGTAGACTAAATGAGCGCATGCAAATGAGGCTCGACCCGACGCGAGCTATGGTGATTGCAGTCTCTTCCCAGGCATGTGGCTACCCTCGAAATTCAAGATCCCGGAGTTCAAGACCTATGAAGGTACGACAGATCCATGACACCACCTCCGCCATTACCGAGGGAAGATGTTGCAGTATTGGGAATACGAGGAATTTTTCGTCCACTCATTTCAAGATAGCCTGTCAGGATCAGCTCTCGATTGGTTCATGTCCCTAAAGGCCGAGGACATTCCGACGTGGGCAGACCTTTCTCGGAAATTCATCGACCAGTACCAGTACTGTGCGGAAACGCTTCCGACCCCTTTGAAATTGAGCATGAAGGAGATGGCGCACGGCCAAAGATTCGAGGAATACGCTACCAAATGGCGTGCCCAAGCGGCAAAGCACATCCCTCCAATCAGCGAAGTACAACAGATCCAATTATTCCATTCCACCCTGAGAGGAGTGTACTATTCGCACTTATTGGCCCACACCTCTTCATTCTCCGATCTCATCGAGGCCGGGAAGAAGCTTGACTTGGGCATTAAGCTTGCAGGATGGAAGGCCCCACCAATAAAGGAGAGGAACCCTCGAAGAAGGCCTCCGCAATGTCGACTTCTTCTAGTGGAAGAAAGGGGAAGGAGGTAACAGTTAACGCTGTCAATCCAGCACATCCGACGCCCCAACAGTACTTGGTGAACGTCACGTCTGCACCCCCCGTGGTCCCCACCTATGCTCCGCAATATCGGCCTCAACCCCCTACCCAACCGATCTACTATTCTGCATTACCACCTCCACCCCCACCTACGGTGCCGTCGCCCGCTGTCCACCACTATGCCCCTACTCCACCCCGAGCCCTTCAATACCAACCCCCGGCTCCGAGGGTTTCTCAGCCAACCCAACGAGTCCTACCCCCGCAAGGTCAACAGGGCGGTGCAGCACAATCGCGACCACGTAGGCAATACCCGTCCTTGCCGGTCCCACCTTCCCACATTTACCGGCAAATTCGTGACAAGATTGGGACAATAACGCCCGGTCCGAACTTCGATCCAATCATCCAAGATTAAAGCAAGCAGTGCGAGTACCATCGGGGGGCACCAAGGCACACCCTAGACACTTGTTGGAGGTTAAGGGAGAGGATCCAAGAGATGATTAATGCGAAGGAGCTCGTATTCAATGTTGTAAGATCTCCGAATGTACAAGCTAATCCCCTCCCCGACCATGGACCGGCTCGAGGGCCCTCCATCAATATGATCACCGTATGCACACCAGGGGAGGGCGAAAGCGAGCAAGGCTGCCCCTCTCCCTTCGTGATTGAGTATGTCCCCGCAGAAGCTGCAGTCGGGTTCACCGGGATTGACGCACCTCTTGCCCCATTCGTCATAGATGTTCCCGCCCGAGAACCATAATCGGACGACAAGGTCCCCTGGACCTATGAGGGAGGTGTCGGAAGCCTCGAGCAACAATTCGGCATCATGGGCATAACACGCTCAGGACGGGTATATGAGAATCCCACAACCACAAACAAAGGGAAGGCACCCACCGCAGAAACCGAAGCGATACCCGGAGTCCCGCTTACTCCGCCCAAGGAGGTAACCGAAGAAGAAGCTGAAGCCTTCATGAAAATCATCAAGGCAAGTGAGTATAAGGTAGTGGAATAGATGGCCAAATCTCCGGCCCATATGTCGTTGCTCGCCCCCCCTCCTCAGCTCGGAACCACATAGGGAAGCCCTCCTGCGGGTCCTAACGGCCGCACTAGTTCCCAAGGGGACATCTCCGGACTGGATAGAGGAAACCATCAACTCGATCTTCTCCAATACGATCACGTTTTCGGACAACGATCTCCCCACTGAAGGATGCGCACATTCCCAGGCATTGCACATTGTCTGCAAATGCAACAACCATATTGTTGGTCGAGTCATGATTGACAACGGCTCCGCGCTCAACGTGTGCCCGGTGACTACTTTGAAGCAGATGAACGTGGACCTCAACCGCGTCCGCCCTAGTAAAACAGCGGTCCGAGCTTTTGATGGCTCGCGGAGGGAGGTGAACGGAGAAATCGACCTCCTCATAGATATCGGCCCATGCTCTTTCAACGTCACATTCCAAGTGCTGGATATCCCGAACGCCTTCAGTCTACTACTCGGAAGGCCTTGGATCCACTCGGCCGGCGCCATTCTCTCCTCTCTACATCAGAAGCTAAAATTCATCGTCGAGGAGAGGATCATCACGGTCAAAGGGGAGGAAGATTACGCCATCTATAAAGAGACGGTGGTCCCTTACATCTGCGTCGGAAACGACGAAAACCTGCCCTTCCACTCCTTTGAGACCATCTCCGTCATTCGAGATTACGGAGAGGTCGGACCATCCCGCGCCGACCGCATGATAGGGAAAGTTCTCTTGCGCCACAACTACATCCCCGGCACCGGCCTTGGGGCGCGCGGGCAAGGGATCAACCGCCCCATTGAAGTTGAAGAGTACAAGCATAGGAGGGGACTCGGCTTTCGCCCCTCCTGCCATGAAATCATTGAAGCCCGCAGGGGAAACCACCTCCACCGCCTCGCCATGCACTATGGGAGGCTCAACAGGGGCATGCAAGTTCCCTCGCTGTCTCACTTCTTTCCCGAACCTCCACTCATCATCAAGAGCACCCTTGACGGCCCTTGCTCGGATTTCGATGACACGCCTGACGCTTCGCCAACTGTGTATGCCGTCACTGAGGAGATTCCTTCAGGGGTTCACATCCGCCCGGCGCAGGAAAACGAGGAGCTTAACAACTGGACCTCAGTCTTGCACTATTCGACTGTGATCGCCGATGTATAAGATTTATCTATGTACAAGATGTTTCCCGCGTGTTGGCGTAGCCATAGGCCGCACGACGGAAGAGGGACCTCTATTATGGTTTCACGATCCATACTATCAATGAATTCCCTACATGCATTTTTTTGATTTCCTGTGTGTCCTATCCTCTTTCCCTGCTCTCTCGTTCACCGCGTTCTAAATTTTCTAAGACAATCCTTTCAATTTTCCAGGCTCCACTCGAATCCAAATCATCGACACATCGATTCGAACCCATCCGAAGAGTATCTCGGAGAGCCCGTACCCATATACTTCGGGGAAGGGCTCGACGAAGACAGTCAAGCGCCCGAGATAGAAGAGAGTTTGCGCCACCTCGAGGATCGCCAGCTCACTTCAGTCGAGCCAACGGAGGAGATCAATGTGGGCACCGAAAATGAGCCCCGTACCTTAAAGATTGGCACAGGCCTCGACCCAACGCAACGAGCCCGAATGATCGACTTCCTAACAAGATACCAAGAAGTCTTTGCCTGGTTCTACGCCGACATGCTGGGTCTAGACCCGTCGATAGTCAAGCACTTCCTCCCGCTAGACACTGAGAAGTTCCCGCCCAAACGGCAGCAGTTACGACGGCAACGGGCAAGCCTCCTCCTTCGCATCAAAGAGGAGGTTGTCAAGCAGATCAATGCGGGCTTTCTCGAAGTCTGTAACTATTCCGAATGGGTGGCAAATATTGTGCCAGTAGAAAAGAAAGACAGAAGGGTTCAAGTTTGCGTCGACTACCGAGACCTCAACAAGGCTAGTCCCAAAGACAACTTTCCATTACCTCACATTGACGTCTTGGTCGACAACACCGCGCGCCATACTCAATTCTCCTTTATGGACGGCTTCTCTGGATATAACCAAATCCGGATGGCCGAAGAAGACAAGATCAAGACGACGTTCACGACAATGTGGGGAACCTTCTGTTATCGAGTCATCCCTTTCGGCCTCAAGAACGCCGGGGCAACCTATCAAAGGGCCATGGTCACGTTGTTCCACGACATGATGCACAAGGAAATAGAGGTCTACGTCGATAACATGATCGCCAAGTCAAGAGAAAGGGAAGATCACATCGTCAACTTGAAGCGTCTCTTCGACCGCTTAAAAGAGTACAAACTCCGGCTTAATCCGGCAAAATGCACATTCGGCGCCAGGTCGGGGAAGTTGTTGGGGTTTGTAGTCAGTGAACGCGGCATCGAAGTTGATCCAGATAAAGTCAAGGCCATTAGAGAACTCCCTCCACCGTCATTGGTCCGTGAAGTACGAGGCTTCATAGGGCGTTTGAACTACATCGCACGATTCATTGCAAACCTGACAGACAAATGCCAACCACTCTTTCGCTTGCTCCGCAAGAACACAGCAATAGAATGAAACGAAGAATGTCATAAGGCCTTCGACACCATCAAGGCATATCTAGTTCAACCGCCTATATTGGTTCCGCCTACACCAGGCCGCCCCCTCGTACTTTACCTAACGGTGCGCCGACAATCATTGGGGTGCATGTTAGGGCAGGAGGAAGAATCCTCACACGCGGAACACGCAATCTACTATCTGAGCAAAAAGTTCACCGACGGAGAATCCAATTATCCGAAAATTGAGAAGATGTGTTGTGCATTGGTGTGGGTCATGCAGAGACTCTGACAATACACTCTTTATCACACCATTCGCTTGTTGTCAAAGACGGACCCCTTGAAGTATTTGCTTGATAGCCCATCCTCTATGCGGAACATCGCCAAGTGGCGTTGTCAATTAACGGAATATGACATTGAGTACGTGTCCCGTACCTCGGTCAAAGGGCAGGCGATCGCGAATCATTTGGCAGAATTCCCAATTGAGGACAGCACGCCGATCAATCCCGACTTCCCAGACGATGGAATTCTCCAAGTAGATGACGAGGAAGAGAAACCGGGGTGGAAAATGTACTTTGACGGTGCCGTCAACTCCACGGGATCCGGCATCGGCGCAGTACTGATATCCCCGGACGGACGCTATTACCCGGTGGCGGCAAAAATTGATTTCCCATGCACCAATAACGTGGCCGAGTACGAGGCATGCATCCTCGGCTTACAAGCGGCAATCGACTTCAAGGTGATAGAGCTAGAAGTATTCAGCAACTCTATGCTCACAATCTTCCAAACATTGGGGCAGTGGAAGACAAAGGATGCAAAGTTGGTGTCATACCACGAGTACCTCGAGAAGTTAGCGGAGAGCTTCGAAGACATCTCGTTCACCTATACCCCACGCATGACAAATCAGTTCGCAGATGCGCTTGCAACGCTCGCCTCCATGGTGAACATCACGAGGGAAAACCTTATCGAGCCCCTCGAGATTGAGATAGCCAAAGGACCGGCGCACTGTAACGCAATCGAAGCGTCCGAGGCGAAGCCGTGGTATGAAGACATTAAGAACTTCTTACGAACCGGCCAATACCCCCCATTCGCCGATCGCCGCGATTGAAAGACGCTCAGACGCCTCGCGATACACTATTTTTTGAGCGGCAAGATACTCTACCGCCGTTCTTTTGACTCCACGCTCCTCCGGTGCATCGATGAACACGAATCACGACGTCTCATGGAGGAAATGCACAGGGGAACTGTGGACCCCATATGAATGGTCTCATGCTCGCTAAGAAGATTATGCGCTTAGGCTATTATTGGTACACCATGGAGAGTGATTGTGTGAAGCATGTCAGGCATTGCCACCGATGTCAGGTTTACGCCGATCAGATCAAAGCGCCACCCAATGAGCTACGCCCCATGACGGCACCATGGCCTTTTTCAATGTGGGGAATGGATGTGATCGGCCCGATCAACCCCAAAGCGTCTAACGGACATATGTTTATCTTGGTGGCAATTAATTACTTCACCAAATGGATCGAGGCCATCACTCTCGCGTCGGTCACCGTAAAAACCGTGGCCCGTTTCCTCAGATGCGACGTCATTGCCCGGTACGGGGTCCCGGCAACGATCATCACGGACAACGCCAAGAACCTAAATAACAAAGTCATCGACGAGCTCTGTGCCCAATTCAAAATCCAGCATCGCAATTCCACTCCATACCGTCCACAAATGAACGGTGCGGTGAAAGCTGCGAACAAGAACATCAAGAAGATCATCGAAAAGATGACAGTGAATTACAAGGACTGGCACGAGATGCTCCCTTACGCGCTCTTGGCATACCGAACGTCGATCCGGACCTCCACGGGGGCGACTCCATACTCCTTGGTCTACGGCATGGAAGCAGTCCTCCCAATTGAGGTTGAAATCCCTTCCATGAGGATTCTTGCCGAAACCGAACTTGAAGAAGCAGAATGGGCAAAACAGCGTTACGAACAGTTAAACTTCATTGATGAAAAGAGACTGAAAGCGCTATGCCATGGACAGTGCTACCAGCAAAGAATGGCTCGAGCATTCAACGCAAGAGTCCGTCACCGCGAATTCAACCCCGGTGACCTCGTTTTGAGGAAAGTCCTACACGTCACACCGGACTCCCGGGGAATGTTCTCGTACAAATATGATGGACCCTTTGTTGTCAAGGAAACTTTCTCCGGGGGAGCCGTCATTTTAAGCGACATGGACGGGACTGAAAATGCGCTCCCGGTCAATGCCGATGCCATCAAGAAATATTATCCATGACCACCCATGTTTGTATCTCAGTGGCCGGACCTCGTGTCCATTTCTTTTATAATACCTTTTTCATTATCATTCTTCTATGTGTATACAGACTCCCATCATCCTCTTCACCACGAAACCTTCCTGAGAGAAAAGAAGAATAATTTCCCCGCTAGGTCGAAAACCTCCCTGAGGCGGCCTAGGCAAAAGTTAGGGAATGAGGGGCGTGGCTTAAAATCCCGCAAAAAGGGGAGTCGTGGCAAAAGGAGAGCATAAATCATTTCCTCGCTAGGTCTAAAACCCTCGAAAAAAGGGGAGGGGGGGGGGGGCTAGGCAAAAGTCAGAGGACCCGAGAGGTGCGATCTCACCCGAAACACGGGTGATCGTAGCAAAATGTGAGCATTCATGTGAGAAAAATCAAATAAAATACCCCGCTAGGTTATCACGCATCTCGCGGCCTAGGCAAAAGTTAGGGGACAATGTCGGCTCGGCCAAGAAAGAAAGGCAACACTCCTCCGTGCAGCTACACCGAGTAGTGGTTCGACATCCTCCGACGCAAGCAAACTCTCTTCGGTTCTCCAGGCTTGAGACTCGCCTCGAAGTGGGGTCGAATCAACGTATCCTTGATTTGGAGGATCCCATAAGATCTCTCCCTTTACCTTACGCACATATTCCACGGGTTACCCGTTCCAGGAAAAGGCCATTCTCCGATAGGGACACGACCGCCCTCCAAACGGCCACCAATAGCGAATCCCCGATACATCTTTACATAGATTCTTCTTATATACCTTGGTCTTGTCGATTAGGCGCAACTGATATCCTTTGTAAGTTTCCCTCTCTCCGTGCACAGGTGCAATTGGGAATCCCAAGGGGCATCTCCTTCTTGACGAATATGCGATTGACTCATGCGGCAGAACGCAACCTCGAACAGAGTGGAGGGCACTATAGGGAACCTCCTTGACTCCAGTTCGAGGAAGTAACAAATAACAATCTCGACTCGGGACGGAGCAATCCACCTCCGCCGCCGCCTAGTGCAGATCCCCGCCTCTACTTTCCCTTACACATCTCGCACTTTACTGCTTTTTACGGGTTTCGGCCTAGTGATTTTACTGCTCTCTACGGGTTTCGGCCTAGTGATTCTACTGCTTTCTACGAGCCTCGGCCTAGTGATTCTACTGCTTTCTACGGGCTTCGGCCTAGTGACTTTTACTACTTTCTACGGGCTTTGGCTTAGTGATTTTATTGCTTTCTATGGGCTCGGGACACTATTCACGATCAAAAAACCTGAGGCGAACATGCTGGCACGAAATCATGAATTACAGGAGAGAAGCAGGGTCCACTAGGAAAGAACAGGAGGGCAATCGGAAGAGTAGACAGATGACGAGTCCCGAAGCAACAGGAGCTGGCACTGTGACACTATTCATCACCGAATCACCGAAGCGTCGGAAGGTATCCAATATGGGACCCAAAAAATCCCTCTTGCTGCCAAAATGACCAATGGCACGTCCGGGCACATTTCAAACGCATCATGCTTAAGTCGGGGCACCCCCAAACTCTCACAGACGTCTTTCCTAACAGGGCTCCCGGGAGGCCCGATTCAAGAATAGATAAACGGCACTCGAAAACAGGCTTGCACACACCCAAAAACCGCCAAGACCATGGAACAAGCTTCAGACCGCCTTCCGGGGTTCGTCTTGATCTCCCGAGTGACTCCCGACCCAAAAAAAGGGCCCCTTTCCGACGGGATCTAGCGCTCGGAACTCATTCGGTGGAAAGTTGACGTCCGAGTTTCACACCACTCACTCCCTACAACTCTTAGGACTAGGGAAATCGTTTCGCCTTGGGCCAAGCAAGTCAGTTAGGTTTCCCGAGTGACATTTCAGTGGTCACGAACGCCTCTCGGCAAGTTTTCGGGGCACGTTTCTGACAAACGGGGGCCATAGCGATCTCCGAACACCTCAGGGCATTCGGAAAACACTGATAAAAACCGAATCGCAAGTCCCTAGGTCATCTCCGGCTAATGGTCTTCGGTCAGGGACGGCGAGCCAACGATCCCGCACGGGACAAAAAGGCTCACCGAGACGAGCATTACAATGCACAAATGAGCAATTGGAGAACGGGACGGTTAATTCCACTCCGAACGCCCAAACGGGACAAAACTGACTCTCGACGCGCCGAGTCTCCCGAACATTCGCTCACATGACATATGGCGATATTAGGCTCATTCAAATTCCCTTCATGCAAGCATTCCAAATCTATTAATTAATTGGACATCGGGGATCGAACGCGCGTTCAATCAAGTCTCGAGCTTTTTCCGGCTTTTCTCTTAGTCGAATGGGACCCACAGCTCAGCCAAGCCAAGCCTCCAAGCCACGGCTCAAACCCTAAGCCTCGGCTCAATCCCCAAGCCACGATTTGGCCGCAATTAGCCACGGCTCAAACCCTTGGCCGGCGGCTCCAAGCTCCAAGAAGCTCCCTCCACCACAAAAATTCAAATTTCTTCTTACACACTTACATCCATCACTTCCCATCACCTCCTATCACCTCTCCTCTTGCTTTCCCTCCACTCAACATGACCATTTCCCCTCCCTAACCTCTCTTTAATTTTCGACAGCCCCTTTTCCCTCCTTAAACCACACTTAACTTCACTTAATCACACCATTAGTCTTCCCTATAAGTTCTCATTCATCATTAAGCTTAATCACTTCTTCATTCCCACTCTCTCTCAAGCCAACTTCTCTCTAAAAAGCTCTCAACCTCCAGCCCTTTCCCTCATCCTCGCCCAGCCCATCCCAAGGCCGAAACCGGCCAAACCCGACGGAAAACCACCCGATATTCCGATAACCACCCGACCCGGCTTAAGCCAAACATCCTCAAACTTCCTAGCCTACATATTTCCCACCCCCTAAGTCCATTTCCGGGCTTAGATTTTCGGTTTGAAGCCTTCAACATCACGTTCCAACAGTGAAGAGAGTCGGGTCTCAAGAACGTTCCCCGGGGCATCCGAGCTTCAACAACGTGCCATTTTCTCCCACGACTTTGCCGAGTCGTGCCATCACGTTCAAAGGGTTCCTCATAACCCTCACGGTCCGAGAGCCATACCACTGTGCACAACCTCCGTTTCATCCGTTTTCTCTTTACCGGGTTTTTACCGAGCTTTCCTTCACTATTTCGAGCTTGTCCAAGGTTTGGCAAGTTCAGGACCGTCCACGAACACCTAGATCCGTCTCTTAGGAGTCCAAGGAGCCCGATCTTGCACCGTGCCGAGCTCGATCTTCCCAAGCTGTCACTGTCGCTACTTACTAGTGCTCACTGCCCGTAGCATCCAGCCGAGTCTTGCGACTCCCAAGGCCGCTTCCTCGACTCTTTCCCTCGTGCATCGAGGCTAGGTAATGTCCCTCTACGACTTAGAGAAGTTAGGATCCCCGATGTTTGCTTGTGTGAAGTGCTAATGCGATTTAAAGAACCCGAATGCATGAAAGTTGATATCTTTTTTCTAGATCCGTGCTTCCCATGCATTTCCATGCACGTACGTCCATTATAGCCCCTTTGCATGTCCATGCCATGTCCGTGTGATATATGAACTCACGTGCCATGATAGGAAACGGCTCGGATCGGGATGGGAGAGACCCCCTTGGCCATGGTTGAGCCACGGGAACTCACGGCCTAGTCTCAAGGGAGAGACCCGTGAGCTCCTTTGGCTTGCCCGGGGCTAGGACTGTCTCTCTCTTCTCCGAAACGAGTCGATTCCTATGTCTCCATACCGTTAATCAGGTGTAATACATTAGCATGACAGGAACGGCTCGGAATCTAGGAGGAAGAGGCCTTAGAGGGGTCGGTTGCGCCAAGGAACCTACGGCCATCTCCTTTGTCATGGGGCCGTGGGGTTCCTTGACCCACCCGAAGCCTTGGGGCTCTTCATTTCGTGAGGCCGTGTATTTCCCGTGATTCGTTTCCGAGTTTACCGTTAAATGAGTAAATGTTGTTTTGTTGATTCCTTAAATATGGTGTTTTGAGTGTTTCACCTGTTTATTTGTGTAAGTCGAGATCATGTTGATATTGATTTAGTGAAATGAGTGTTATTTTCATGTGTATGTTACTTGGTGTATGCAAGGAACGATTAGGAATGGCGTGAGAGACCCACCGAAACTCGAATCGGGTCAAGGAGTATTCGGCCAATCATCCTTAGGGGATGGCCGACTCCTTCGGGACTTCTTTTGGAGTTCCGGTTGGCCTCTTCATCATTCCAAAGTTGATCCTTGAAATTGTTCGTAATTACGCTTCCTTTTGATTTTTGTCTACATGTTAATTATTTGTTAGGTGTGTTGGCTTCAGACAACCACTCGTTAAATTCATAATACCATAATACAAGGTCGCCGTCAACGAATAATTTCACGAATGGGAGAAACGGGACGTATCATTCTGCTAATTAAATCACTTGGACTAAATAATTGGATAAATTGATTATTAATTCGTAAACGCATCGATGGTTCACGGAACAGCGGAAATGCCCTTTTCTTTAAAAGCTCACAATTTCAAAGCACCGAGATGTGTAACACGAATAGAATCGTGTCTAGCGAGTACTCGCGTACTATGACTCGAGTCCGGGCCCAATTTGAGGCGGCTCGAGTCCTTTTTAGACCTCTTCGTGTCACGCGATCTTTAATTTATATGTGAACCACACACGTTTTACCGATCAAGGGCATAATCGTCATTCCGCGATCCACCGATATCCTAAGCATTAGGGAGTCGGAAACACCTCGATCTATGGACGGAAAAAGGCGACCCGTTCGGGTGCGAGTTTCATTCACACGGCCCATTCCGTCCACTTTCAGTGTTTCTATCTCCCTATTGTAGATTCGGTGGCGACCATTTTATTTCTGTTGCAAAACACAAAAAAACGGGATTAATCACGCATTCGGCTTAATCAAACATTAGTTAATGGATAGGCGGAATGCTAGATTCCAATCTAGAGTCAAAATACGAGTTTGGCAAATTCGGTGAAACCGCAGTGACACCTCACCGAATAGAGTTCTAAAACAAATTCACACATGTAATTAGCCTAGAACCATATCCCAGCCCACCTCTTTGTTTGCCTAGGTTAGATACATTGTTTGTTAATCAACTCCGGTTAATAACTGATTAAATCACGTACATTCGACTTAATATACAACTTGTCTGTATTTATCTATATTTGTCAGTTATTGTCTGTTTTTCATCAGTTTTATCAGTTTTCTTCTGTTTTCCATTTGCTTTTGCTAATTTGTTGCGGTTCGGGTCCGAACCCATAGGTTACGTGTTGCACGGGGTCCAACGCCCCAAATTACCGAACACAAGGTCCAACGCCTCCTAACTCACTGAGCGCGTGCAACCCGAGTGCGGAATGGAATCTAGCCTCGAGTCACCATCACACTCCAAATATGACCTATGTGGAAGGCAATTTGGATTGGATGTGTGAAACGTGTTTAGATATCACCCGGGAGCTCGATTGGTCCAACGGTTACAGTGGGGACTAATCGGTTCTCCTGCAAACCGTTGGTTCGATCGGACCCGACCCCCGGCTCTTAGAGCTCGCGTTGCCTTAATTTATTTATCGGTCATTCAAAACACATGGTGAGCCGGAGCGGAATATTGGCCTAATGCAAACCGATCGGGATCCATTTACTTTATTCAGTTGTATTCTGTAATTATTCGAGTGTACATCTATTCATTCATTTGTAAGGATCCTCGATCGGCAAGCGAGAGGTCCGAGTGTTGAACCGGTCAAGTCGGTCTATTAATGCCTAGAGACGAGTAAGCCCGAATACTTGCGGTTTCGGTTCACGCAGGGAGTCGACCGCCGTGGTTTGACAAACTGTAAACGTTAGGATAGTGAACCGATTTCTCGACGCACGAGCCTACTCATCTTTTGGGTTCTTGGCCCAACTTGATCAATTCATCGACTTTACGATGTCAAAACGGGCGAGTCAAGTGCAACCATAAATCACGCGGTAAATAAACAAAACGGCAAGCCTAGCAAGCTAGAGTACCGAAAGGGCGTACGGGATATAAGCCCGCACGTAATAGAACCCCCGAATTCGGAATTTTCGGTTCCATATGACTATTGCCTTAGTATTTAGGTGTACCCCGTATCCCTAGACCCGGGCGACTCAATGGCCCTCGACCTACGGGTCGTAAACAGTAAGTGGCGACTCCTTCTCACGTGTGTCCGTCGCGCGTCCCCGGGAAGGTGGTTACTCCCAAGCCGCGTTACATAGGCTTCGCGCATACGTGCCCCGACGAGATTAAATTCGGGTGCGCACAGGAAGTCATGTTAGAGTTGTAAAAATTAAAGGAGAAGGTCCCGCGTCGCTTGTACGTGAAAGCCGCCATGGCGCTGGCAGATAAGGAAATTAGGAAGGTTTTCATGTTCTTAGACGAGGACGAGCGAATTGAATGGCTACAGGACTTTGCTGACTCTTGAATCGACGCGAAGAGTATATCGGTTTACGTTTAGTTAAACATTTTTCGCTAATTGCTTTTACTTTACTTCGTTATGGCATTACTTTTCCCGATATGTTTGTTTCGTGTGTTAGAATATTTTCACTTGAATATATTTTATGTGTGCTTTGAATGTTTTGATAGTTTATGAAGTGTCGTTTTTTACTGTTGACGCCATGTGCGTGATCTTTCTTCAACAGTTATAGGCGTACAATTGCAATACAATATACCAAGGAATAGCAATTCTGCACGGTTTGACAGTTCCTCTAACGATGACGAGATCATAATTAGGCAACGGTGGTTCTTCTTATTGATGGTACAACTTTTGGAGTTCGAACTAGTGTTTCAAAGGAACATCCCGTGCAGAACTTCGGCACTCCAAGGAAGACAATACACGCTTGAAGTTTTGGGGAATGACGTTAGATGCTTCGAGTCGTATAGAATGGAACCGTATGTGTTTAGAAATCTTTGTGACACACTTCGGCTGCACTGTGGTATCACTGATAGTAGGAATGGTATCACCGTGGAAGAGATGGTAAGAATGTTCTTATTGGTTATTTCACATAGTTCATGCTATGTAGTTGTGGCAGAAAAGTATCAACATTCAAAGGAAACGGTGTCACGAGCAATCATAAAAATTCTCCGAGGAATACTAGCCTTATCACCCGAGTATATTCGACCGAGGAACGTCGCTGTGCAGTCGAAAATTGAAAGGGAACCACGGTGGCGTTTCTTTAGGGTATTTTTCTAATAATGCAAAACTGTAATAATTCATATTGTAATATTATGTAAATTACATATAATTTTGCATTGTCACGCAGGATTGCATCGGCACAATTGATGGAACCCATGTGACTGCATGTATCCCTAGAGAGAATAGAGTACCTTATCTCGATAAAAACGCTGAGATAACACAAAATATATTGGCCGCTTGTTCCCACGACGTGATGTTCACATATGTCATGACAGGTTGGGAGGGTTCGGCACATGATTCAAGAGTATTTTCCGAAGCTGCTACATTGGACCAATTTCCAGTGCCATGTGGTGGTTAGTGTTTGCTGATTAATTTTCTCTTTTCGATAAAATTTCAACCCTAACATATTTAATTGAAAATTGTCCTTTTCTTCTTTTCAGACCAATATTATGTTGTCGATGCAGGATTTTCAAACATTCCGGGATATTTGGCTCTATACAAGGGGGAACGATATCACCGAAGTGATTTCGGTCGGCGCAATCCACCGACAACAAAGAATGAGCTTTTTAATCAGCGCCACGCATTAGTGCGTAACGTCATCGAACGTTGCTTTGGTATTTTGAAGAGAAGATTTGTCATACTAAGATTAATGCCAAACTTCATACCGTTAAGACAAGGGCAAATTGCTCCTGCGTGTTTTGTTTTGCATAATTTTATACGACGCAATAATTATCACGACAGATTATTTACGGAGTACGGCGATACTTGGGCGGAATACGATGAATTTCGAAGTCCACCGCCACAACCAGGAATTAGAACTCAAGTGGATATGAGTAGTGACGAAATGAATGTTGTGCGCGACCGTATCGCGAATCGCTTATGGCGCGCAGAAAGAGGAGGGCGAATTCCAGACATTGTTTAATTTGTATTTGAATTTAGTGATAATTATTGTACTGCTTTGACATTGAAAGTGTCAAATTTGTATTAAATGGGATATAATTCATAACTTAAGGTTCTTCTGTATGTCTCGCGATCAGGTAATTTACGCGCAGGACATGTGAGGCAGTATCGAATTGATCTAGATTTCTTGCGCAGTACTGAATTGATCTCGGAAGGCAGAGACTGTCAAAAGGCATGGAAAACAAAATTTCAAGACAAAAGGTGGATTTATGGTAAATTGGTATTGGAAGAAAAACCTAATATGGGGCCACCATGAGTTACAAAGAGCACACAATTTTGTCTTCTAGTGTAAATGAGTTGAGTTGAGTTTTCAAAACTCAGGTACCAAACACAACCTAAATTTTCATATTTTTAATTGGAAGTCAGAAAAATGATCCGAAATAGCCATTGCGTTCAAAAAAATTCAGGAGTCAATGTTGTTCATAAAAATATTTTTTTTGGCCTCGAGTTTTGTTGAAATTGATGTATGTGAAATTTGAAAATGTCCCATAGTGTATCTTTTCTGAAAAATTATAAAATTGGCGCTAAATTGAGAAAATGCCCTATTTTCAGAAGTCATGAGTGCTTGAACGATTAGTTGAAAATACTTCCTTTCGATGGATGATATAAATGACGATTTTGCCCTCCTAGAGTCAGTGGATCAAAACGGGGTACTGGCAATCATATAACAAACAAAGGCATCCTATGCTAATAAACATCAAGTACACATAAGTATGAAATGCATTGTTAAGGTCAACCTGCCAAGAGACTTGCAATAATGTTATGTTGTCAACTGATATCAGAGCATCATACAGACATTCAGGAATTTGACTGAGAGTACGAGCCATAAATTCCAAGTTATCTTCCAAAAAGATCAATGGCAGCAGTATTTGTTTTCATTGTGTAGTAGTAAGATAAAACATCTATTTTTATTATTCACGCGCCACAAGATGGATATCTATTTTATGTACTCCCCGTTAGAGAAAAATGCATCTAGAAAACTTAGGCTTAAAAAATTTGAGTGTTTCTCATCAAAAACAAAAAAAACCAAAAAAACAAAAAAACAGAAGGAACGGAGACGAAAAAGAACTTATGGACTACTGATCCACCGATCGGGAAGCCTATAATAATTGATACAAAAGAATAAAACAGCAGAAGAAATTACCGATAAACAAACTTTCATGCCAACACAGTATCAAAGGAGTATAATATTTTACCATTTCAATGGCATGACCGAACAACTCCCTAGCCCCTTCAAGTTTTGTCTTCCCATATCTATTCATAAACTTAGAGAGATAGGTAACCCAAATATCTTGGATATGTGAGAATTTAATGCTGCGTTTGGTTTATAAGTAACATATTAAAATCAAATTTTGATTTTGAAAAAGAGTTATATAAATGGTTATGTATGGGGCCCATCCTTTGACTTTATATGAATTATTTTGTTTTGTTGTGGAAAAAAATGATATAAATGGGGCTCACCCTTTGACTTTATATGAATTATTTTGTTTTATTGTTAATAGAATTAACTTAAAATGTGATTTTAAAATCACATTAACAAACCAAACATGTAATTTATATTCTAATGAAATGGAATAACTACCAAATAATTTGTTATATTAGGAAAAGGAGATTTGACTTCAAAAATTAACGCCATTACCGAGGGAATCTAAAAGGGGACGCTCTCCCTCGGTAAAACAGTCAATAAGCCGCTGAAAAAATTTTCGGCAGCTTACCGACGGTATAGCAATAAATTTTTATACTGCGTTTGGTTTTAAAATAAAATTTTAAAATTAAATTTTGATTTTGAAAAAAAATGGTATAAATGGGATTCACCTTTTGACTTTATATGAGTTATTTTGTTTTGTTGTGAAAAAAAAGTGATATAAATGAGACCCACTCTTTGACTTTGTATGAGTTATTTTATTTTGTTGTGGGTAGAATTAGGTTAAAGTTGTGTTTTTAAAATTATATTTGCAAACCAAACAAGTTATTACTGATACCTCGGTCAATCCATCAGAGCTACAGAGGGATTTTACCCTCGGTAAACCGAAGTATTTACCGAGGGCTTACCACTCGATAAATCGAGGGATGTTTCCCTTGATAAAATTACCGAGGCTCGAATTTTTAAGTAACATGAATCTCTCATAAATCCCTTGGTAAATCCATTTATTGAGGAATTTCTTGTTACTTATCGAGGGATGTTTCTCTTGATAATCGCATAATTTTTTTAATATTTGGCACGATGGCATCGCCCTTAAATCTAGATCTAGAGGTCGATTCAATTCTCATCAGCGAATTCCCCGTACGTCTATTTCTCCTCTCATATTTAGCCGCTTCTAGATAGATCCATAAGCCTCACGACCTAAATTAAAAACAAAAAAGATTGTGATGCCTTTTTAGAAATAATATATGTGTAAAAATAACAAACCGTTAAAGTAATTCCTGATCTTCCACAGTAAGAAAAGTAATTGCGGATCTCTTTTCTGGTACTTCCTTGCAATAAATCGACTAATAATATTAATTTATGGATTGTATTATTCAAATCAAAGTGCGCATGAAAGATAGTCTTGAAGATGAGGGATTTTTCTTTTTTCCGCACACCCCCATTCCTTTCTTGCCCATGTGAAATACAATCAACTTATAATTTCATGGAAATTTCCAGTATATAGATTCAATATCACTTTCAACATGCTGACATATAGATGATCATTAAATAAGTGACTAAACCTTTATTATACTTGCACCTTCTTTATCGAGTCTGTCTCACTCCATCCTATTCTATAAGTTCTACACCAATCAGGCAATTTTCTCGATAAGCAATCATGCAACTTTCAGAAGATGAGTTTTGAAGGGGGAAAGAAAACTTTCAGAAAATGTGCAAGTTCAACTTCTATTATTAAGAAACATATTGTAAGATTATTAACATTTATGAAGGTGCTTAATATTGGTGGTATCATGACGCAATGTGGGGTTTAAAGTTCACTAAAAGCACTTCACGAAGTAGATGCTTGAGAAAGAGTTAATTTCAAATAATAGGTTACGATTACTTCGTATTTTGACCAAAAAAACAAGAAGAAGCACAATTCGTTTATCAACATATACAGGGTGTGGGCTAGCTATATAGAAAGTGAAAATAACACCACCCTTTCGGAAAAGCTATCGATACAGAGATAAGGAATGTCATTTATATATCGACAGTAAGGATTAATTTGATTAACAAACGCTTTTTAATGATAAGTATCATAAAAATAAATCAATAAGATGTAGCATAATGACGCATGCTCTTATTTAATAAATAAAATGTTCCAAGTTCGATATCCGTGGTGGGATTATCCGTACTCTTTTATAAGTTATTTAGATTTTTATTTATTTGTACCAGTCCCATGAATCTGTTTTGTAAAAAAAAGAAAAAAATCATGATATAGTGTACTTATAAAAAAAATCACGATGTTTAGTTCCAGTATTGCCTTGCTGAAATTCACATCAGGCGTGTATCATCAACTTATTAAATATTGCGAACCTCGAGGATCATGACTTAATTACGTTCACTAGCCTATTAACATTGTATAATCTGGATGTAGTCATGTACTTCATCAACATAAGCTGCAGGGTGAATTCCACTACATAGCATCTTACAGCTGGGATTTCCTCCTCCGGTTCAACTATTGATCAACGGTACATGCTCCGACCCATGTGCGGCACGTTTTATTATTCTATATGACTGCAATATGTACTAGATATATATCTCCATCTCTTCTCTTCTCTACAATCATAAAGGCAAAAGAAGTGGTTTCGTCTCACTTCTGTATTTCAGTTTTGCTCATCATAAATATATCGAAGAAAAAGAAAAAAAAATCTGCAAATAAGGCTAATCACGTCATTTCAACGAAGGAAGCTGCAAAACATCAACTTTGTTGTGAGATATATATACTAAACTTTTGAAATTCTTTCATGCATTTTGGAAATTGAAATGTATATATTGATTTTGGAATCATTTCTATCATAGATGAGTAGAAAGCTGATATGAAAGGTTACCGATATTAAGATTAACAAATAGCCTATTTCAAGGCAACCAACAATTCAAACTAAGATATCATAAATTTAGTCTTAATATTCCGGTTCAACTTTTGAAATCTACATCGCATGCATCATCAACTTATTAGTAATTTCGCAAATCTAAAGGAGCACAATAAAATCGCTTCATAGGACAGAGTCCATACTTTAGCAAAATAAAGAAAACTCTTTGAGATAATCGCTTGCTCTTATGTTGAAGCTTGAGGTAGTCCTTGTACTTCATCCCCGCATAATTTGTTCAGTGGCATCCATTGTCAAGCAGCTCGGCGGCAGGGCTAACAACCGTCTCCAATGATGACCCGTGTGGCATAGCGATCGAAATTCTTGTAGATTTGTTGTTCATGACTGCTCGGTGAACAACGCTCTTGTACTTCCCATTAGTCAAAACCTTGCAAAAGATCAGGGATATTCATGTGTAAGTGGTACCAAATTACAACGAGAAAAAGGGCAGAAGAATGAGCAATTATAATAGAACAACAATTTTAGCTTAATTTTTTGTATATGTTCCCTCAATTTTCAAGAAATTATTCAAAACTACTTTCCCTTCCAAATCTATGAGCTTTGTAAAACTTTTTTTAGGTAAAATCATTTCCGTATTGGTTTAAAAATACGCTTTTTCTATACTTTTCAAGTTTCCTCTTCCACTTTTTCTAATTTTCAAATAATAATTTGTGTGATAATTTGCATACAGTATTCTACTAAATTGCAGGGGATGTACGCAGAATTTATCCCTAGCAACTGACCAAAGTCAGAGCCTTGAAGCCGGAAAAAAAAAAAGGGAGAAAAAAGATAACTTGCATTTTGGAGTCGGAAAACAATTACCTCAAGGTGATCTCCGACGCTGACAAACAAAGCACCCGAAATAATATTTGTATCGACCCACTTGCCCCTGTGTTGATCTTGGATATTTTGGTCATTATACATCATATTTTCTCTCATTTTCTTTCCACAATTTTCTCATACTTCGGACAATTCTCTCATTCCATATCTCTTTCACATCTCTCTCACATTAATTTTTTTTCTTTCTCCTCTCTCTCATAACTTAAACACATCCTAAAAACACTATTCTTTATTTTTCCTTATTTTTTATATTATTTGCAACGAAATTCATATATAAAAATTCGTGTGTAGCGCATGTGAAAATTAGTAACTCATAAAACGAAAAATAATTTATGTAACATGTCATCTTGGTTAATACTTTTCTAAATATGTGTGCTTACTTCATTCACCGGACATCGATAAAAAAAAAAATATGCTATTCAGCTCAGCCTTGACAAAGAAGGAAAGCTGAGAATACATGCCTAACTAAGAGCTACTGATTAAGGCCAGAAATAGTTGCTAGAGGATTTCTCTAATATATTACATCTAGCCAACTATACAATATCTCCTATATGGTACAAAATTATGAATACTCCCCCTCAAGTTAGAGTATGAGGATCCCAAATGCCCAACTTGTTGAGGAGAAACTGGAACTGATCCTGACCTAAAGCCTTGGTGAAGATATCAGCGAGCTGGAGACGTGTTGAAATGTGATCAGTAGCAATGGTGCTGGTCTTGATGTGATAAAGTAGCAGTCAATCTCGATATGTTTTGTCCGTTCATGGAACACTGGATTGGTAGCAATATGAAGGGCCACCTCATTATTGCAAAACAAGCGAGTAAGATGAGAGAAAGTGACTCCAAGTGATGCCAATAGGCCTTATACTCTGCCTCAGTTGAAGATCGGGAAACTGCCGTCTGCTTCTTGGTCTTCCAAGAAATAGGACAGCAGCCCAGAGAAATAATATACCCTGTGACAAAGCGTTTGGTGATTGGACGACTGCCCAATCAAAATCATAGTATGCCACTAGTTCTAGTGAATGAGGGCGCATGAATATCCTTTGTCCAGGAGATTGCTTCAGATATCGTAGCCCTTGCATCGCTACATCCCAATGCTCTTGACGAGGGTCCTGTATAAATTGTGATAATACATGGATCGAATAACTAAGCTCTAGTTGAGTAGTAGTCAAATAGATTAGCCTCTTGACAAGTTGTCTATATTGACTTGAGTCTGAGAGAGGAGTGCCAAAGGCCATGGGGAGTTGATGATTCTGCTCCATAGGAAATTTGGTGGGGATTGATCTCGACATACCGCACTCGCTAAGAATATCCAACACGTATTTGCGCTGACTGAGAAATAGACCGGAGTCCAGCTTTGCAACCTTAATTCCCAAAAAATATCGAAGAGGACCTAAGTTCTTGTGCGGAAGCACTCGTTCAGGTAATCCTTGAAAAGAGCAAACTGACGAGAATTGTTGCCACCAACAAACAAATCATCCACATATACAAGCACGTCAAGGAAAGTGGTACCTCGGTTGAAAGTGAAAAGGAAATGATGTGCACTGGATTGCCAAAAACCATAGCCATGGAAGGCATTGGCAAATTTAGAAAACCAGTTACGTGATGCCTGGCGAAGTCCATGGAGAGACTTGAGCAGCTGGCAAGCATAACCCGATCCTGGTTGCAAGAAACCTGGAGGAAACTTCATATACATTTCTTCATCTAACTCTCCATGAAGGAGAGCGTTAATGGATGTCCATCTAATGAATCTCCCTTAGCCACCAGTCGAGCTTTAAAATGCTCGACATTACCATCCGCTTGTCTTTTTATCTTGAATACCCATTTAAACCCAATAGGATGTTTGCTTGTAGGAACCTTCTCAATCTGCCATATCATATTTGCCTTGAGTGCACGAACTTCCTTGGCCATGGTAGCACGCCATCTAGGAGCCCAATAAGTTTCTTGATAAGTCTTCGGCTCGACATTCAAATCTATGGTAGTAAGGAAGAATAAATGACGATTAGAAGCACCTGAATAAGAAATATAATTTTCTAACGGGTGAACTGTACCTGAAGACGTGGTTAGAGTGGGTGAGCCGTGAAGGGGGGAACATTGAAGAGATTATGGCCGTGTGAGAAATGAAGTCCTTAAAGAAAAGTGGTGCTGACTTGAGTCGATCAGACTTTCTCAAAACTGGAGAAGATTGGTCTGGCTCTGTGTCGGACGGGTCGGAAATGTCAGGATCCGACACTGAAACAAGATCAGACGCATTCTGCCCCTCTGCACTAGGTTCAGGAGCATTCAGTCCAGTGGGCTGATTCTAGTCCAGATCCGACCCACTTGGATGAGTTATATCTGGCCCGTCTAGATGCTCGCTATCAGCCCGTCTGTGAGCCCATCTAGAGGCCCTCTGTCCAACTCATCTAAAATAATTAGTGGGTGTTCTCTCTCCTTTCTTTGTCTGACCTGCTAGTCTCCCCTTGATCCGAATAAAAGAAAGAGTCTTCTGCCGGTGCTCCAAAAATTCGATTGCGATCAGTCGAGATATTCACATCCCATCTTAAGAATGGGAAAAAATCTTCAAAGAACTTCACATCTCTTTGAAATAAAAATTTCCCAAGTATCGAGATCATAAAGATACCATCCCTTCATTCCATTTAGATAACCAATAAAAATGCATTTGTGAGAGAACATGTCTGAAACTTATCCTTGACTCTCGACCTGTCATGCGCATAACATAAATAGCCAAAAGCTCACAAGTTATTATAATTCGGCTCTTTGCTGAATAGCCTCTCATAAGGACTTCTTCCTTTCAAAACCGATGTGGGGGTGATGTTAATCAAGTGAGTTGCCACGACTACACATTCACCCTAAAACTGCACGGGCAATGGGGCCTGGAAGAGCAAAGCTCGACCTGTATTCAGTATATGTCGGTGTTTCCATTCCACTCCCCCATTTTGTTGAGAAGTTTATGTTCACGAAGTCTGGTGTATTATCCCGCTAGATTGAAAAAAAATTCCTGCAATTCATTGGATAGGAGCCCTATGCCATTGTTGCTCCTAATAATTTTGACCGTTCGATTAAACCGATTGCGAACTAAATTTCAGAAACCAATGAGATAGCATCGCGCCTCTGATTTATCTGTTAATAGATATAACCAAACCGCCCTACTATAATCATCGACAACAATCATGAAATAATAAGCACTGGATATCAACTCCGTTTCGTATGCCCCCAACAAATCACAATGCACAAGCTAGAATGGAAAAGTTGCTTTATTCACATTTAGTGAAAATTGGAATGGTGTCTATTTGGCACGAAAACCAATATGACACGGTTTGTTCTCAGCAACATCATAATTAATGCCCTTAAACTTTGGCCTTCAATGCAACTAACATGGCCCTTGACCATGTCATGTAGTTCCTACCATTTAATAAGCAGGTGTGAGCACAATCCAAGGACCGCCTGACTGATTAAGGAGACAGATCGATGGTATTTGTAGCTTCTTCTCGTTGCCAACGCTGCCGCTGTTGGTTCCATTCTTTCCAGCCATCTCCAATTCATCCGACATGACGGTCCATTAGCTAGGGTTAAGAGTCGCCCTAATTGCCGCTCTGATACCATAATACTTTTCTGAATATGTGTGCTTACTTCATTCATTTGACATCGATCACAAGAAATAGGCTATCCAACATTCATAAAGAAGGAAAGCTCAGAATACATTCCTAGCCAAGAGCTACTGACTAAGCCAAGAAATAATTGCCATAGGACTATTCTAATATATTACATCTGGCCAAATATACAATGTCTCCTATATGGTACAAAATTATGAAGAGATATCATAATAGAGGTGACTATGATTTTTAACGCAAAAATATTTTTTATTCCGCAAATAAAGTGAATCATACTCTATTATTGTAAAATTTGAAAAATAACTAACTCACTATTTTCTTCCTATTTCTCTCTCTTCACTCCAACTTTTTTTCTCTACTTTTTAATTTTTTATTCTCTTCATCTCCCTTCTCTAAAGTTAACTAGCGAATTTGTCCCTGAGATCGTCAAATTACATCATTTGGCCCTGAGATCGTCAAATTACATCATTTGGGTCCCTGAATTGGAAGCTACATCACTTTGGTTTCTAGTAACATCAATTTGATCCCTAGTAAGCATCAGTTTGGTCCTTGTTAAGTGTCATTATAACTCTGTTAGAAATGCAACTGTGCTGATATGTATTGATTATCAAAAAGGTCCTTTCGTCTCCCTTTTCTCTTTTTTCCTTACACTCTCATGCCCTCCTCCCACTCTACTATAAATGGTGGTCGAAGGGCTCTGCTCAAGCCTTTCGTTTTTTTTTTGCATGGATCTCTGATCAACGAGTTACTTAGTTCCACAAAAAGCTAATATAACAAACTACAATTCACAAACAAAAGTTGAGTCAAAAGTAAAGAAACGATGTCTAAAACTTGGTTTAAAATTTACTTTTTATCACGAAGTCATAAACTTTCAAACGACTATATCTTACAAACCGTTTAACAAAATCATAAACCGTAAAATCCTATAGCTTCCTCACAAAGACTATGACGATATGAAAGTTTTCGAAAGAATCTAATCATACTCGAATCTGCCATTAAAAATCTTAATCGTGCTCTCTCTTTCTAGAGGTTGGAAAATGATTAAAGATAAACCTAAACATTTCCAAATGAATCTACCATATGGATCTCGTGTCGAGACGTGCTATATTACCAGAGCAAGTGCAGTGAAGACGAGGGGAACAGGAAAGGAGGGGATTTCATATGAAATTTTCCATTCATTCATAAAAATTACAAAAGGGGGGACAACTAAAAGTAATCAATCAAAGAAATCATCATCAAAATCATCATCATCATCGTCATCTACATCATTCGACAATGACTTAGCATCAAACATATCGTCATCATCATCAAAGAAATAATAATAATAATAATAATATTATTATTATTATTAATATTAATAATATTATTATTATTACTATCATCATCATCATCATCATCAGTAAGGGGGTGATCTCGTCTGACAATCGGGCATACTCTCGGCAAGACATATAGTGGTCGAAATTGTCCTCATCATCCTCTGAGAAGGAGTTAGTGGAGCCTTCTTTGTCGTCTTCTTCTTCTTTCTTTTCTTGCTCGGCTCTCTCCTCTTCCTCAAGCAGATCAACTGGTAAGTTTTCTCTGTCCATCTTCTTCCTTCTGGGAAGTTAGATATTGAAGTCTAGGCTAAATACTAAGGGGAAAATATACGCCATTTATAGGGGAAAAATCAATCATTACTTGGCTTCGGGCAACTCATGTTGCCATGCATGAACACGAGGAGATGCATTCATTAGCGGGTGACTCTTCGTTTCCTAGGGAGGTGCAGAGTTCTAGCTTTCCCATTGGCGGGTGACTTCTCGTTTCCTGGTAAGGAGCAAAGTTCTGGCTCTCTTACGAGGAGAGAGCTGGATTACAGGCGGGCAGGCTCTGACCTTTGCGGATTCTTTTGGATCTTCAATGGAAGACAAGCTTTGACATTGGCAACATTCTAGGGCAGGGTTATAGGCAGCCAAGGTCCTCATTCGGAGCCAAGAAGAGATCATGGGAGCTAAAAGCAAGAAAAAGGAACTGGAAAGGAATAAAAGAAAAAAAAAAAGAAAAAAAAAGAAAAAAAAAAGAAAGAAATGGGTGAGAAGGTCCGAAGGGACGAAATTAATGTACACATTTTCATCCAAAACTAATGGTTGACTAGATGGAGAGACTGAATTAATGTAATAGAGGGACTGAATTCATGTTACAATCGATCAAATTGATATTACCAAGAACTCAATTAATGTTACAAATGACTTGATTGATGTTACCAAAGACCTCATTGATGTAACCAAGGATCTAATAGAGAAAAATTACTTTTACCAGGGTTCATAATGATGTACCCCCGTCGTAGTGACCCAAATGATATAATTTGACAATCTTAGGAACAAATTTGCAAGTTAAGGGTTTTAGGGTCTCTACAACTTTTTCTTTTCCCTTTACATTCTCTTTTCTCATTATAATCTCCAATGTTAAATTATTATTTTCGTCCAAGTTTAAAAAATTTCTATTCTAAAACTCTAAAAACTATTCATGATATTTGGATACATTGAAATAAAGAGGCGTTTTATATGAGGTAATCTACCAAGATTATTAGGAATGTATCTTTTAAATTGCCTCAACCCACACATTTCCTTGTTTTGCTTAGACACTTTACCAGTAATCTAGATTGCCATGGCAATGTAGATTACCTTCAAATCAGAGCTCCGACACGAAGCCTGTACACCTCAAAGCCTTTGAAGCACAAGGGGCTTCAATCAAGTCCCCAACAGTCTAGAGACAACAAAATAAAGTTGCAAATACAAGAAAGATCTTGGAGGCATCTGGAGCTCGAGAAAGAAGAAGAAGAAGAGTCCATTAGCAGAGATGAATTGTCAACGAAGACTGTTCGGCCAGCTGCCAATGACGATGGCGGAGGAAAGCTGAGCCCATCCACCATCAGATGCCGGAGGTGTGGAGCAACAGGCTGAGCCCATTCCACCAAGAATGTAGCTTTGTCGATCTTGGAGTTGCATGGAAGACATGCACATCAAAGCCTTCCATTTTCTACTGGTTGTCTTGATGGAGATTGTGAAATTCCTCCATCTCCTTAATTAGCACTCGGCGGGGTGGACTAATATTCCGTGAAGTAGGCAGAAAAGGAATTCCTTGAGACAATCCAAATTGTTGTGCCGGTGGGTAAAGTGCATACAGTTCCACCCTGATCCGTCAGTTCACCCGGTTATAACATTTGAGTGCAAATGGAAGATCTCGACCCACCATGTAACTAGCTCATTACTTCACTGATTCTTCGTCCCATTTGGAGTAAGGTTGGTGGAACCAAGTCAGGCCGTACTTCTGCTCAGTAAAAGGAAAGAAGTTGAATCGGCTCGGTGTCCAGCCAAACAGATGCTGCAGATATATGTTCAAACTTAACAGATGGGTCCAGTGGTGGCACATTATGAAAAGCATACCATAACATGAGACGTCTTGTGGCAATTCTCTCGGGCTTCGTGGACAAATGCCGGGAAAATAAATGTAGAGCAAAGTTGTAAAACCCACAACGTACCTACAATGGAGCCAAACGGGACTGTTGTAGTGCATTAGCAGCCCCGTTATAACGCAGCGAGTAGGGCCGGAGCTAGAGCCAGTTTCCACCCTTCCACTAAAGCCTGAGCTAGCACTGCGAATTCCTTCGCCATGGAGGCTGATGACTGCCCAAAAACATATTTGCATTGCGTTGGAAGGAAATAGAAGTGTTCATGGGAGTTGGGGTTCCTTATGTTTATTCCCTTTGTTGGGTGATGCAATAAGTATCACTTTATCCACATTTTCCTCTAACCATGGGCCTAATTCTTCTCCAGTTGCCGGAAGGCCCGTACGGGGGCACACGTCCATAACGGTCACACATCGTTGTTGCATGGAGCTTGGAGACACGCGTACACACACCTAGATCAAACTATTACAGAAAAATCTCGATAATTCTCAGCTTTCCGTTTTCCTAGCTTTCAGTTTTAGTTGTCCTTCGGTCGTTTAATATCAGTTGTAGATATTTTGATGAGCAGTTTACGTGGGTCTTTTGTAATCCGATAAGCAGATTGTTTATAATTTCCATGTTCGACAAGCTCAACCCTTTGTAAATACTCATTGTTAGTCAGTAAAATTCTTTTCATCTAATTCCTTTGCCAATTCATTTTCTTGCACTTGCATTATTTCTCGTACCTTATTCAAATTTTCACTAAATTGCTAAGTCCTTTTGAATAGCAAGGCCCCGAACCGATTATTTTGTTTAGAAGTTCGATTTTGCACATTTGCCCTGTTTGGCCTTATGATTTTTTTTTAATTCTAGTCAACTCAACTCCACTTATTTTTAATTAAACAACATAATTATTACTTTTCCCTTTTTTTTCAATTTTTTTAACCATTCAATTCAATTTTTAATATTAAATTCTCTCAACTATTTATTACTTTTTTCACAATTCAACAATACAATCATTATTTTCTCTCAATTATTCATTACTTTTTCACATTTTTTCTCATAATTTAACAACACAATCATTACAAATAAATTAAAACCAAAATTCAATTCAACTCAACTCTAATACCAAATACTCTGGCATGCCTTGAAATTAATCACTCTTGAAATTTTTCGTCTCTGGCATGCCTGTCGCACATGACTTATGTCACGGCTTTTAAGTCAACAACTTTTCAAAATTAAAAAATAAAAAATAAAAAATAAAAGATTCAGAAAAGAAAAAACATAAACAAGCAATTGAAAATCTTCTACCCTGAAGTTCAATCAAATCTTCAACCTGCGATTTTTGATGCCGACGCTGACGTCAGTGCCCTCCAATGCAAACCCCATCCACCTCTGACCCTACCCTCTCGGTGGCGTCGAGCAGTTTGCTTTTTTGCCCGGCTCTTCCATCGGCCTGCCAGCCCGACCCATCTCCGGGGCCTCCTCCTCTGAGGCTTCCTCTCCCCTGCAACAGCTATGCTCTCCCACTCGCACCTCTCACTCCTTTAGCCTTCCCTGACCACATCCTCTACACCCTGCCCGAGCCTCCCGTCGCTGAAATCTCCCCCCACACCCGATGCTGACCACAACCAATGACTTTGAATCGATAATCATTTGTGCGTAGCCAAAAAAAAAAAAGAAGGTAGAGGATACTATAGTCTGCTAAAATTAGAATGCGAATTTAAGGACAACGACTTGCTATTGCTGCAGTTCTGATCGGAGATAATGGAGCCCCATCAAAACCTGGATTTCAACCTATTGAAGGTATTTCAATTGAATCCAAGCTTCTTTACGAGTGGCTGGTTGAGCTGATTTGGCTACTAAAATTTGTCAGATGTTTATATGATTGAATTAAAGGGGCGATTTGATGATTTTGATTCAACAAGTTGATTTGCCCAACGATTAGATAAAGATTATTCAGATATTAGTATTTTCTCGAATTTGAAAATTATTTTCTGACAAATTATCTCATTTGGAATTTTGTCAAATTAATCAAAATATGAGATTTTGTTTTGGAAAAAATTTGAAAGTAATTTCTGGGACACACTAGAATTCGAGCACATCATCTGGAGCACGGCCAACAGATGCACTAGGTGCGTGTGGAATCCAAAAGAGAGGACGATATATTTTAAGGATAAAGATTCATTGCCAACTTATTGTGGATGAGAATAGTGTGAAATATATGAGCATAAAAAAGAAAAAGAATAATATAATAAAAAATAACAATCTATTTTTTGGTAATAAAGAGTAAGTTATATATATATAAACTATGCAGATCAACAATCAGTCTTGGGAAATAAACTCCCATTACATCATCAAGTAAGAAAGTACTAATAGTAGGTGGAACTGAAGCTAATGTAGCTACCCTATCTGGACTATCTCCTCCAAGTTGCGCAAGACAATCTGCAGCACGGTTTGCCTTGAGATAGATATTGTGCCATGGAATTACCTCCTCAAAGATTTGGCATAGGGTACTCGAATAGAATCTGCGATGTCCTACGGCAGTTCAAAGTGAAGGTTGGATAAGCGCCTGTTACGCGAAGGAGAAATTGTCAGCTATACCTTGTGCTGCTCCTCCATTGCAGGTAGGGGACCAAGGATTCAGCTGCGGAGGGTGGATCTCCCTAGCCATTTGTCATGCCAGGAATTGATGGAGGCACAATGTCCAACCGATCAATTGGCTCACCTTCCCAAGCCTCCGGTGCAGCTCTTGGAGCTTGCCAATTGAGGGAGCCCAACCAGGATTTTGCAGATCGTTGAGATGTGAACTTAGGGCGGAGGATCTGCGCCGAAGAAGTATTTGGCGAAGAATATCGATAGACAAAACTTCCCAGTAAAGCATTGTTTATGGGGTCCATCCAAGTGTTAATGCCCTAGCCTCCATGCAGTTTTTGGTTTCGTAACTTCATCCCTGTTAACTATAAATTGTGTAACTCCTTTTATCTTGAGTAGATCCCCAAAGAAAGTCTCGGTTGAGCTTATCAATGGAAGAAACTGACTTTTAATTCTCCTACTCTCGAACATTTGGATGAATTATAATTGCGATATTGTTGATCGAAAAAATTGCAGCGCCTGTGGCATCATGCGGGCATTTTTCCCCAGTATTATAATTAAAATTGTTTACTCAAATTGGCATTCTACTCTCACTATCACTCATATTATATGAAAATTAGCATTTGTTTTCCTATCATCATTCTGCTCCCGCGAATATGCAAAAATATATATATATATCTATATATATCTATACTGATTTTCTGCCATGAGCGTAATGCTTTTCGTGCTAAATACAACTATGAATAATGCTTTTATCATGGTTAAATTTGGTCGCAAGGCGACTAGTTTCGTTGAGCAGCAAGTAACTGGCACCAAGGTTGGCGAGAGTCTGCGCTGCGCTCATTCCAAACTGGCCCTGAAAGCCATTACCTATTCATTCTCTAGGCCTCCCTCTATCGGATTGTTCCATTCGGCTCCTCCACCTGCTCAAACCAACGCCAAAGTCTACCATGATTCCTCTAGATTTATGCAGTCAGGTTTTCAATAATATCTAGTCGGGGGATTTGATCTTCTTTCGTTCTGTATGATGACATTGTTGATCACGTCGAAAATCGCCGACGGATAGATAATTAGAAAACCAGATGTGCCTGGGCTCTGTCTCAAGAAAATTACCGACGGGGCACCAACCGGCCCCACCGATATAGAGCATTGTACCACGACTTTGAGAGTCCGCAGGACAAAATGGCGGCTTGGTTTCGAGCAGATGAAGTAGACAGTTGAATGCGATTCAAATGATCTTGCATCGGAGATTTAGCCTCCATGAATTCTTCACTATTTCTTCATGCTTCGAGCTTTCTGAAACTGAATAAAGCGGCTCAAAAGCCTGCTATTAATATCGGCTGAATCAACTGAAAAAGTTGTGAGCAAAATAGACTGACTTGAATGCTTGACCAAGTGAACCCAATCCTTTCACTATGGCTTCGGCATGTGTTACCGAAAAATAGTCAAAGGCCTCACCTTGGAGGACTATGGCTACAAAGCATTTGACTAGTGCTGCCGAAGTCCAAACCAAGTTCTTGGATGACCAAGAACAATGAGATGCGGCTAATAAAGCCGTGCAAGGAATGGTTCTCGGCCTGCAATGGCCGGAAAGAAGAAATCTAAGCTGGAACCTATACTCGGGATAAACTACCTCGGTTTGGAAGCCGAGATAAGTAGAGGCCGAAAAATCGACACCAAACAACTCCAAAAGGTTAATCGAGTTTCACTCCAGAAAGTGGGATAGGTGCAAGAAAAGAAAATGAAAGATAGTTCGGGAATGTAAAGGTGCAATGAAAGTAAAGTGCAGGAGAGGTCAATTGCGATAAAAAATAAAGATAAAAAAATAAGTGCAATTGATGTGTTGTTCGGGGACCCTTACAATGAATTTCAATTCACGTGCTTATAGGCGTGTACATGAAATCCTAAAAAATCTCTTACAATTGATACACCTATAATTATGATATATTGAGATAAAATCAAATAGGAAATACCCATCTAGATTACCCAAATTGCCTAAACCATTGAATAGATATCAAGCCATATTAAATATATATTCGAGTTATTTGACTTTCTAAAATCAAATATTACACGAGAATATCACATACTTGCTCACTGAGAATAATCGGTGGCCAAGGAAAAGTAAAATTCACTGCCACTGATGAATAGTTCAGGTCTATACATACACATATATTCTCCATCTTAAGCTCCTCGTTGTTAGGCCTGAAAATTGGGCCTAATTCCATGTGGCCTTCTTCTATTATTTGGACCTCCAATTGACTTGGCCCACACCATTATGATTATGGTCCGCATCTCCTCTTGCTCATCCATAAACCTGAGAAAACCATCGGAATCACAATTCGGCAATCATCAAATCCATATTTTCGCGAAGTGCGAAAAACAGGTGTAAACAATACCCCGCATGTTTAGTCACGCGAAATCAAATTGAGCGGACTTGACATATATATATATATGATTTGCCACACGAACTCATACTGAACACGATAAAGGATGAAGGAATTAGTGCACCTCACAGCCAGCACAGCTGTTGTAGATAATTCGAGCATCAAACATCAGTGAGCTGAACCAAAAGACATAATTATGTATCCTCTCCTCCAATTCTAATTCTTCTGTAATTATGAGTACCTTCTTGTTAGAACTGGGCAAAAGTCAAAACATGAAAATTGTAAATCTTTCTCTTAGCTTTCCGTAACATCTTGAATCATCGAAATCGGACTCTGTAGAAAACGATATGAGTTTTCCCGAGAAACTACGCGAAACAGGAAATAGTGGCCGAGAATGAAATATGTAATGGGCAGCCTTCAAAACGAATTTCCGAGCATGAGAATGATCAGAAATATGGATCACGATCATGGCCTCTAACATGGCCACTGCTCACCGAGTGTGCTTCCATCTTGGTTACGGCCTTAGACTCGGCGGTAGTCGTATCTCGTCCGCGCTTCAAACCATAGTTCGGCCAAGTCGTGCTTCAGCTCTAGGGATTAAAATTCTCTTGATCCAAGCTGTGCTTTGGCAACTTCTCTGTGCCATTCCTCGACGAAGTCTACCTCTCTCTTCTATCAACATGTTAGTCCTCCGCACGAGAAAGAAATAGGATCGATAGACACTTGATATGAATTGAATTGCTTGATAGTCACAACTCTGACTGACCTCCTAAATGCGTCTTGACCCTCAAAAGTGTCGAAACCCACATTAATAACTTGATTATAATCGGGAACAGACCTCTAAAGTAAGAAGTAGCAGCTCGTGATTTAACCAAATCCTTATTAGCTCTGCTAAGTTGCGCCATGGTAGTTATTGGCATGATATTGACCGTAGCTCCATTGACAACCAAAAACTTAGGAATCGGAACTGCGAAAGAATAAGTTTGTCGAGATTCATTCAAAAATGAAAGATGGAGCATGCTGGATTTTCTTCTTCTCGGTTACTTGAGCAACCTTAACTGAAACAACTTCTCTTTTGTGTGAGTCCATACTGAGCTGCCCTCTCACAAGCAGCTTCCCAGCCTGAGTCATGTTCTGCTTGGGATGGTCGTCTTGACTAACCACAATCCGTTCTGTGTACGAGTAAGCGGCTTAAATGTCTTATGATGCACCACCCTTCGTCATTCTTTCCTAGGAACTTTCATGGGCAGCTCCGTAGATTGTTCCTTAGCCGAAACGTATTGAACTATCGTCTGAAACCTTCCCAGCTGTTCAGCCGAGTGTATCTAACATTCACTTAGAGTTCAATGTCGCAGCTCTAGTCGAGGGTTCTCCTCTGGAGTAAACATCATGGGAAGCTCGATTTGCTTCCATCGGGCCGCTAAGTTTTTGCCCCACTCCTCGAACAGTGCTTGAAAACGTATTCCCAGACTTAAAAGTACCATTTCGGACCATTGTGTACAACTTCTTTCAGCTCACAAGCATCATGACCAGAACTAAACACTCTCCTTTGTGAACCCGAGCTAAAATATTGCATGCCTTTGCATGTGGGTTGAACCTTCACATTTCGCAGTTTCTAGCTCCGGGAATCGCAGCTATCATTCCTGAACTTTCAAGGCATGGGTTTGGGTACCCCCAATGCTTTGCTTGAAGAACTATGCTCTACTTCTCGAGCATTAAAATTCGTGTACCTCGACTTTCAAGGCATTGAATCGGTCTTAAACTCGATATCCCGAGAGTTCGAGCTATCGTTTCTTGACTCCATAGGCGCGGATCTAGCATGAAACTAGATTCTCCGAGTGTTCAAACGACTTCAAGGATCATTAATGAGCTCAACTTTCGGTCTTCTATCGTTCTCCTTCGAATTTGAGCTTCTCGAGTCCATCTCAGCCATGGGCTGTTTCTCTAAGGTCTAATTCTTTTGTGTGTGGCTGCTACTTTCGGAGTCCACTTCGAGATCCACTTTTCTAAAGGATAAGGCTGATTTGTTCGACATGCCTTGCTTCCCCAAGCCGGCCCTGTTAAATTCGGCAATCATCTCTTGTAAAACTAAATTTGCCCAAGCAGAACATACTTTCTTCTCTTCATTTAGCTTGTGTAGATGCGGCATTACCTCCTCGATAGCCTCCAAAGAGATGTCATCTTTCGGCTTCCGCCTTCAGGAACTCGACCTTGAGTTAATGGGGCCATCTAAGATATTTGTCGTAGACGAAAAAAGACTGATGTCGAGTTTGATGGGTTGCTCCTTACTGCCCTCACTTGCTTTCGTTGATGAAGTAAAAGAATCTTAATCCTCGAGCTTAAATTTAGCCACATCAACTTTTTTACTGATATTACCTTGATCTTTAAGATTGGCTTGAGCCAATTCTTGCTCAACCTCTTCTCCAAGTTGGCACTCCAATATAGCGTTATTAACGCCATGAGGTTCAAGTGCACCAACTCCTGATGGGAGCTAAGAAAAATTTGTCGTATTTGGCACTTAGGGCGAAATTGGCCTAGCGCAACGATCTCGTCTTGCATCGACGGTCTATGACAGGACCGTTTCTTCTTTGCATGGATGTTCCTCATATGGTGGCTGAAGTGAAACTTGCTTACCATCATTGTTGAAGTGTTCTACCGAATCAACTTGTCGTGGAAGACTTGATTCGACTGCTAACTCCACTAAAGGCCGAGCTGGCTGATACACCCTACTCCCCAAGAGTCGATCAAGAAAGTCCAGACTGGCTCCTTCTTTCGGTGAAGATGGTAGTGATAACGAAGTGGATGGAGCTCGCACCAGAGGCTGAAATGTAGAAGAAGGCTGAGTTGGTGTTAGAAGCTAATTGGCGCTGGCGGTTGAGCCCGTGCTGGAGGTTGAGTTGGCGCTGGATGCAGGATGTAGATGAAGGCTGAGCTGGTGCTGGAAGCTGAGTTGGTTCATCCATCCTACCCCTCGAGCGTCGGTCTTAAATATTTTGACCAACTTTTTCCTTCAATGACAATGATGGGTTTGACGGAACCTGTCGCGATGTAGGAGAAGGTGCTTGTTACAAACATTATTGATTTGGTTGGGCCCGTAAGGCCGACGAATTTTGCGGGTTTGGCTGCAACAGTTGAAATTGCAAAATTTGCCACCATGATAGAAATGCCATTGTTGTGCTTGTTGTGTAGGTTGCACTAATTGATAAGTTGTGGCAAGCGGCTGGGAGTAAGGCTGCACCGAGTAGCTTGTTGTGGATAAACCATTGGCGAGGCTGAGTAGCTAGTAAATAATGCCGCATTACTAACGGCTTGTGACTGTGAGTAGTCATCATGATTGGACAATGGCAAATAGCCGATCGATGACGAAGGTGAATAAGTATAATCGGAATTTGACGACGGCGAATAGCCGGTCGAAAATATGGTGACAAATAAGTCGACGATAACGAATTGCCAGCCATTGGTGTCGAAGAATAAAAGGTCAACGACATTGAATTGTCGATCGATGATATCGAAGAATAATAACCATACACCATGATAGTAAAAGCGCGAATTTAGCAGGTCTCACCAAGCGTGCCAAATTGTTGATCACGTCGGAAATCGTCGACGGATAGATAAATTGAAAACCCAGTGTGATAGAGCACTGTCTCGAGAAAATTACTGACGTGACACCAGCCGACCCCACTGATATAAAGTGTTGTGCCACGGCCTCGAGAATCCATGAAACTAAACGGCGGTTGGGTTTCCAGTAGATGAAGTAGACTGTTGAATGGGTCTCAGACGATCTTGCGACTCAGGGATTTAGCAGCTATGAATTCTCCACTAGTTCTTCATGCTTCGAGTGATCCGAAACCGAATAAAAGCGGCTCGTAAGCCTGATATTAATATCGATTGAGTCAACCGAAAAAGATTGAGTTGTGAGCAAAATAGACTGACTTGAATGCTTGATCAAGTGAACCCAATCCTTTCACTGCGGCTTCGGCATGTGTTACCGAAAAATAGTCAAAGGCTGACTACAAAAGATTCGACGAGTGTTGTCGAATTCCAAACCAATCTCTAGGATGACCAAGAATAATGAGACACGGCTAATAAAGCAGTAAAAGGAATGGTTATCGGCCTTCAATGGCGGAAAAGAAGGAATCTAGGCCGGAATGTAAACTCGGGATAAACTACCTCTGTTTGGAAGCCGAGATAGGTAGAGGCCGATAAATTGACACCGAGCAACTTTGGAAGGTTAATCAGGTTTCACTCCGGAAAGCGGGATAGGTGCAAGAAAAGGAAAAGAAAGATAAAGGTTCGAGAATGTAAATGTCCAATGAAAGTAAAGTGAGGAAAGGTAATTGCGATAGAAAGTAAAGAGAAAAAAAAAGTAAGTGCTATTGATGGGTTGGTCGGGAACCCTTACAACGAACTTTGATTCACATATTTATAGGCGCGTACGTAAAACCCTAGAAAATCTCTTTAAATGGATATGCCTATAATTACGAGATATCAAGATAAAATTAAATAGGAAATATCCATCTATATTACGCAAATTACCTAAATTATTGAAAAGATATGATATCAAGCCAAATCAGAGAAATATTCAACTTATTTGACTTCTTTAAATCAAAGATCACACGAGAATTTCACATACTTGCTCTCCAAGAATAATCAGCTGTTGAGGAAAAGTTAAGTCCACCACCACTGATGAATAGTTCACGTCCATGCATACACATATGTTTTCCATCTTAAGCTCCCCATTGTCGGCTTGAAAATTGGGCCTAATTCCATGAAAATCTTGGATTTTCTTATATTATTTGGACCTCCAATTGAATTGGCCCACACCATGATGATTGTGGCCCACATCTCCTCTTGCTCGTAAATAAATTAGAGAAAACCATCTGAATCACAATTTGGCAATCACCAAATTCATATTTCTGCGAAGTGCAGAAAATGGGTGTAAATAGATATAAATGGAGATAGGAGAATACATCATTAATGGATGTGGTAAAGACTACGAATCATGCCCAGGAGTCTCCCTCAGACTGCCAAATCCTCAGTAGAAAAGCAAAAGAAGAAGAGGCTCTCTAATGGCTCTTAATCGGGTGAAAACCTCGGAAAAACGATGAAATGAAGACACCTTACTTGTAATAGTAGCTTACGAAGAAATCATATTCGACTCTCAGAATTCCATACTCCCGCAAGCAATTCTCAAGAACCATTCCTATAGAATAATAATAAAATGAAAGGAAAGAAAAAGTGGAAAAAGGAGGTTAGAAATGTTCACGAAGGGTTGAAAATATATGTATGGTATATGTTAGTAAATTATATTTTCTCGATTTGCTTATGTCCCGCTTCTTTTATTTTCTCTCCTTGCATGTTGCCCCTGACCATTGTCAAGTAACAAGGGAGGGATGGACGATGGAGTTCGAGAAGTAAGAGGATGGAAGGAAGAGGATGGAGGATGGAGTTCGGATCAAGAGCCACGAGACCGATCACGGCAAGGTAAACAAGAATTCTCAACTAGACTAGAAGTTGGCTTGTGTCCGTCCCATTCATGAGCAATATAATGAAATGATAGCGGAGCGTCAATTTCTTGCTCTTTGTTGACGAACACGATGAATGAGTAATGAATGATGAATACATGAAAGCTGTAAGGTTCGCTTAGGATAGTCCGTTTGGGGGACCCGTCATGATGCCGAATATTGTATAGGGACGGGTTGGACTAGAAGGTATGCACATGTATACACGTGCATGTGTGGGCTTTTTTGATAAATCTCGGCTTATCATTAGTAAAAGATGGCTACAAGAGCCATATAGAGTGGACTACAAAAGCCACATACACGTGCATGTGTGTGCTTAATGTTTACTTTTCTTGTTTTAGATTAGAATTAATGTGGATGTGATGCTTGGCCGAGTGGACTAGTGTGCCTAATTAACGAGTCTAGGTGATTAATCTTGTTAAAATTGATATAATTGCTTAGCTTGGCCTCGAGTCTTAAGGGATTAAGTCAAGAAAGGATGGATTTAGTCAACAATGCTCACAGGTCTTAGGAGATTAATTGGTTAAAATGACTAATTTCATTGTTGAGTCTGGAGTCTATTGGATATTAAGGATTTGGGATTTGATTTGCTTAATTCGAAGCCAAATTGGATGGAGTTGACGGGACGGTCTAGGGTCAGACTCAAGAATGGATTAATTAGAACTTGTGGATCAAATGGGTGTGGATCTAAATTTGATTAATTGAAGGATGTGGCTAATGGATTGGTTTCGGGTTAGTTGAGTTAGGGGCTCAATTGGTGTGGATTTGTTGTTGATTTGAGCATCACGGTTATTAACTGATTAATGTCATACATTTGACTTTAATAATATCAAATGGGGGCTTCACCGACTTAGTTAATTGTGTCTAGGGTCAAATTGAAATGGTTTTTAAGACCATGAAAGATTTTAGGGACTTAGATGGTGTTTTATATAAATTAAGTAATTAATAATTAAGCACTTGATTAATTAAAGAAAGAAATGTATAGTAATAGAGAAGGAATGATAAGGATGGGAAATGTTTTGTAAAGGAAATAGATTACCAATAAGTGAAGAATAAATTATTTAATTAGGTTAAAATTTTCTGCGTACTCATTTAGTGATTGTTGATTCAATGATTAAGTAGATGATACCATTACCTTTTATTTTTCTCTTTATCTTTTATTCATTTTCCCATGTAACTAATTTGTAAATAAATTTTAAACACTCATATAATCAAATTGTAATCAAGCACAACCTTAGTTTTTATTTAAGCCTAACTTGAATAAATTGATTAGTATAGGTTAATCACTCGGCCTGACTAATTTGGTACAATTCTAAAACTGGGGGGAAAAAAATGAGTAGACTTTGGAAATGGGTTTAAAAATGGTCTTAGAATCTTCTAAACTTGGAGCCTATAGGCTCATTTTGGTTTTTGGGCCGTATGCTCATTTTGTCTTGAGTCCACTTGACCACTGGGCTTTATGGTCCACTTGATTCGAAGGGCCGAGTTTGGCCCACTGGGCCCAATTATTTACTTTTAATTATTTTATATATAGATATACATGGCCCATATGGTAATAATTGGACTTCAATTAAAAATGGCAAGTGTTATGTTGCGTTTGGTTTCATAATAGAATTTTAAAATCAGATTTTGATTTTAAAAAAGAATAGTATAAATGGGACCTACCCTTTGACTTTGTATGAGTTATGTTGTTTTGTTGTGGAAAAAAGTGGTATAAATGGAGCTCACTCTTTGACTTTGTATGAGTTATTTTGTTTGTAGTGGGTAGAGTTAAGTTAGGATTGTAATTTTAAAATAATATCCTAAAACCAAAACAAGCCTTAGGATCGTAAAATGACCTCGAAATTTGGATATTTCGTTCAAGACTGATCCTAATTTCTTAGGTGGCTAGTATCTTGCATACTTGGAGGAATATTAAGCGGCTTACTGGCCTATTAATACGGTAAAATGGCGATTCTAGCCTATCGTCCCAAGCGACAACGACTCACCCCAACTCAGAAAACAACTTTTAATGATAAATATCATAAATTATATTGATGATATATTGTTTTTAAATTTTTTATTCTGATCACAAAGGAGACACGTGACCTAATATAAAGAAACGGAGAGGAAAACTAAATAAAAAGAACATGCAATCCCACATACAAGAATCAAGCTGAAAAACTATTAGGTCATTAAGTGGCGTTGCTTCACTAAACCCTCTTTCTCTAAATCATGATATTCAGTTTGATATTATTCAGAAAAAATGATATTCACTTTGATATCACCTTATTCGAATGTTTTCCACACATTCTGAAGAAATTCACACTAGACATATGGTCACATTTTATTTAACCCTGCGAACCTAGAGGTTCACGACTTAATTACCTTCACTAGCCTAATACATTCTCTAATCTCGAGATAATCCTTGTACTTCATTCCAGCATAGGCTGCTGGCTGGCTTACACTACATAGCAGCTCGGGGGCGGGGTTAATGATTGTATCCAGTGATGGCCCGTTTGCCATAGCAATGGAAAGCCTCGTTTTTCTGTTGTTGACAATTGCTCGATGAATGACGCTCTTGTACTTTCCATTGGTAAAAATCTTGCAAAATAACGGGCATACTTCTATATTAGTGTTTCTGAACCATAATATTGAAAAAATAAGGCTTATCCAGCGACAAAGACAAAAATAAAGCTTTATTGCGATGCCATTTGTGGAGAATTATCATTCCGTATGTACTTTTAATCTATTTTTGAATAATTATAATGAAATATAATTCAATTCTTTTTCTAAGTCATTTCACTTGTACTCAGTTTTAACTGTTTGCTATCATATATGGAACGAATTTTAAGATTGGGGGGGGGGGGGGGGGGGGGGAGGCTTAACTCCCTAAGAAGTGTACCTAAAAATCTTTCTAATTCAAAATTCCACTATGAATTTTAAATTTCACTCGTATCTATTTAGGAGGAGGAAAAGCAATTTACCTCAAGCTGATCATTGATGTTGACAAATAAATCCCCGGGAACAATAGACGCATTGAGCCATTTGCCCTTGTGTTGAACTTGAAGTCCGTCAGTCCCGTTCTGTATGAGCACAGTCAATAGGGCGGGGTCTGTATGAGGAGGCAAACCCATCGCAAGTTCGTGCTGTGGACATGGTGGGTATTGGTTTGCCACGGACAACATTTGGCCTGATTCAAGATTGAAAGCCCTATCCATATAAGAGGATTCAAGCCCCAAGCTCTCCAATATTCCTCCAAGTAGTTCCCTCACAACTCCCCGTATGGCTTTAGAGTACTCAGCTAGCACTTTGCTGCAGATCAGAACCGCCGTTTATCACTAGAAGAGCTAGCGGTGGTCTTATCTCAGAGAGAGGATTGATTAAAAATTGAAAACTCCTCGTCCCGACATTCCTGAGTTGGTCCGAATTTTATCATGTCCTGCATTGCTTTTCCTAGGGATTTTTTGTAAAGGTTCGAATACGTTGTAGAACTCTCAAAAGCCATTTTCATGCTTTTCAATGAACATATGATTTTTGCAGACACTATGCTTTTAGAAATTACCTAAATCGTGCTGGTTTGCTTGGGGAGTGAAATTCTGGGTGAACCATGACTTTGAGATAATTCCTCCGGAACAAGACTGCCGTTGCAGGGTCATCGGTGCTGGCCCCATAACTGATGGGGTCCAACATGTGCTTCCCCTTATATTCACTCTTCTCCTCCTCCTCTAGATCGAAGAACTCCCTGCAGCAATCTAGTATATCGTTCATCAGGTCCTTGTCAATCCCGTGACCGATGACCTGTACAATAAATTTGAATAACTTAAAGTTCATACATACACTCGACTTTTTACGAACTTTCTCTTTATTCAGTTTATCTTTAACTAAGCATATAAATATATTTCACAGAAAGGAAGAACGTTGTCAGTCTGTACGAACTCTGAAGTGTAAACTCCATGAGGGTAGAACAAGACGATATACAAAAGTCCGAGATCAAAATGGAATTAATTTTACTGTTAACAAATACCATAAAGTAGCCCTAGTTCTGGCACGTGTTTTTGAGCTCCTGTATGACTGCCAAACGTTGATCCGGAGTGCCCGAGGTCAACAGGGAAAAATCAATAACGGGTATCGGCTCTTGATCTTCTCCAGCTTCATTACTAGGAATCGCTTGACCAACGACAGGCTTTTCCTCTAGTGTGTCGATGTTCGACACCTTGAGCGTGGCCATTGGAATCAGAAGAGAGGAAGAGAAGTGAATGGGCGCCTCTACAATGAGCAAATAGGTCGCAGTAAATTCAACTGAAATAGAAAAAAATAATATTGATGTAGTGGTATAAGATGTCATCTGAAATTAAGAGGTCATGGATTCGATCCTCACTAATAGAATTTCTGTGTTCCTTTATTTAATTTAATTTAATTTTTTATATTAAGTTTATATGCCTCCCTAACTATCGAGAAAATAAAAAAAAAAGTTCGACCGTAATAATTGAGACTGCCTATTTCTGCAATGCTTCTTATGTCATACCTAGGAAGTCATAAATAATACACAAGGGCGAGATATGTGGTTAGCATAGAAGAAACGCGCAGAGTGAGAGTCAGAGATTTGACTTACTACCGAAAAAATGAAAAAAGTTCGACTGCAATAATTGAGACAGCCTATTTCTGCAATGCTTCTTATGTCGTACCTAGGAAGTCAAAAATAAGATGAGCATATATAAGTGCGAGATCTGTGGTTACATAGAAGAAACATGCAGAGTTGGAGTCAGAGATTTGACTTTTATTGTAATTTTATTTTTTTTATCCAAAGGGAGGGCCAATGAGCTATTATGCAAACATAAAAAGTTAAATAAAGACATACGTAATTCAATTGGTGAGAATCAGATATGAAATTTCTATGTTACCGAATGAGAATGTGTGTCACTTCACTGTAAGCCTTTTTATTTTCTCTATTTTTATTGCAATTTTTTTTTTTATAATAGAAGAGACTTATAATGTGATACAAGAATAGAAAAAGTTATATAAAAGGGCAAGCAAGTCCCTTTGTTAATTGCAATTTGCAAATGTTTGTCAAATATGTCTCACTAATAATTGGGACTTTTTTAGTATGATTTAAGTCCACATGACACGCATGTCATCACCTTCGACTTGTTGCCTAACGTGGGCCCACAAGCATCTAATGCTATTAACTTGCGTGCCCAGGTGACACAGTGTCATGTAAGTAGAACTCCTTATAATTGCCATAAATAAACCCAACCAAATGACTCGTCTTCCATCAATAGTAAATATCCCGTAAAGGAACTAGACATAAACATAATTAATGCAGTTGAGGGAATTGATATAAAATAGTTAGTTGTAAAAAGTAGTGTTGGAGAATGCGTTGCATTAAACCCGGTCGGTGGAAACTTGAAGAGTTGGAGCAAGCAAGAAATCAAGAGAAAATATTATTTTCAAAATTTTTAGAATTTTTTGAAACCTCAGATAATATTCATATATATATATATATATATTCTAAGATAAATATTATAATATATCTAGAAACATTAGGATATATTCTCTCGTGAGTCTATATATAAGTCTTGTACAAGTTGTGAAAGTTGCCTCGATGTCGCGAAATCCTAGGCAAGCCTGGTGAGAGAGAATCAGGAATCACAAGGCTGCTGGTGGTGTGATCTTCTCGGGGAATATTTTGGGTTTTCTTCTTGGAGTCTGGGTTTAGAGAGAGATGATGGACAAAATTGATAGATCGAATTAGACTCTTACCATATTAGGATTGGGATGGGGTTAGGATTGTAATGGGTTGGTATTGAGAGACATCTCTGAGGACTTTAATGGCTGGTTTATTTATCTAATGAATTCTCTTGCTTTGTCCGTAGATATTTCCTTATTGAGAATTTTACCACATATATTCGGTGTTTGATTTTATTTCTTTGTGGTCTCATCTTGTACTTTAGACGTCTTATCACAATAATTGGTATCTGAGCTAGGAGTCGGATTGGATCCTAAAGATCTCAATTACGAGATATGATATTGAGAAGGTTGATGGATCGAGCGGCAACAAATGGCCACAGATCGAGTTGAAGGGAGTGCTAGGAGGAGAAGCCTTGTTAGCCTTGACCTGACGGCTTCGGAAAAGGTAGAGCTTGAGCAAAAGCTCCAGATGCTCGGCCTAGCATAGAAATTCAAAGGGAAGATCTAAATGGAAGTCAAAATCTCTATGGTAGAATAACTCGCGAGTGGGAGGCAAGCAAAATGAACAGTTGAGACCACGAGAACTCTATGGGCTTGAGTAATTGGTGGTCTCATATGATGTTGAAGATGAGAATACTACTTGTCAACATGTCAGCTTTGGAGTGCTCACAATAGGAAAGTCGAGGAAACCTCGAAGAAGTCCAAGAGTGGCTTGGACCATAGCGAAGCGATCGCACTAGATGAGGTGGAGCACGGTGAGGGCTATGATAGATTAAGTGAGTGGATATGGACTGTTGTAGTGCTTGGCTGAACGCAAGCTAAGGTGGAGACTTGTTAGAGATTATCTTGCATTATGCTTGGATTGCGAAAACTCGATGACTCAAAGCGAGGAAGAAATCGGGAGAAAATATTATTTCCTAAATTTTCGGAATTTTTTATAAATTCAAAAAATATTCACAAGATGAAATATCCTAAGACATATTTTAGAATAAATATTAGGATATCTTTGGATATATTAGGATATATTTTCTTAAAAATCTATATATAAGATATTTTACGAACTGTGAAAGGTACCCCGGTGCTGTGAAATCCTGGGCTTGTGATTGGCCGATGAGCTAGAGTTTGGAATCATGAGGCTAGTGATGATGTTGTCTTATTGGAAGATTATCTGGATTATCCTCTTGGAGTTTCGGTTTAGAGTGAGATGATTGAGAAAATTGAGAGATCGGATTAGACTCTTTTCGGATATGAGTTTGTAATGGGGCTAGTATAGAGAGACATCTCTGGTGACGATAATCTCTGTTTTATTTGTCTATTGGATTCTCCTACTCTACTCATAAGTGCTCCCCTGTTGAAATCTTATCAAGTATATCTAGTGTTTCATTTTATTTCTCTATTATCTCTTCTTGTACTTTGGACGTCTTGTCACAGCAAGTATCACTAAATATATTTACAAAATACTATAATTAAAACTGTTACATAGAAATTACATGCTTTCTTGAATTTCAGCAAGAAGAAAAATTATACAAAAGAAATCATAAAATTGCCGATTTTTGCGAGAATTTTTTTGTTGTCCCTGCCTTCCCACCAAATTTTGGTGGGTTTTCATATCCCGTCTCGTACATTCAAAGATGACTACTTTAAATATAAGATCAAGGGATGTGTGCTACTTCATTATGCCTCCTTAATTTTTCTATTATTATTACAATTTATTTTTGGTAATAAGAGAGGATCACAATCTGGATACAGGAATAGAAAAGGTACAAATGTTCGTTTTGTCAAATATCTCTGATTAATAGTTGGTCATAAATGAAACCCAACCAGATCACTCGTTGAATTTTGCCCGGTAAAAGCAACTTGATGTAAATAATACAATTGAAGGGAATTAATACAAAATAGTTCGCTGTAAAAAGTAAGTACCAATAAAATATATTACAAATATAGTATAATTAAAACTGTTACCTACAAACTACATGCTTTTTTGAATTTCGGCAAGAAAGAAGAAAAATTATACAAAAGAAATCACAAAATTGCCGATTTTTGCGAGAATTTTTTTTGTCGTGCCACGTTTTTTTTTTTCGGTGTGAACTTCGATATTCGGAAACTTATTTAGATCCCTACTAATCCAATTGAATCGGGATTGACCCACTAAGAGATAAACTCTCCCAGCATGAATTTTTTGGATTCATAAAAACTCGAATTCGAGACATTTTTTAAACGAAACGAATATCGAATCACTTGAATCAATATATGCTGGTTTTGCTATCCCACTTTCCCACCAAATATGGTTGGTTTTCATACCCTGTCACATATCCAAGTATAACTACTTTAAATTTTCCTAATTTAAAAAATCTTCAATTATAAGGAAGGTTCATCAGGGAGAGCATAATACATCCTAATGTAATTATATCAGACATGCATAGGGTAATAGTAATCCTATCCCACCTTAGTTATATCCAGAGTACCAAAATGGTCGTAAGAAAAGCAAAAATGCTAAATGGTGCTTAATAATTATCTTAATATTCACATATATAAATTAAATGACTTTTGGATATTGTGTAAATTATAACTCATGTTACTGTGAGTAGGATTTTCGAGTTAGAACAATTTTTAAGTTGATTATCAGGAATATATATATAGCAAAGGTTCATTGAAAAATATAAAAATGAATCGAGAAAAATTGAAGCACTTTTATGGCCACTGATATCGGGACATATTATGGAGAAGAAAAACAAATTGTCAAATAATTTGTTATCTATAAAACAATTCGACATGCATGGGCAGATCTCATCCTTCCGGGAATTTGTCTCTCTTCATGTGCCTCTCCAAGTCTGCCCATCCCAATCACCGACTGTGTTCCTAATTAAGCCGACTGCACTTCTCTCCCCATCCCTGCCGCCGACGACGGTGCCTAAGCCGAACGCACCGCCATCGCGGCTCCCAACTCCGGTGTCAGTGGAGTGGTCTGAGGGGGTCATCGAAGGCCGACAACCCTCCCCAGTCAGCACCATCTTGATTTTTCTTGGAAGCCATGACGGGGAGAGGTTGAACTAGAAAAGAGAGCTCTTGGAGAAATTCACTAATTAATTAATATAAGAATGGATATCGATAATCTAAGAGTGGATATGGAACCTTTAACCCAAATGACAAAGGACAGATATCGAACCGAAAAGTTCACTTGGTATGGCTAGTGATTGGTGGCGCATGCGCAATAATTTATTTGGCCGAACAATCAAAGAGCCATTCGACGGAGCAGTGAGCAGTAAAGGAAACATAGGGATGCTTCATTTGTTGCGCCTCTTCGGCTTTTAAATATTCATGTTGATTCATATTGGTTCTTGCATTCCGGACGGTTAATTAAGGAATAACCGAGAATTCTGAAATGGAGGAAGGAATCTATACATTACAAAAGTAAGGGAGCTCAAATACATTATATGTGCAACGGTCGTTCTTATTGTTGAAACACATAAATAATTAAATTAAGTACTAGAAAACAGATAGAAAAGCACCAGAACCTGTAGGGTCAGGAAGCGAAGGGAAAGGATCGAATAAAAGATTTCCGACAGAAGCTGCTCTGTTTAATGCTCATTTCGAGCAATAATATCGGACAGTTGTTTGAAATTTCAGATGAATACCAGATGATCGCAACACGATGCATATGAAAGAAATATCGAATTAAGACTTACCTTAAAACGAGGAGATAGTATCAGAGTGAAGTATCAAATTCTTATTAATGTCCGTCTCGCTTTTCCTGCTCAGCCTTGCAACCCCGAAGTCGAAATCGAACAAATTAGGGGAGAGCTGGAGATACTCTTTGCAGATCCACGAGAGTTGTTGCATATATAGGACTAGCGGCCCGAGTTAGGGCTTGTCCATTTGGCGATCGTTCTGGGCCGCACGATGAACTGCTGTAACGTCAAAGCATCTTACGGTTGGGATTGTCTCCTTGAGTCAATGTTGATCAGCGGCATGTGCTTCGATCAAACACAAAGCCCATGTGCGGCGCGTTTTATTATTTTATCTGTCTATATGCAATATTTATATTTAGATAATATAACATATAATATATTTTGTTATAAAGAAAACTCATGTACCTAACAAAAAAAAATATAAATTTTAATAATTAATAATGAGACATTGGTAGTAAGGGTATGTACGGGTACCGAATATATTTGGAACCGGTCGGAACCTACCCGTTGGGGTAAGGTCTGGGTAGCTTGTATTGAAAATATGGTAGGTTCCGCGTATTAAAATCAGGAACCGATGAAAATCGATTCCGATTTCGGTTCCGGTTCTTGCCTACAAGGTACCCGGAACATGTTATTTATTAAAAAAATAGAGGAAAGAGTAAAGTTACTGTCTCTTTTAATGAATCATAACAGAGGTATTTTGTTGTGTGAGATCGTATTATAGATGTTTAATTTTGTTGATAGATTGATGATATATATTATTTTTTTTGTTGTTGTAGATTAATCTAAATGTTTGTTGATATTCTATTTGGCGTTATTACTGATTATGTATGTGACATTTTCGATTTTATTTAGCTAGATAAAAAAATTTATAGGTTCCAACAAGGTACCCGAAACCTGTGGTATAATACAGGTTCCGAATAGGTTCCGATTCCAGGATTCAATAGGATAGGATCTGGTTCCAAAATCTTGGAACCTGTCCCTTACAAGGTAGGGTCCGGGTATCGTGAAAAATATAGGGTACTCGGAACCGATCACCCCTAATTGGTAGTACCATTACGGGAATCAAGCCTTAAATATTTAAATTATCAAACGAACGTGTACACCATCATACTACAACTTTTTTATCCTCTATATATATATATTTGGAAAATAGTACCATAAAACACAATTTTTTGACTTTTTCCTGTTGCAGCATAAACTCGAATTATTTCCTTATACAACACGAAAAAAACTTTCACCGCGCAACATGCTGTCCGTATTCCTTCAAGAAAATGACGGAATGCTGATGTGACAGCTTATTTGGGGGAACTTTTACAACAAATAACAATTTAGGGGACATAAAAAAATAAAATATAAGTTAAAAATTAAATAAAAGAAAGAAAATTCCATTTGGGATCAGAGGAGGCAGTTGGGCAGCCCTGCCGGCCACTCACCCCTCGATCGGGGTCGTCAGACTGCTCAGATCACGCCGATGACCTCGATCGGGGGCTAAGTGGCCAATGGGGCCTCCTCCAACCCCTTGATATGAGAGATCCCAATTATTATTTTTTTTATAAATTTTAAACTTACATTTTATTGAATAAACTGATAATTTGTCCCTTAAGATATCGATATTCCATCAAATTTTATCTCAAATAATTTTTTACATCACTTTTAACCTTGATTGATTAAACGTACATTATATTGATCATTCCATCAACCTACCGTTAAAAATTGAATAGAAAACATTAAAAAATTATTTTTGATTCATTTTATGATTTTTTAATTCCTTAATAATGTATTATATTATTTAGTCATATAAATTTTAAAAACTAAAATAAAAAAATGCTTTCTTCTGCAAATGACTGAGAGAGAGGAAGAGGGAGGGTGTGTGGAGGAAGGTCGACGGCGGGGCAATGCCGTTGGCCTCCCAATCAACCTCCCCCGCGACGTCCCCGACCAGGTCGTGCGTTGGGGGTGGGTTTTTTTTTTGGGGGGGTGCATTATAGGGATCGCAAAAAAGAATCTTCTCCATTCTCCACGGCATCATAGAACTACGCTCAATTAAATCCAATGAAGAAATCGAAAATCCCTCCCTCCACACCTCAGCTCCTCCTCTTCATTTAAGTCGACAAATTTATGAATTGTGCATCATATGCAATGCTCCAGCATATGATTGAAAATTGATTCACAATCTCAACAAACTGAAGCTGATTCTCGGAAAATTTGATTGTCATTGACAAGTGATTGACATCGTATTAACCCCCAAATATAAAAACACAAACGATTTCTAGGCGATGAAGCATTAGAAGGAGGAGAAGGAAGCTTCCACATCTTTCATCTTCTGTCACCACTCTAGCAATTGCTTCCAGTCTGCTCCGACTCCTTCTTCAGCAAAAATTCAGCTTCTCAACTCGACGACCATCTCAACGACCTTCCCTCGTCTCTGTGTCGTCCTCTTACGTTGCTCTCCCCAGTAGTAGCCACGAACCACTGGTCGTCCACAAGCTCCGCCCTTCCTCACCACGTTGAGCTCACCATATCTCTGACACTCGACGAGCCTAGCTTCGACTGATACCAGATCTATCCCTCTTTCTGAATCGAGGATCCTTTGCAATCCCTTTTTTCTATTTTGTTTACAATTATTTTTCTTTGAATATATCCTTAATGACTAAAAAAAGTTATAACATGGAATGGAGCAGAGAGAAGAAAAGAATAAAGAATTGAAGAAATGATAAAATTATGCAACATCATACGGTCCCGTCAAATTATTGACGTAGACGGACGGAAGGACTAATTCGATGTAAATTTATGCTCTCAAGGTAAAAAGTAATGTAAAACATTACCCATAGTAAAATTTGATGAGACATTAATCTTTTGGTAGACAAATTATTAATTTATTCTATTTTATTTGTTTATTCACCTAAGTTATTATTTGTTACAAAGTTATTCCTAGACAAGCTGTCACGTCAGTATTCCGTTCATTTCTTAACGGAATATGGATAGCGTGTTGTGTGGTAAAATTTTTTTGTATTGTACAAAAAAAATAATTTAAATTTATGCTGTAATATGATAAAAGTTAAAAAATCATACTTTACGGTGCTATTTTTTCTTTTTTATTTCTCACCAATAATCAGCCGGACAGACAGTGTGGATCCACAGTAAGTGGTCAGTCCCCTGTGAGTATACAAAATTTGACTAATCTAGTTCCTCTCGTGGCCTTGCTCATATAATAAAAATATACATATATATAAATATATACCCAACAAACGTGAACGAGTTCTGAATCCTTCAAGCAAGGAGGACTAGAGTGGAGCTTTGATGTTCCATCCAATAGGTAGGTGCATGACCTGACATATGGTGGGATTTCTATTATGCAATCTATATATATATATATATATATATATTTAAACTACTCTAACCAAATTCTTCTATTCGTATAATGAGGACTTTTCACATAACTGTATTAGGCAAACTCTCAGTTTGTGGTTGATTATCTCTTCAAGTTTTCATGTTAATAAATACTTAAGACTTTTTCTTTTTCTTTCAAATTTCTATAATTTATTTATAATTTTATTGCATATTCCCAAAAAGACTTTTACAATTTATCTACAAATATTAACCAATGAAACTACTCCCAATATCTTTTATTTATTTCTTATCTTTTGTATTGTGAATATTTATTTCGTAAGAAGTACAATTTAAATAATATATACTTTCGTATTATAAAAAATAATCCAAAATCTCGGATAATGCAACCCTTAAAATTTATCAATTTATCAGATTTTGTACAAGAGTTCGAGGATATTTAAAAGCAAAATAGAAATTAAATACTCTATGAAAGAGAAATTATACTCTAGGATTTTGGAAAAGTTATTGTTCTTACTTTTTATTTAATATTAATATATACTATTTTGTTTTTTTTTTGTAAAAGGTTTAAAGTTTAAGTCAAGTGAGATGATATATGTTTTATCATATTAGATTTAAAAATGAAATATGTTTTATCAAAATAATGTCTAAAACTTAGAACGAGCACGGTCAAAATGTAATATATATATATATATATATATAAAGTAGACAACAAAATAGTAAATAGGGTTAGAAAAATAAATATTTAAATAATGTAGTATTAGAAAGATCAGTGCCTTAGTAAATAAATACAATTTGTAAGAAAAATATATTCTATACTTGATATTGCATTAAATGCAAAACTTTAATAGAATATTGAAAGAAAATAAATATATGAAAAAAAGATTATACTATAATATGCAATTTTTTTGGAAATAAATAATAATATATAGGTTAAAATCAATTCATTCTTAGGACTTAAGTAGATAAAATAATCAATTGTTTTTAAAAAAATTATCATATCTATACATCAATTAGCATATATAAGTTTTACTCTCGTGCAGTTAATTGGGGTACATTTTAAAAAGATTCAATTTTAGGATTTTAATTTATGAAATATAGTCAACTATTTTTAAAAATTTCACCATATCTATATGTCTATTAACATATATAAGTTTTACTTCTATGCAGTTAATAGGGTAAATATTTATATAGTCATAAACTTAAATTCATGTATATATTTTCAAATATTTATTTCTATTAAAACGTCATGATTTATAATTATACATCAAGCATCCTTTTCAATTTTTTGATTTATTGAATGTGGGATATTAACTTTATTAATTGACATCATATTAGAATTAATTGATTATGAATACCAATATATCATACATGACCTCCTTTTAACCTTTTTTAAAGTTAAATCCATTCCAAAGAATGTAGCATACTCACATTATTTTATGCACACAAATTAGAAAAGTGTAAAAATTGAATTAATTTTCAATATTAATTTGGTCATGCGAAATAAATTTTATCTAATTAACTCGTGCAAAGTATTGGCAAATAACTAGTTAGATTATACGTAGTGAGTAATCGATTTAAGCAAGAATACAGTATCTTGGCTGAAATTTAAGCCAGGTCAGGGGAATTTATGCTCACATACTCAACTATGACTTAAACACCAAAATATAAAGTATCAACCATAACAACTTTTTACGTTCATTTCACTGAAAATGTAGGAGATCCATGAATCTAACTACCTCAAGGTAAGCCGTTCAGCTACTCTAGGCCGGTCGGCTCTCCTCTATTCCACTAATTCGGTGGTTTCTGGACCCAATGGGCTGCTCGAGCATGCCAATTTCAAGCGCATATAACTCTCAAAACATAGTGAGTTACGATTTCCACTAGCTATCAAATTAGATCATATTAAGAAATCTTTCAAACATATATGGATTTGCTTTAATCCAAAGCTCATTTGGTCAGTCTAAATGGCCCCGAAAGACAAGATATAGCCGAGATTCGAATAAGATAGGGGACCTTTCGCATCCTTTATTGGACATGTTTGGAAGAGTTATGAGAACCATAATATATCAGATAGAGCTGTTATAATATATTAGCTCGCTCATATATATTCAAAAAGTAATTGGGAACATCCTGACCGAATATAATTTATGTTTCCGAAACTATTATGGAAAGTGAGGTTCTATCTAGGAGCCTAATATTCTAGACTAGTTCCTCGCCGATCTTATCCGATGGGATTGGTACATCATCCTTGATACAATTCTGATCCTAAACTGTATTACCAAGTTCAATAAGGAAAAAAAAAAGACTCATTGCATTACCGAATTGTATGTTTAATCATTAGAAAACCTTGCAATGTCTAACACCAACTAGCGCGCCTTAAATAGGCATACCAAACTGAGTGCCAGCAAATACGGAACGCCTTATGCAAATATTGAACGTAACATAGTGGTCTCACTCACAAAAATAAAAACATAATGGTTGCTTTAAATTGAACGACAACCAAATGTAATGACTTGATTCGGTCCTTTTTACCCAAAGGTAAGGAATGGCATTTGTCAAGATAGCAAAAACTAGTATCATTAAGTAAACAAGCTATTTCAAATACTAGATATTATAAATTCAAGCTGGACATTTGGTTTAAGTATCTCCTTATTGAAATCCACACTGCACACATCATTATCACCATAATAACTTTGTCAATATAAAGGTCCAGAAAATAATTATTGTCACAAGACAAACTCCATAATTGGGACGATAGATCAACCACCTTCAAACAACTCAAGTCAAATCTTTATATGATTTAGAGTGGAATTCCCTTTGAGACTCTTCTTATATCGAAGCTCGAGATAGTCCTTATATTTCATTTCTGCATAAGCTGCAGTGTGGCTTCCATTGGCTGGAAGCTTGAGTTCGGGGCTAACAACTGTATCCAGGGATGGTCCATTCACTACGGAAATGGAAATCCTCGTACTTTTGTTGTTTACAACTGCTCGGTGTGTAACGCTCTTGTATTTCCCATTGGTAAAAACCTTGTAAAAGGAAAACGATATTCATGTGTTAGTGCTACCGAATAACAATGATGAAAAAATCTTTATTGCGACGCCATTAGATACCTAGGCATGCCTACCTATGGATTACAGGTTGAGTGCCTTTTATTAATTTCATATATAAACTGTTATTTTTTCATATATCCATATTAGTTTTCATCTAGTTGTGATCTTAATGAAATCAAACTAAAAATTCCTTATTCTAGTTATCTTAATTCTACTCTCACTTCTTTGGGATCTCAATGGAATGAAATTTTCATCAATCTTCTCTTAGATATTGTTCAAGTCATCTTCCTAAGTCCACAATTTAGAGATATACCCGAAACAAGCCAAACTATTCGAAACTTTGCTTGTCATCATATTATAACTTTCAGTGCCGAAATACAAAGTTCCACATAGGGCAAGAGAATAAGCAATTATCTCAAAGAAAAAGTTGTTATAAATCCAAAAGTAGCTTAGACTGGAGCGACGTGCACGGAGGACGAGGTGGAGCCTAATGAAGCTTGTGATAGAGTAGCTGATTGAGAGACTAACCGTTGTGGTGCTGGCTGAATGCAAGCACCCTATTTCAATGTTCTACGTCTTTCATTTCTTTATAAAATCTTCTTGTTGAATTCCGTTCAATGATATGGTCCAACACATAAATTAATAAGTTATGTATGATATGCTATCTTAATTTATTGGTCCGATTTAAGTGATCTAATTAAGTTTCAGTTTACGGACCTTGGTGACATCTCATAAAAGTGCGGGACAAAATGTGCAGAAATCAAAGGGTAGTTTTTTATTTTATGATGGGCAGAATTAGAAATTCAATAATCTAAGTGGCTTAAATGCAATCGAGAGGTTTTGGTCCCCAAATCATACAAATATGTTAAGTTATGAGGCCCCATTCCTTAACACTTACGACCCTCTCGCCTGAATTTCCTCTTGCCTAAGGTTCTAGACTAGGGTTTCGAAAATATTGACTTGGAAGGCCTCTATCCCAACTTTTGATTTCCAATTTCCATGATGGATTTCGGCATGTGAAATCATAGGGTTTTAGGATCATAAATTTAACTCTTTTTACTCGTAAATTGCAGAATACTCTGTATTGAAGGTAAGGAATGAAGAAGTCCATATTGATACTACTCTAGTGAAGATACATGGCTTGCTAGAATGGAGGAATATTATCATATGCAAAATTGTATGGGTTTAATAAACCTGCGGGGCAAGGTTGGTAGTGTGCTGCAAAGGCAGCCAGTTGAAGACTAGGGTATGCCCTAATAAACTTGTTGCCCTTTGTCTTCTAGGAGGTCGATCGGGTATACTAATGATAAGTGTGTAAATTGATGTATTTTAAAGTCTTAAGTTCTCATGATAAGGAGCAACACATACTGATACGAGAATTCCAAAAGTGCCCCTAATTTCCATAAAAGTGAAAAAATATTCTTTTTTTTTCAATACCGTAAAATTTTTACTATATTCATAAGCGATTAGACTCATTTCCAATAGAAATACTAGAACTGATATATCGTAGTACCAATCTTTTATAAACTTGTAGTTTTCTAATCAATTCTTTGATGAGGGACAACTAACTCTCGATGTACGCACGTTCATGTGGGTTCACATTACGCCAAAGTCTAATGTCTCTTTGTCAAGGGCAACCAAAGGGCGCCCGTGTTGGCCTAAGCGTGGAACATGTGGCCTGTTTTGTCCAATTTAGCCTAAGAGTGGAATTTGTGGCTAGTTTCCTTAGTCTAAACTTGTGGTTACTCTGTGCCCCCTTGTCCAGGCACGAAAGAAAAATGCTTGGCTAGTAGTCAATTCTTGAGCGTGGGTGTTCAAGTTTGTGTAACACAGGTAGGTCAGTGACGTGTCAAAGAAAGCCACGTGTTGTTATTTGAGGGCTGGTGTTGAGAGTTAGTTGTTCCACATCAGAGAATTGATTAAAATACTACAAGTTTATATGAGATTAGGTATCACAACCTATCAGCTCAAGTTTTTAAAATTTGAGATGAGATCAATCGTTTATAATTCTATGCCCAATGAAAGCTTTACAAATACGTTTTGCAGTGCTTGAGGTAAAAATGATGTCTATACTCGTTTAACACTACATTTTCTATACTTTTGCATTTTTCGCTTTCACACTTCTTTTATTTCAAATAACAATAGATTAGATACTAACCCGGTAGCGGCATCAAGTTCGTTATCTTAACAAGAGTGAATAAGATAAATCAATAATTTTATTATCTGAAAATTTCTTAGAAGTTCTAATTGGAAAAAGCATAAAATTTTCACATTTTCACATTTTTAGTACGAACTTTTTTCATTAACCTAAAAATGCACAAACTTTCGGTTTGATAACGATTTTAGCACAACGTCAAATTTTTCGTTAATTTCGACGGAATCGAGGTCACAGAAGGCGCCGGCGATCCTAATCAGGCGGAAGGGGGCCAGCGACCACAATTGGTGGTGATGGCTGGGGTCGTGGCTCCACCCGCCATAATCGGGAGAATCCCCAATTTGAGGGTTCTTCAGATTTCGGGGGGTAGGTGCCTTGATTATTGCCACCCCACCCCCCCGATTGGGGTTGTTGGTGCCCTTTGCCTGATTGAGGTCGTTGGCGTCTTCTGTGACTTCGATTCTGTCCAAATTAACATAATATTTGATGCCGTGCTAGAATTATTATCAAATCGAAGGAATGTGCATTTTTAGGTTAAGAAAAAGTTCGTACTAGCTTCTTTTTTTTTTTGTTACTAACCCTACAGTTTATTAGAAATCTATCTTAAGATAGCAAACTTTTTTTTCCTCATTTCTCCATCCTAAGTTGACTAATAACCAGAAAATTCTAATATGACATAGTATTAGGGTGACACATTTAGTATTTTAGTTCAAGTGTTTAGTATTTCAATTTAAGTGTTTCGTAGTTTTATTATTTGTGATGGACGGTACAGAAATACTAAACATTTGAATTAAAATACTAAACACTTGAATTAAAAGTAAAAGTAATAAATATTTATATTAGTTAAGAGTATTAAAAGTACTAAACACTTGAACTGAATGTATCAAATGTGTCACTGTGACTCTCATTGTCAACTTAGAGGGACCCTATGCTATCCAAAGTGGATCAAAAACCTAGCCGAAGCCTCCAAGGGAGCAAAGAGCTGAGAAGAACAAGCATTTCAAGTGGGGAAAAATTAACAGTTACCTCGACATGGTCACCAATTTGGACAAAGAAAGCACCGGAAATAATATTTGCATTGATCCACTTGCCCTTGCGTTGAAGTTGAAGCCCATTAATCCCATTCTGCATGAGCAGAGTTAATAGGCCGAGATCCGTATGAGATGGCAAGCCTAAAGCAAGCTCGGGCTGGGGACAAGGTGGGTAAAAGTTTGCAACGAAAAGCTGTAGGCTTGATTCAACATCCAAAGCCCTGTATATATGAGAAGATTCCAGCCCCAAGCTCTCTGATATTCCTCCAAGTAGATCTCTCACCACTCCTCGAACGCCTTCACTGAATGCCGCTAACACTTCACTGTACAGAAACATTGTGTATTATTGAATGAACTGAGGTAATTCCACCTCAGAGGATAACAAGTGAAAACCCCGTTGTTCAAACTTCAAAGATTCCTAAGACACTTCTTGGGTTTGCTGGTTGAGAAAGTTTTTCAATCTTGTCAATCATATATCTGCTGTGCCGTTAGGAACTTGCACTCCCTTATGTTATGACTCGTGTCTATATACAAACTTGGGTACAAACCGTACAGCAAAGGATAGGAAAGAATTCTAATACCTGAACCCTGCAGGTTTGCGTGGGGAGTGAAACTCCGGGTGGACCCTGACCCTAAGATAATCTCTCCAGAACAAGGCTTCGGACGGAGGACCATCAGTGCTCGTGCCATAACAGATTGTGTCCAATATTTTCTTCCCTTCATATTCCCTCTTCTCCTCTTTGTCCTCTAGATCGAAGAACTCTCTGCAATCGTCTAGTATTTTGTTCATAAGGCTCTCATCAACCCCGTGATTGATCACCTGTATAATAAGTCTGACAATCCTATAAATGTTGCAGCCTGATTTTGCACGAACTTTCTCTTCATTAGTAATTATTTACGCATACAAACTTTTAAGTCATGAAACTTTGGAAATTAATGGCCCAAACCGAAAAGTCTATGACAGTTGTAATTGAGGGAAAGTAATTTTCATTCAACCATCATTTTTTTTTCTTTTTTTGTCCGAAAACATTAATTTTTGTTCAACTATGTCGCTGATAATGTTTTGCGTTTATCCACTTTAGTCCTGCCATCCACTTTCAATAAAAAGCCAACAAGCGGGTTCTTTAAATAAAAGGTAATCTTTTAAAAAATTAAGAAAATTTGAAAAACAATGTAACGTTGTAGATAATGTTAACATATCTGCATTATATATATTCATATATATATATATGACATATTTATGAAAAGATATATATATATATATTTTTTTTTCTTTTGATACTTAGTTTTGGGTCATCCATATGATACTCGTCAGCGTATTTCAATATGTGCGAATTCCGAAAAGTTTATGTGCCAAAAGAAAAGTGCACAACGATAGAAGTGCAACAATATGATAAAGTTTCTGGGATCAAACGGGGATTAATTTCCTTCTATGAAAAAATATATTACCATGAAGCAGCCCCAGTCTTGGCATATGTTTCTGAGGTCTTGTATGATAGTGGAACGTTAATAAGGAGTTCCCGAGCTCAGCAGGGAGAAATCAATGATGGGAATTGGCCCTTCGGCTTCTCCGGCTGCTTCATTACTAGGAATCTCCTTATCCGAGGTAGAATTTGTTTGAAAGGCGTATGTTGGTGGTATGTGAGTGAGGCCCGGCTTTTCCACTAGGGTTTTGGCAGTCGACACCTTGGGTGTTGCCATTGAGATCACTTCAGGAGCAAGACAAGTGATGTGTGCGTCTGCAATCATGAATTGTTACAGAAGGTCCAAACCCATTAAATTATTGAAGAAAATTCTCATTAAACATTTTCGCACAATAACGGAGTGAGTTAATTATATACCCATCTGTCAATAAGTCCATTTATAAAACAATTGGATACATATCTACACTGATTTCGTAATTTTTATTTACTGAAGAAAATTCTATCTCTGTGATGTAACCTTTTTCGTATGAGTAAAAAATTATTTTTATCGGCAAGTCTCTCTATTTTAATAAGAGATTTTTACGTTATATATCCCATGATTTTATCCTTTTTTTTAAATTTATCATATACTTTAAAAATTATCCAAAATGGCCAATGATTTACATGTTGTTCTAGATCTATCCCGACGTCAATTTATCCTACAATTTTTAACGGTGTCGCTGACGTGAAACGTAAATGGGTCCATCCTTGCCACTGTGACCCTTTGCCTGGAATAGATTTTAGAAAAAATTTAAAATCATGCGATAGATTTGAGAAAAAAAATTAAAATCATGAGATAGGTTTGAGGTCCACTTACGTTTCATTGACGGACGAATTAATACCCACATTGATCTGTAACAAGATGTAAATTATTGGCTTTTTGGGTAATTTTTAAATCATGAGATAAATTTAAGAAAATGATCAAATCACGTCATTAAAATCCCTTTTAATAATGATAAAAGTTCGAAAACAAAAATGACCTAGGTATGGTTGAGACTGATAGTGGCTTTCGTAATGCAGTAAATTAAAGGAGTGTGGGTAAATTTTATGTCAATAATTCTCTCATAAGATAAGTTCTTTTCTGAAAAATAGCAAGTCCCTTTTAAAGATTCAACGTTAGAAAACATAAGACAGGAATAATAATATTACCTTCACTTGTAAACGAAACAATTGAAAACACTGAGCGAAGTACATCTAAGAGATTAAAAAGTAAAATTTTTAAAGAAATAAAAAATAAAGAGAGAAATGTCACCGTGAAATTTAACTTTCATAGATTTTTCGCAGTGTTCTAAAATCTGACTAGATATATTGTTGAACCAGTCGAAGCATCTGTTCTTGTATTTATCTGGAGGTTTGACCTATTGAACTGGACGTTTAAATAATTCTTGAATACATATTTACAATTAAAAGAATAATGAAAACGAATTATGAGACTTCTTACTTGGAGGAAACCATATACTAAAAAAAAAGGAAAAAGAAAAAAAGAAAAGAAAACAACAACAACAATAATAGATGCTCTTGATACACATAAACTTACAACTAGTCTAATAAAATATTAAGCGCACCACCAAAAGATTAAGCTTAACTTAATTGCGATGTCAGAGAGTTGATAGGGCAAAAAATATGTTTGCTAACACATTTTTTTAGGAAATTTTCTTTTTCACAATTGAAATTTGTATAGAGATTAGAAAAACTCTATTTTTAGTGTTCTAATTTTCCATTAGTCAGTTCTTTCATTTTCTAATTTCTAATTTATGACTTTCCTTTGTTATTTATTAAACATTATTTATTTCCACAAGATTGAGCCCCAATACTAAATTAGTGATTGATTTGCTATGAATTATGATTTTATAACTTTAACATTAGTAAACGTATTTTTATATTTTTTAATGGTGAAATAAATTTAGAAAATAAAAAGAAAAGTAGAGAAGAAAAGTGAGAATTAGTTATTTGAAAATAAACAGGCCCAATCATCTTAGTTCAAAGCTTTTTCCTATACTGATATGTAATAATATTTGAGGTTTCTGATTTTTTATTTCATCACCTATGCTGACAGAATTTGCAAAAATGAAATTTCAAAAACATAATACAAGTATGGTGGAATGAGCAATTCAGGAAAACTTACGATGAACTATAAAGCATATACAGATGTAAAACTTGTGGAAATCAACATTAGGAGTGTGTTTGGTTTTAGAGTTAAAGTAATTTTGATTTTGATTTTGATTTTGATTTTGATTTTGATTGTGAAAAAGGACAAATGAAATGGTATTATAAATTTGACTTGGGAAACGTGTGTTTTTGTTGTGTAGTAGGTTGAGTTAAAATCCAAATTATGATTCTAAAATCAAATTGTGAAACCAAACGGGTCCCAAAATATTGGTTTTAATCAAAATCAAAATCAAAATCAAAGTTACTTTAATGAAGGACTAGAAGTCTAAGTACTTATTATGGTTATAAATATTGATTCTTAGACATGACTCTTTCAACATTTCTACATCATCATATTAAAGAACAGAGAAGTCATAATAGCATAGCTGAACGACAACAACCAATCTCAGTGAATGGAAAGAAATCTTGCCGTGATGCCATCATGTCTCTGTCCGGAAGACCCGATTAAATGGCTTGTTTATAAATCTATCTTGTCTTGCGGACATCGAATATCTCTGTTGCATGGGCATGTAAATCTCATAGATGCCTAATTTCTCATTGTCTAGAACAGCCTTAGTGGCTTGATCGTTAAGACTCTCGTGGGCCATTTGGCGAGGCTGCTATCCTCCTCTAGTTTAGCATATTAGAGGTACACCGGTCTCACTTGATAAGTAGGCAACATAGGGTCAGCAATGTAATACATTCAATAAGAATAGTAACCTCCGATATCAAAGCATCATATAAAAAAGAAAGGCTTCCTCTGCTAATAAACATCAAGTACACATAAGTATGAAATGCATTGTTAAGGTCAACCTGCCATGAGACTTGCAAATAATGTTATGTTGTCAACTGATATCAGAGCATCATACAGACATTCAGGAATTTGACTGAGAATAAGAGCCATAAATTCCAAGTTATCTTCCAAAAAGATCGATGGCAACAGTATTTGTTTTCATTGTGTAGTAGTAAGATAAGACATCTATTTTTATTATTCACGGGCCACAGAGATGGATATCTGTTTTATGTACTCCCCGTTAGAGAAAAATGCATCCAGAAAACTTAGGCTTAAAAAATTTGAGTGTTTCTCATCAAAAAAAAAAGCAAAAGAAATGGAGAGAAAAAAAGCTTATGGACTACTGATCGACCGATCGGGAAGCCTATAATAACTGATACAAAAGAATAAAACAGTAGAAGAAATTACCGATTAACAAACTTGTATGTCAACACAGTGGCAATACCTCTTCGAATTTCAAATCTTCAGATAACCCTCGACGGGATATTTTCTTCGCTCACTAAACTTACCTATGTCTAAGTCACACAAGTAAAAAATTACCCAAGAGCTAAGGTCAACTGAAGGACTGGCTTGTGCATCTGATGTTAACTCAAAGGCGATTATGTAAAGGATCATCAAGAGGCAGTAAAACGTTAAAGGAGTATTACCTAAAACAAGCTCGATACAAAATACAAGACAAATCAAAGGAGTATAATATTTCTTATATGTGCGAAATAGAATTATGTACTTACCATTTCAGTGGCATGACCGAACAACTCCCTTGCCCGTTCAAGTTTTGTCTTCCCATATCTGTTCACAAACTTGGAGAGATAGGTGACCCAAATATCTTGCATATTTGAGAATTTAAATATCCTGACACCACTTCCATACACCTTGAATGCATCTTCAAAGTACTTGTTATCCTACGTATGTCAACACAGTAAGTTTTCTGTACTTTGGAATAAAAAAACTTAATAATGGAACAAATATGATAATTTAATAGAAATTGTACTTCCAAAAATGATGAATAATTCATAATGATCTGGGGCATGGCTATTCCAAATCTAGTATTCACTCATAGACAACACGAGTGGATTCCAAAGTTAACCCAAGCTCCCCTCCAACTCCAAATAAAAAGACCACAATATCAATGACTTGTGCAACTTACTTTGAAGTTTTTTTTTTTTTTCCATCAGCAGACACTGAAAATTAGACAACACTCAAGACGGTAAGTCTTAACTCTTAAGAGGCGTGCTCTCAAAATTACCTCTACCATTAAACGCAAAGGTGAGTTGTTATTATTTCACTTCAAATTCTTAAGTTCATACAAGTAGAAGCAAAATAATGTGTTTTGAATTTTTTTTACTTTCATTCTCTTTTCATCGAAGGAATGAGCAAGTGGCTGAGGAATCAGGAATTCGTTCCATCTTTCTCTTTAGGTGGGTCCACTATTCAGTAATTTCAACAATTTGTAACTCATATTTTGTATAGGATAAATTAGCCAAAAAATCACGTTCTATTACATGCAACGCACAGGCTCCGGAGTTATCGAGCGATTTTACCCTCGGTAAACCAAAGTATTGACCGACGGCTTACCACTCGGTAAATCGAAGGATTTTTCCCTTGGTAAAATTACTGAGGCTTGAATTTTTAGGTAATCTGAATCTCTCAGAAATCCTTCGAGAAACCCGTTTACCAAGATATTTCTGGCGACTTACCGAGGGACGTTCTCTTGGTAATCGCATAATTTTTGTAGTGTTCGCTGCGATGGAGTCGCCCTTAAAATCTAGATCTAGAAGTCCTTGATTCATTTCTCATCAGCGAATTGCAAGTACTTCTATTTCTCCTCTCATATTTAGCCCCTTCTAGATAGATCCGTAAGCCTCATGACCTAAATTAAAAACAAAAAAGATTGTGATGCTTTTTTAGAAATAATGTTTGTGTAAAAATTACAAACCGGTAAAGTAAATCCAGATCTTCCACCGTAAAAAAAGTAATGCCGAATCTCTTTTCTGGTAGTTCCTTGCAGTAAATCGACTAATAATATTAATTTATGGATTGTATTATTCAAATCAAAGTGCCATGAAAGATAGTCTGGAAGATGAGGGATTTTTCTTTTTTTCACACACCCTCATTCCTTTCTTGCCCATGTGAAATACAATCAAGTTATAATTTCGTAGAAATTTCCAGTATATAGAAGGTTTAGTCACATATTTAATGGTCACCTATATATCAGCATGTTGAAAATGATCACCAATATATCAGCATGTTGAAAGTGATATTGAATCTATATACTGGAAATTTCTACGAAATTATAACTTGATTGTATTTCACATGGGCAAGAAAGGAATGGGGGTGTGTGAAAAAAAGAAAATCCCTCATCTTCCAGACTATCTTTCATGCTGATATATAGGTGATCATTAAATATGTGACTAAACCTTTATTATACTTGCATCTCCTTTATCGAGTCTGTCTCACTCCATCCTATTCTATAAATTCTACACCAATTATGAAGTTTTCTGGATAAGTAATCATGCAACTTTCAGAAGACGTGTTTTGAATGGGGAAAAAAACTTTCAGAAAATGTGCAAGTTCAACTTCTATTATTAAGAAGCACACTGCAAGATTATTAACATTTATGAAGGTACTTAATATTGGTGGTATCATGGCACAGTGTAGGGTCTAAAGTTCACGAAAGCACTTCACGGATAGGACTAAGTAGATGCTTGAGCAAGAGTTAATTTCAAATAATAGGTTACGATTACTTCGCATTTTCACCCAAAAAAAAAATGTACAATTCGTTTATCAACTTATACAATGTGTGGGGTAGCTTCATAAAAAGTGAAGATAACACCACCCTTTCAGAAAAGCTATCGATACAGAGACAAGGAATGTCATTTATATATCAAGGCGGTAAGGATTAATTTGATTAACAAACGCTTTTTAATGATAAGTATCATAAAAGTAAATCAACAAAGGATGTAGCGCTATAACACATGCTCTCACCTGATAAATAAAAGGTTTCAGGTTCGATGCTCGCGGTTGGACTATCCGTATTATTTTATTAGCTATTTAGATTTTTATTTCTTTGTATTAGTCTCATGAATCTCTCTTGTAATTGAAAAAAAAATCATGATATTTAGTTCCAGTATCACCTTGCTGAAATTCACACTAGGCGTATATCATCAACTTATTGATATTGCGAACCTCGAGGATCTCGACTTAATTATGTTCGCTAGCCTATTAACATTGTATAGTCCGGACGTAGTCCATGTTCTTCATTCCAGCATAAGCTGCAGGGTGAATTCCACTACATAGCATCTCACAGTTGGGATTTCCTCCTTCGGTTCAACTATTGATCAACGGTATATGCTCCGACCCATGTGCAGCAAAAGAAGTGGTTTCGTCTCACTTTTGTACTTTCAGTTTTGCTCATCTTAAATATATCGAAGAAAAAGATTAAAAAAAAATAATGCTGCAAATAAGGCTAATCACGTCATTTCAACGGAGGAAGTTGCAAAACATCAACTTTATTGTGAGATGTATATACTAAACTTTTGAAATTCTTTCATGCAATTTGGAAATTGAAACGCATATATTGATTTTGGAATCATTTCTATCATAGATGAGTAGAAAGCTGATATGAAAGGCTCCCGATATTAAGATTAACAAATAGCCTATTTCAAGGCAACCAACAATTCCAACTAAGATATCATAAATTTAGTCTTAATATTCCGGTTCGACTTTTGAAATCTACATCGCATGCATCATCAACTCATTAGTAATTTCGCAAATCTAAAGGACCACAATATAATCACTTCATAGGACAGGGTCCATACTTTAGCTAAATAAAGAAAACTCTTTAAGATAATTCAGGTCATATCTTTAAAAGATCTAGACGGGTTTTTCCACGGAGCTTGCTCTTATGTTGAATCTCGAGGTAATCCTTGTATTTCATCCCTGTATAATTTGCCCGGGGGCATCCATTCTCAAGCAGCTCGGCAGCAGGGCTAACGACCGTGTCCAATGATGGCCCGTGTGGCATAGCGATCGAAATTCTTGTAGATTTGTTGTTCACAACTGCACGGTGAACAACGCTCTTGTACTTCCCATTCGTCAAAACCTTGCAAAAGATCAGGGATATTCATGTGTAAGTGCTACCGAATTACAACGAGAAAAAGGGCAGAAGAATGAGCAATTATGATGAGAACAACAATTTTAGCTTAGTTTTTTTGTATATGTTCCCTCAATTTTCAAGAAAATATTCAAAACTACTTTCCCTTCCAAATCTTTGAGCTTTGTAAAAATTAAAATCATTTCCGTATTGGTTTAAAAATACGCTGTTTCTATACTTTACGATTTTCCTCTTCCACTTTTTCTAATTTTCAAATAATAATTTGTGTGATAATTTGCATACAGTATTCTGTAAATTGCAGGAGATGTACGCAAAATTTATCCCTAGCAACTGACCAAAATGTACCAACGAGTCAGAGCCTTGAAGCCGGAAAACAAAGAAAAGGAAGAAAAAAGAGAACTTGCATTTTGGAATCGGAAAACAATTACCTCAAGGTGATCTCCGATGTTGACAAACAAAGCACCCGAAATAATATTTGCATCGACCCACTTGCCCTTGTGTTGAACTTGAAGCCCATTGACCGCATTCTGCATGAGCACAGTTAATAGGCCGTGGTCAGTGTGAGGAGGCAAGCCCATCGCGAGCTCAGGCTGTGGACAAGGGGGGTATAGATTTACGCCGAACAACTGTAGGCTCGATTCAAGATCCATAGCTCTGTCTATATAACAAGAGTCCAGCCCCAAGCTCTCCGATATTCCTCCAAGTAGATCCCTCACCACTCGTCGGACCGCTTTAGTGAACTCAGCTAGCACTTCACTGCAGAGAGAACATTTCTTGTAAAGAAACTTTCTTTCTTGACCAATGGAAAATAAAGAACTCTTCCGCTAACTAGAGAGAACGCACATTTGGGGAAGGTTGAAATTGTTATAATTAATCAGATTATAGAATCGAACACACGTTGAATTTTTATTTTAGTTACCAAATATAATCGTGGTTCTATGCGAGTATATAGGAGTTAAGCTTTTTTCAGTCAAATTGACTCGCGAGAGGAAGTATAAGATTTACTCCTCAATGAGGCCGGCAGCTCATATGCTTGAACATGGATTTATTTGAAACCATGGACTTTAGGGTGCATGTTTCTATGGGCCAGAGGGAATAGACTCCACGATATCAAAAAGAAAACATGAAATATAAAGATTCTAAGAGTTAAGATCGAGATTTTTTACGTCCTTTAGTACAGTATAGAAGAGCAAAGAATTGCAATACCTGAACCCTGAAGGTTTGGTTGGAGAGTGAAACTCTGGGTGAACTAAGACCCTAAGATAATCCCTCCAGAAAAAAACTTCCGTGACGGAAGCATCTACGCTGGTGCCATAACTGATCGGGTCCAATGTGTGCTTCCCTTCGTATTGCCTCTTCTCCTCCTGCTCCAGATCGAAGAACTGACTGCAGCTATCTATCATTTTGTTCATCAGGCCCTCATCGATCCCATGGTTGATCACCTATATAATAAATTCGCACACACCATATAATTGGTCCGGCTCATTAATCTTGTACGATTCCATCACTCTCTATGCAAGCATAAAGACATTTGCCCTAAACAGAAAATAGTAATTATGACTTTGGTAGTTGTAGCTCTCTTCCTAGTTCTACACTATAAGTATAAAGGCAGTACGTTTTTACAAAGTGCAAATCTCGTTACTCCGCTTGCGGCAGTTAAGAATATAACTTTTCACCCCGTAGCCTCGACTAAGCCAACAATCGGACAAGCCAAATTCCAGCCTATAGGCTGAGGAAACCGTAGTCTCTCATTCACAAATATATACATAATATGTCAATAATTAAAAGATAGAGACAAAGTCCACCAGAAATGGCAAAGTGATCCGGTATTGGCAGCAAGAATTAATTCATGCATCAAATACTGTACGTAAAGTATTTCACCAAAAATAGTACCATGAAGTAGCCCTTTTCTTGGCATGAGTTTCCAAGGTCTTGCATGACTGCCGAGCGTTGATCATGAGCGCCCGAGGTCAGAAGGGATAAATCAATGATGGGGATCGGGTCTTCATCTTCCCCGGCTCCATCACCAGAAATCTTCTGGTCGACGGATCTGGAGAGAGTCTGGAAGGCGTACATGGGCGGAATGTGGGTAAGGTTTGGGTTTTCCGCTACGGTTTTGACGGACCTCACGTTGAGCGCGGCCATTATGAAATCGAATATGGAGAAGGAATATATAGAAGTGAAGGAGCAGAATGCGATAATTACAAAGCAAGAGGGAGTGTGGCTTTTATAGGAGAAACACAAATACATACCACAAATATGAAAAGAAACGCGTCAAAGATTTACTTATATTTGTATACACAAATTCAAATCAGTAGTTCACCGGCCAATTGGTGACAACTGATGAAAGCGAGAGCTGCATTTTGCGTGCGGGGGCGTGCCGGTGCCATTGCAATGAAGTACCGTATAGAGAGTACGTCCAAAAATATTGTTCGACAATGTTTGTGTGACTTATAATGGAAAAAAAAAGCTAATAAAAAAGTACGAGAAGTCCACATTAACGAGAACTAAACACAAAATCTCTCTATTATTATCACTTTCTACGATTGAAAGCTTGTGCTACTGAGTCACCACATCGTTTGTTTGAAATTGGTCTAAATTTTCACTTTTTACCTACATATATCAAAGCCTTGTAGAGAGAGCGGTCACACACCTCTAAAGAAATTTTTTGTGTATTTCCTTTAAATAGGGTCAGCCTTCACAGAGAAATATGGCTGTTACGTAAGTGATTACGTAATGAAATAATCTTTAACTATCAGCCCGAAGAGAATCTCGTATATCGGATGACATCGTGTCACAAGACATAACAGATAATTAATTTTTTTTAAAAAATTATTACAAATTTTATATCATTTATGTCGTTATGTTTAACAATTATTGACTTATGATACACGCGGCATGTTTAACAACTATTAACTTATGATACACGTTGTATGATATAACTTGTTACATCAAAGACCTTCTCGTCAGCCCGTGGTTTTGCCTCCACATTTTAAGGATATTTTTTCACCTAAAATATGTGTATTAATTGAAGGAAGTCGCTTCAGAATAGGACAGAGCCACGATTTCAAATACACAGTGAAAAGTAATAGCCACCCTTTTAATGTGAAACAAGATGGGCCGTCATTCACGCTGTGACTATGGTTATGGTCCACCTTCATCGTCAATGAGAGGTATCGAAAAAATATAACTATCTAAAAAAGAGGAATATAAATATAATACAATAAAATAAAATCTTAATAACTAATAAAAGAGGATAGATAATTTCATAATAAGTATCGAATATGAAATATCTCGATTATGAAACGAAAGCGTGCGTTTCGATGAAATAAAATGTCACAATCATAACAGATAAAGATTCTACAACCAAATTAATTTTTTTCCAAAAATAAACTTAATTTAATAATACTTTTCCCTCAATTAAATAATACAATCATTACTTTTAATGTTTTTCTTCAAATTCTCTCGTATTTTTCTTATCTATTAGTACAATTAATTTTTTAATGTTAAATTTTCTCAACTATTTAACATTTTTTTCTCAATTTTAACACTTTTTCTCAATTTAACAATACAATCATTACTTTTTATCTTCTTTTTCAAATTCTCTTACATACTTTTCCCAACTACTTTTATTTTCATCTCCTCAAATCAAATTAAATCAAACTTAACTTCGTTACTAAACGTTATGTTGATATTTGCAAATTACAGTAGTAAAACCCATGTCTTATATGTATAAATAATAATCTATTATAATTACTAAACAAAATAATCTCAGAAACAATCATCCCGAGATTTAAGAACATGGTACTGGCACCGTTAGGTTAAAGGTCGATCCAGCAGAGCCATTTTCTGTTGAGAGAGGTGGGTCATTTCACTTTAGACACTTACCAGAACACTCGACTCGTAGACTATATAATCTCGTAGAACTTTTACCCTATCAATCTGTTGTTATAAGTTATCTCAATCAAATAACAACCTCCAGCCATTCTCCAGAACATGGTTGCGATATTTGATAATCTCATAGACAAACTTTATCCTCCCTCTCCCCCCCCCCCCCACGCAAAACAGGGAATTGCAAAAGCATAAGATGTAACCACCAATCAGACATCAAATTCTCTTCTAATATCCTCACAATACGCTGGGCATAAACAATTTAAAAGGTCCCAAAATTTCTCCATTGCTGCCAGCTGCAAAGACAAGAAACATGTCGCATTTTTTTTAGCAACGCTGGTATAATTTAATTTTGTCGGTTCATCTATACTAACCATAAAGGGCAGAACAAATTCATTGATCTCACACAAGAATATATCACTGGACTAGAGAGAAGTTGGCGGTAATTTAGTTAACTTACATCTCCTTTTACCTCCGTTTTAGCAATACATTCTGCATTTCTCTCTCGAAGCCCCCCATCTTTTCTTTGTTTATCTCTCCTCTCTCTCATTTTGGCCGATCCCTTTCCAGCACGCAAATAATTTTCAATTGGAGACTTAATATATATGGAAAATATACATGCTTTCACTCTCTAACTAATTCGTCCAAATCATAAGCAAACTCTAGTTCAGAGTAGTAGCGGGCAAACTCTGTAATTTGGAAATATAACCGAATCAAAAGAGAGTACACAATCTATTGAAAAAGCTCGATAATTAAAAAAAAAAGACGTAATACAGTGGCACACGCTCTCGCTTGGTAATTAAGAAATTCCAAATTATATGCTCAGTGGACTATCTGCATCCGTTTATTAGCTGTTATGATTTCTATTTCATAGTATAAGATCCATGCTCTTCCTTATAATCGAAGGAAAAAACAAGAAAAAAATAAAATAAAATAAAATAAGCTCAATAATTAAAATTTTGTGTACAATCGTGTGTAAGGTGGGCCCACAAGCTTTTTATGATGAAGATATAATGCAGTGCTTGTTGCAGGGCCTTGTACTCAGTGTGAGGCCTTGGCGAAGTTAGGCCTTCTACTCAGCGTTATCTCAGTTCGTAATAAAAATCAATTGTTTGTCCTTACATAGCTTTCTTTGTCGGTATATTTTAGACGATGATAAATGAGTGTAAGGATTATATATATATATATATACACACACACACACACACTAAATTTTGAAATTTTATCTTGCATTTTGGAAATTGAATGGAAAGCTGATATGAAAGGTTACCGATATTAAGATAAAGGGCCTTTTTCAATGCAACGAAGAATTCAAAGTCCATAATAAAAGATCCAAACGGGTCATATCGTAGCAAGATAAACTCCATATACTTTAGCAAGATTTTGAAAAAAAAAATTACGATAATTCAGGTTTTATCTTTAAAAGATCCAGACGAGTTTTTCCGCGAAGCGTGCTCCTATGTTGAATCTCGAGGTAATCCTTGTATTTCATCCCTGTATAATTTGCTCGGTGGCATCCATTCTCAAGCAACTCCGGGGCGGGGCTAACAACCGTGTCCAACGATGGCCCGTGTGGCATAGCAATCGAAATTCTTGTTGATTTGTTGTTCACTTGCACTCGGTGTACCACGCTCTTGTACTTCCCATTGGTCAAAACCTTGCAAAAAGTCATGAATTTTAATGTGCATGTGCTACCAAGCCACAACAAGAAACATAAGTTTTTGCTTGCAAAATAATTTATTACCTACCAAATAATTAACTTTAGTTGTTAGAAAAACATCTTTTAAGAACTAAAATCATTTTTCAATAGTACATATATTTAGTTATCAAGCCCTATAGATATGAGAGTTGTGGCGACTGATGTGCAACTAAATTATCTTAGCTGTTATAGGTTTTATCAGCCACATTTGCTTTTTAGCAAGTGAATCACTTATTGCTTAAGAGTTTATGAGTTGTGAGAAAATAACCCCACTTACATTCCAATATTTAAGCACTTCCTCAATTTTATCTATCCTTTAAGATTTTTTAAATGATGTCAATCTCGGAAATCGTCATCCCAAAAGGCAATTATATATTTAAAAAAGACAAAATTAAGTATTAACTAGAATTATTGGGCTAATTATTTATTTTTCTCTTAGGAGAATTTAAATATGCAAATATAAAACATAATCGGTAATATTGTGAATAGAGAAATAATCGAAAATGATATTTACATATGTTGACTTATGTATGAAATGCTAAGAGAGAATGAGAAAACCTTTTTAATTATTTTAATTTATTACAATGTTAATCAGAAAAACTTACAGTATGCTTTTAATGATTTTCATCTTTTATTGTATAAGAACACATAATTCCAAAGACTAATATGGCGCCAACCTATAAAGGAAGACATTCTTCTTATTATCCTGAAAAAATTCTCCCATTATCAAGTTAAATTGTCGCGTGATCCTGATCTAAAGAATGACTTCCACTCTTAACATGACAAAATTTAAAAAAAAATGTGAAATAAATTTATGAGAAGCAACTAGTTCGAGTTTTAGAAAAGCGTCTCAAGCAAAATATTTTGAGAAGCAAGTGGCTCTAACTTCTATGAAGCATCTCAAACAAATTGTGAAAGAAAGAGGATTCAATCTGGCAATGTAATTATCATTAGAGATTAGTCTTTTCATATTTCATGATGCAGGTCATTTCGATCGGTTTCAAGAAGAAAGGCGGCATCACAATATTGTGTTACTTGCAAATCGTTATTGGTGGTCGCACTAAAGGTCACAAGAGGAGAGGTTCATCCGTCCTTTGTGGCACTTTTTGGCGCATCATCCTAGTTTTAGTATTGTATATAGATATAGATATAGATATATAGATAAAGATTAAGGCTTGATTTGGGAGTGATGTTGCTGAAATATAAGTAATGAAATATAATTGCTGAAAAATAAGTGTCGATTTTAAAATAAGCAAAAGCATATTTTATGAGCACATATTAACTTGCTAGAGAAAATCACATTTGTAACCGTAATTTCAACCCAAACCATGGTTTCAAAACTCTCACCAAATACTAAATCTGCTTACGATTATAAGAAAAAAAATGATTATGGAATATCTCACTGCACTCCCAAATGAATTTTAACTAAGATACTGGAAGCTGGTCTAGTTCTGCTCCATGCGCCAAATCACCTGAACCGAACCACATTAATAATGACTTTTTGACCTACATATTTCAATTGATCATCAATTTAACTAACTTATTTTATTTGTGACACTTTTTTTTCGTTCATAAAGCTACACCGGCCTATTGGCTGAGGCTAATAATTACTTAGGCATTGACTTGACTTGGCCAAGAGATGTTTTGAATTTCGATCACGTGCACTGCAAGTAAAATTTGTCATTTGAAGTTACCAAGCCTCTTAAGGTATATTATATTGTGATCATAAATTCTTAACTAAAATAAGGAAAAATCAAATTGAGTTTAACGAGATATATTATTTAGTATAGATTTTTCGAAAATGTAAATCTTTTGTTAGTAATCAAGAGTTCATAATTTTTACACATAAATAATTTTATGATTAGTTTCAATCATACTCTGTATTAGTTAATATATTCTAAACTAATATAATTATCATAAAATACTATGTAACTAATATGATAAGCTAAAAGATTGACATAAAACTTTTTGGGCCCGCCGCGTTGCGTGGGATGCTTTCTAGTGGGCAATTATAACAAGAAAACATTTAAGCTTAATTAACTTTTCAAATATGTTCCCAATTTTCAAGGAAAAAAAACTACTTTCCCTTCCATTTCTTTGAGCTTTGCTCAATTTTTCGTAGGTAAAACCATTTTTGTACTCTTTTTTCTTAAGGGAGACATACTACCTATTATAAGAACAAAATTATCAAAGCTAAATAAAAGAAGTATGGAAGTCCAGTGACGTGAATTGAACCCGAGACATCATAGTTTCATATGGCGACTTATGCATTGCACCAAATCCCGTTCTCTTTTATACTGGTTTAAAAAGATGTTTTTCTATAGTTTTCAATTTCCCTCTTCTACCTCCCTTATTTTCAGATAACATTTTGTGGGATAATTTGTATGTGCTATTTTACTAAATTACAGGAGGTTTACGCGGAACTTATCCATAACAACCGTCCAAATCGTACCAATGAGTCGGCGCCTTGCAGAGAGCAATTGGAAGAGGTAAAAAAAAATTGCATCTCGTATTAGGAAAGCAATTACCTCAAGGTGATCACCGACGTGGACAAATAAAACACCCGGAATAATATTTGTATTGACCCACATGCCCTTGTGCTGAAGTTGAAGCCCATTGACCCCATTATGTACGAGCACGGTTAACAGGCCGTGGTCCGTGTGAGGGGGCAATCCCATTGCAAGCTCGGGCTGTGGACAAGGTGGGTATAGATTTGCGCCAAGGAGCTGTAGGCTCAAGTCAAGGTTCATAGCTCTCTCTATATAAGAAGAGTCCAGCCCCAAGCTCTCTGATATTCCTCCAAGTAGATCCCTCGCCACTCGTCGGACGGCTTTAGTGAACTCAGCTAGCACTTCACTGCAGAGAAAGTTGCGTTTGGCTGAAAGAGCGGAGAGATTTGATCTCAAGGATAACAACTGACTAAAGGGGCAAAGGAAAAAAAGAAAAAAGAAAAAAGAAACTCTCTCCAACTAGAGAGAACACACTTTCAGATTAATGAAACATTATATGGTTATCCTAATTAGGATCAATTCTAGACTAGAATCATAAAATGGTAAGATTTTTACAACTCACGTAATATAGGTCTTGAAAGTACGTGTGATCTTATACCTAGTGCATGTCAACTCTTCTTACACTTTTATTAGGCATAAGGCGTAGCCATAAGTGTACATAGGAACTTGGAGAAAGTAATATCAAAATGCTTAAACAGGCCTTATATTATTTTAAGTATTCAAACTCAATAGAAATTTTTTTGTTCAATCAAACATGTATATAATCTTTTATTTGTGACTAGGTTTTTTGGCACGTGTATTATTACACGGTGCTTTTATGGGACTTTACCAAAAATATATTTGCATTCATTTAATTCAAACTTAATTCTTTTTAATTAAATTTTAGAAATTTCGTAAAAGAATATTTCTTTTGGTATAGTATATAACATCTACTAATTATATCCAAATATCTTAAGGAATATAAGTAATTCACGTATTGCTATTACTATTATAATGAAGAAGGGAAGTAGCTGGGTAACTTTTTCAAAATTATCATTTCTCCGATCCCAAATTCTATGGTGCATCTTTTGGATTTTTCCGCACCATACAAAACTAATCACGGCCTTTAGATCCCCCTCAATCTAATCTGGATTGTCCATATTTATAAGTTTTAAAATTTTACAAATACCCCCAAAAAAATTAGGATCAGCTCCCTTTATTATATAAAATGTTATTTTCATCCACAATTTTTTTCGTCAATTCACAATCCGAAGGATAAGTTCTGATCTCTTGAAGCTTCCGTGATCCATACATATATATTAGGGATGAGTAGATCCAAGTATACTTTTAATTTGTTTTGAGCTGAGTTATTCGAGAACTTCATCGGATCAAAGAATTTGGAGAAGAAGGAAGGCACTTAAACAGCTCTCACATCAAGCCAAGGTACAAGGAAGGAACAAGGAACACTTAAAACTGAGCCTTAATCTGATGTTCAATTCAAAAAAATTCTTATTCGATTATCCGTCACCTTATATCTTAACTAATAATCTTCTAATTAGTTCTCACTTATAACTTACAAGGGACGAGTATGATTTGTGACGACTATAGGGAATGCACGTTTTGCCTTTGATAACGTATCTCAGCAACTAATTAACCTAAGCAAGTCTTCAGAACAAGTAAGATTGTTATATCTCTTACCTCGGATTCGACCTTTTCAGGTCGCGTCAAGTTAGATTGCAAAATTTTTGGGGTACCGCGAGTTCTTAATTACCTAGATAGGGTTGATCATATATAAGAACAAATTATGTCTCTATCGAACAATTTCGCAAGTTGATGGACGGGGACTGTCGAAAATTATCATCAGTATGGATGGCTGGGCCCTACAATCATTATATATATAAGACTATATGGTATACCATTTTATACATCCATATCTATGTATACAATGCATAACTACTCATACAGATCATGTGTACTGTATAACACATAGACATCAAGAAACTAGAAAACCTGTTGCGAGCTTCATTATCTTATGAGTCTATTCGAGCCAAATCCAAGTTTTTTTTTTTTTTTGATAAATAGCCAAATCCGAGTTTAACTGATCAGTATGGAAATGGAGGATTTCCCTCTCGGTGAGTTAGCTGTCGCCCGCTAACTATAAGTCACCATTCTAATCCATATATATCACACACAAATTAAAATCAGACTAATTTGCAACACCATAGAAGGTTCGTGGGAGGAAAATAGAAAACTAAAGAATGAAAATACTTATAAAAATTATGTATCATGGATGGTTCATATTAAATGGAGGGGATATAATGACTCATATTAGTTTTGTATTATATGAAAGATTTAAAATTCGCACCGAAGAAGCAGCCTTCTCCTATTTTGTAAATAATTAGTAACTATAAGTTTTGGGGATAATTTTGTAATTATCATATTTATGCATATATTTTGACGATATGTTTAAAGTAAAATATTTCCCGTCTAAATATATTTATGCATATATATTAAAATTATTGACCATTTTTATTTATTAATATATATATATATGCATTTACTAATTCAATCCTATTTGATCTTAATTGTATAATATTTAGAATTAAGTAGCTATTTGTTACAATGTGTTCAAGTTTATACATAGATTTTATTAGTACATTTACCCGTTTAACCCAATATTATTTCAAAATTTGTCTTTCTAATCCTATCTAAATGTATTGTAGAGAACTGTATATATATGTATATGTACATATTTTATGTTCATTTTAATTTATTTACTTAGAAAAAAACATTTTATTTTATCTTGAAGTTCGGATGGATGTTTCAAAAAAAAAATTGATATGGGGAACCGTCACGACAACGAACCTGCACACTCGATAATATCGAGTAGGCTTTAAACGTTCATTCAGTTTAAAGCTTTTCTCTTTTTGGTGCCTTTCCATATCCATCTGTTGTAAGAATACCCTACATTCTTTTTTTGGTAAAATACACTAACCTCCTTCGAGATTTGAGAGCCTCAACCCCATTTGTTAAATAAATATACACTTAACTATATTTGACTTCTTTCACAAAGCCATTATTTTTAAAGGAAACTACCAATTCGGTCCATAACTTTTAATTTTTTTCTTCTTAAGACCATATATTTACTTTTTACTATATAAGACCACCAAATTCGCATAAGGCCATTGCTATATTTAAATTATTTTATTTTAATTTTAAATAAAAAACTAAAAATCAAATAAAAAAAGTTGATCGAATAAAGAAGAGAAAAGCCTTCAATTATGTTATATGGAATGGTGTCCACCGACGACGGGCCACCAAGTGCCCCATAACCATTTGATGAGATTACGCAGTTCAAAAAGTGAAATTGTTATCTGTGGATAAACTTTCTTCACTGTATTGTTGTCCTCCCTAGTGACCTGCCTTCAGCCACTTATTGTCCCTAGCGAGATCTCCAACATCCTACGAAGATGTCTCCCAGGCGGTGGTATACCGATGGCTGGTAGTGACCCATCACTGCCCCTTCCTCTCTTTATTTCCCTCCCTATTCCAAGCTTTCAACTTTTTTTTATTTTTTTATTTTACAAATCAAGAATATTTTAAAAAAGAAGTTAGACATTACATAAACATTTTATGTAAGGTGGCTGCTATTCGATAAAAAAAATGTATATTTTAGAAAGCAAAAACTAATAAATCAATGAAGTTAAGTGCATATTTTTTCAACAAATGGGGTTGAGTGCTATTTTTCAAAATCTGAATGGAAGTGATAGCATTTTACTCGGCTACATTCTTTAACAGCACGGTCGATGATGTCAAGTAGGGTGTCTGGCAGCGAGTGAGAGAGAGACACCAATGCCCACATCTTTTGTCTTTTTCAGTGAAGTAAGGGCCCGTTGGCTCTTGTTTTCTAGAGCTCTTTATTTCGAATATGTGGCAAATTGACAGTAACCTACTCCCATCATTTAAATCGTTATCAGCTTGATCGTGAAGTATATCACAGATGCTAGATAGATTATGTTGTACAGTCGATCCTGCATCTGCTTTCGAGTAGCAAGTTATGCCGCTGCATATTTAAGGCATGAATGATACCAATCTATTTATATATAGTCGTCATTTTTAAAAATGTTGATTTATTTTTCCAATAATTTAAGCATGACTGAATAGAAAAATAAGTGTGAACATACACCAGAAAAAAGTTATACAGGTAAACAAGAAATGACCGCATCGATTGATGAGAGTGCACGAAAGAGACTCGTAGGAAAAGCTCTGTGCTGAAGATAGGGTAAGGTTTACTAAAATTCTTGCTTTATCATGAGGGCAATGGACAATGAGTGGCCTATCATTCTTGCTCTATCATAATGGGATAACTAAGGGACCGACGAGGGAATTCAACTAAGAGGGAGCGAAATCTTTGAAGGGGTAAATACAATGATTTTTTTTTCGAATTAGGAGCAATTATAAGTAATTTCATTAAAAAATTTTAATAATAATTATATTTTCTTAGGACATCGTAATTCTAGGGAGGAGTAACTGTCTCTTAACACCCCTCGATCCATAGCCTTGATAACTAGTCAATTATATTCGCGCATTCCATGGGCCATTAAATTAGATAGATCATGAAAATACTTTAATAATTTATATTCAGTACAACACAAACGAGCTATTGAAATATCATTATATGTCTATGTAGGCCATTTATTTGCGTCTAAAACCTTCAGAGACAGATAAACTAATTGACCATGCTGCTGCTGTTTTTATAGATTTTTAGAGACAAATTTTCCTTTTATTTTTTTCTAACTAGTGCAATTAGAAACAAATGATTTGGCTCTAAAAATAAGCAAAGTATCCCATAAAATTGTTTCCATATACTTTTTAGAATCAAATGTAGTTGCCTCAAGATGCTTTTTATTCCTAGATATAAAGTTCTATAAAACAGTAAATATTTTTATGGACCTAAGTGGCAACTATCAAATCAAACCAACCAACCCAATCCACCAACCCAATTAATTCTACAACAGAGAGATTCGACATCACCTTATCCAATGCACCAATACTCCTTACTTATCTAAATTTGTAACTTTTATTATTTATTTTACTTTAATGATAATATTTATATTCTAAATAAATTATTAGTATTTTATATTTATAAGTTTTTTTAATTAACCTACGAAATAAAAATATTTATTTCAATAAATATTTTGTAATAATTTATCTTTTTAGAGAAAAACTTATGATAGACTGTTATTTGAAATTATGCCAAAAACTTTTTGATATAAATTTTGTAAACAATTTATTGGTCGAGCGGAAAAGCCAAAAAAAATTTTGTGTTCATCGAATTTAAGTTGAGAATAAGAAGAGAGATATGGTGATGAGAAATCAAGAAGAACATGTAAAGCATGACAAGTGAAAATACTTGCATTGAAGAGGAGACTGAATGAAGAATATATACATATATATATATATATGAGAAATGGTTCTTAGAAAAAAAAGATGAAGTGATAAATTAAAAATCCGAATTACACAGTTATTTATTTTTAACTTGTGAAATTTTTATCGTCGAAAAATAATATTTAAAATTTACTTTAGCAACTCAATATTAGTCCCTACACATTGATATACTTTAAGAGTGTATAAATTAGTCTCTATTGCTCATACATTAACCATAATCTTTTTAAGTCAATAATATTTTTTATAATTAATTGTATAAGAGACAAATAATATATTAAATAGAGACGTAATTTTATTTGTTTCTAAAAGTAAGGATTTAAGAGTGTATATATTAGTCTCTATAAATCAAGAGTGTATAAATTAGTCTATATTGCTCATACATTAACCGTACTCTTTTTACGTCAATAATTTTTTTATAATTAATTTTATTGGAGAAAAATAATATATCATATAGAAACACAATTTTATTTGTTTATGTAAGTAAAGATTTAGAGACAAATAACATCACATATAGAGACATATATCTTATTTATTTCTAAAATGAAGATTTAGAAATAAAATAGTTAAATATTTTTAATTTTTGTTTTTATAGATCATTTGTGTTGTAATGATTGTATCAATTTAAGTAATAGGACTTTTGCAATAATCTATGTGTATGCATTAATGAGGGAATGAAATTAGAAAAAAATTTGTAAAAATATTTAGAAAATCAAAAAATCATTAGTGCATGAGACTCCAAGGGATGAACAGCCACAAGCTGAGAGATTACCTAAAAAGCCTACTTAGATGCGTCCCTCTTTACTGTCCTTGAAATGGGTTAAAAATTAACAATAAAGCATATAAACTTTTCGTTTTGACAAAAGAGAAGGAGAAATCTGTTTTTTTTTCTTTTTTTTCTTTTGGGAAATAGAAAGAGAAATCTTTTACTTGGTGAACTCTAGCATAAATTTGAGTTTTTTTTCTATCCACCAAAAAAAAAAGGTTTTACTGTTGTTACCATATATAATGAAGTTGAGAGTAAATAAGAGTTGAGTCGTCAGCCAAGTAGACTCACTAGAGAGCAAGTACAAAATTACTCCTATGAGGCTACCAACACTTAAGGTTGTACACGGGTTTATTTGAATCAATCGATTTATGGGGTGTTTATGGGCTCAGAGAATACAGACTCCTTGACATCAAAAAGAAAACATGAAATATAAGATTCTAATCGAGATTATTTACGGCCATGAGTATAACAAAGGAAGAAAGAATTTTAGTACCTGAACCCTGAAGGTTTGGTTGGAGAATGAAACTCTGGGTGAACTAAGACCCTGAGATAGTCCCTCCAGAACAAGACTTCCGTGACGGAGGCATCGACGCTGGTGCCACAACTGATCGGGTCCAATGTGTGCTTCCCTTTGTATTGCCTCTTCTCCTCCTGCTCCAGATTGAAGAACTCGCTGCAGCTATCTATCATTTTGTTCATCAGGCCCTCATCAATCCCGTGGTTGATCACCTGTAGAAGGAATTCATACACCATATTATTGGTCCGGCTCAATTTTGACTATGACTCAGGTGGTTGTACTTTTCTTCCTAGTTCTACACAATATATATACATATATATATATATATATAAACACAGATTTTACAAACTTCAGTTCTCTTCGCTCTGCTTGCTTCACTCAAGAATATAAATTTTTGCCATGTGACCTGGACTAAACCAATGACCGAATGAGATTAGCCTCAACTAATAGGTTACCATTGGATTAAGGAAATCGTACGTGCATTAGTTAGTTAATTCATGCATCGAACGCTGTGAAGTACTAATTTCACCAGGAAAAAAAAAAGTACCATGAAGCAGCCCCACTCTTGGCATGTATTTCCAAGGTCCAGTACTACTGCTGTACGTTGATCGGGAGTGCCGGAGGTCAGAAGGGATAAATCAATGATGGGGATCGGCTCTTGATCTTCCCCAGCTCCATTACCAGAGACCTTCTGGTCAGTGGTGGTGGCCGAGAGATTCCGGAAGGCGTAGATGGGCGGAATGTGGGTGAGGTTCGGGTTCCCTGCTACGGTTATGACGGGCGGCAGGTTGAGCGTGGCCATTATGAAAGCAATGGAACGAGGAGGAAGATACGTGAACGAGCAAAATGCGATATTATTACTATAAGCAAGAGGGAGTGTAGTTTTATTTTATAGGTGAAACACAAACATATATACGACTAGGTGTGAAAAAGATGTTTACTTTTAATGGGGAGCACAAATTTCAAAATTCAATGAGTAGTAGCTCCACCTCCAATGGGGGCGGGCCGGGTGGCAATGAATAATTCTTACGCATGCACAGAGACTACATGCAAAAATACCATATGTTAATCAACCGCTTAATTTAATCGGTTTGATGTTTATTTTTATTAAGTAAAATGTCGGATTTAAATTTTATGAATTAAAAAAATTCCTAATTTAAAGAGTTTTATTCTTTACATGACCGACTCAGCTTAATCTAAATTAATCGAAATATATTGAACTTTCGAATACGGAATATGCACCGAAAAATACCATTCATCATTTGGGAGATGCTCATGATACTGGGAAAGAAAAGCTAAAGAAATGACACGTAAAGTTCCTTTAGTAATAATTGAAGGCCAAACGTGTTATCGTACCAGCACGCCATCTCTTTCTTGAAGAGATGATGGTCACATCTAAAATGAGAATTTAGTGTGCGATAAATAATCAAAATTTGTGGCTAAATTTGAAAAGGAAAAACAAAAAAGAAGACGAAAAGGTTAAAATAGAAAAATATAAAAGACAATGTGTCCTTGTATATTATTAAAAGGCCTCAATTTGTGGCTAAATTTGAAAAAAAAAAAGAAGAAGAAGAAAATGTTAAAATAGAAAAATATGAAGGACACGTGTCTTTGTATTATTAAAAGCCTCAACAACAGTTTTTAGTATATTATTGGAAAAATGTCAAATTTGATCATCAACCTTTAGCTCTTTTTTTTATCTTAGTCCTAAATCATTTCTTTGGTTGGATTTCGTCCTCAATCTTCTTCGAGCGGTATGAGTTCAGTCCTTCCGTCCATTTTTCCTGATATGTATATTTAAATATTTAATACTTTTTACAACTCATTATGAATAATTAAAATACTTAATACTTAATTAAAATATTATACACTTAAATCGAGAATACTAAAAGCATCTTGCCCCTGTGCTAACGCAAGAAGAGGACATGTTTCATTCCTTTATGGGCTCATCTCAAGGAAGCTTCTACAAGATAAGGTGCATTGTCTTCTTCATACAATTTATTTTTTCATTTACAAGTAAAGTTAATGGGTCTAATATAATTCTTTTTATAATTTAAAATATTACGAGATATCGTACGATATGATAATTTTATTCTTGTGTGATAGATTAGATAATTATCGTAATTCGTGGAATATTTGGGATATTTTCCTTTTCCTTTTGTATGTTGTATATACATGTGGGCCTTCCGCATAAATGAAGTTGAATCTAAACAATCAGAGAGGATAAAACACAATTACAAATGATGTAATATAATGACACACGCTTTCGCCTAATAGAGGTTCCACATCTTATACTTATTGTGGAATTACCCACACTTCATTAGCAATTTAAGAGTTCTATATCATTATACTAAGTTTATGGGTCTAGGGGGAAGGATGTAACGCTGTCGCGCACAATCTTGTCTGGTAAGTAAGAAGGTTTAAATTTGATACGTTGGAACAACCCGTACCTCTTTTTTAACTATTAAAATTTCTATTTATTATTTTCATGAGCTTCCGCTGTTTAAAAAAAAAAAAGAGTTGAATCTTAGCATTGTCAGTTAAATGCACTTTGCTCTGACTTATGAGTGTGAGTTTGGATTTGCTTTCCGACCATCAAAATTTTGTGGAGTATCCTCCAATCTTATTGAAAAATAAGTAAGGTGTCTCCTTAACTAAATTCCAACCAAAATTCCGATTAAAAGATGACACACACCACTCATATGTCATATTAAAAAGAGAAAAGTGATCACTCCATTTATTATTACCTGAAAAACCAAAAAATAATGAACAGAACATGAAAATTGGGAATTAGGGCACGATATCCACCCACTGCCTTCTGCCCCGACCAAGTCGAGCCTAACACCATCTCGGCTGGCGACGCCATCTTCTGCACCATCTCTGCTAGTGACGCATCTCCCCAAGCAAGCCGCAGCGACCCATCTCCCTGGGTGACTATATATATATATATATATATATATATATATATTAAGAACTTTTGGAGCTAACGTAGGGGACTTGGTCCAAGGGGTAAGTGAGCCTTCATGGTCCTTTAAATATTATGAGACGTAGCGCAATCTTTTATCAAAGATAAATCCAAGTTCCAAAGATCGTAGATGGTTCTTGTGTGTGCTGCTTGTCCAATTTTTGATGTTCCATCATTGTTTATCATTTCAATTTGCAAGCAGATGAAACTGTGGCACGAAGAATGTTTAATCATACTCATATCTACACTATTTGCATTTCAACAACTGAACCAGAGCAAATAAATGTCCCATTCACTGTTAGAATTCGTTATATTAGCTATGGATTTTTTGAGGCTTTCTTAAAATATTTGTTGTCTTTGTAAGCAGTCAATGTGAGTGTTCTGCAAAGGTATTTTTATTAAGAACTGTCAGCAGTCTCTGTAAGCAGATTACGGTCGACCTACAACCAGATTTTCCCCAATTTCATGCTCGACAAGGTGCGTCCTCCTTGATTTACAACACAATTTTTCTTTTCGACGAGATTTAGTGGACTTGGGGGTTCTAGAGTGCCTGTGGCGATGACTATGCCAATCCAAATATGCCCGAGAATGGGATGATTGCGCTCTTTGGCATACACATGCATGAAATTAGCGCCGCAGCTGCTCGAGGAGATGCGTCGCCAGAGGAGCTAGTGCAGGAGATTTGTCGCCGGCGAGATAGCTGATAACTCTAGGATTTATAGTTATTTAGCGTGTCTGTCTGCCATAAATTATGTTTAGTCGGTCGAGTTTAATTTAGTTTTAGTCCTTGTAGGTTGATTTGCATGTTTTAGTTAGATTCTAGGATTTTATAATGTTTTAGTTTTTTTTAGTTAGATGTATTTATTTGTTTTATTTTCGTAGGTAATGGAGTAGTGGCAATGAAGACCTGGTTTGGATCAGTTGATGCCATAGCATTGTGAAGGATGTCGCAGCACGAACAGAAAGGTAGCAATGATGAATCAGACGATGCCACAGCACAACCTGAGAGCAACATGGACAAGTTCAGGTGATGTGACAAGTATAGGCAAGAATGTTGCAGCACTGACAGAGCACAAAAACCTTATGCACGGTTTTTGCAATTTTGTCTTATTTCGGAATGTTCAGAGATTCTCTTGGAAGGAAATATCATGTGGAATATCTTGAAGACCAAGATTAGAAGAGAAGATATTAATAGATTTTCCATTTGCTTAATTTTAGGAAGTTGAAGGCTCTTAAATAGTGAAATTAGATTTAACAATATCTATTGGATTTTATTTGATAGGTTTAGCTTTTCCCCTATAAAATCCCAAGACTTGGGTGTGAGAATGTTGTGGACGGCACAAGGAACAAAGGATTCAAGAGTGGAGAAGTATTTGGATCTTAGGGTTCTTGCGGCACGATTGTGTCATATTATCTCAGACTCTTTAATTTCAAAGTCTATATTGAATTCTTGCATGTTTTCTTCATTTCTTATGGGCTAATTTCATATGCTAGGATGTAATTGAACTTGCATGTTGTTAATTTGATTATTTTCTTTTGATCTTGTGAGTTGTTTATCATAATCTATTTAGTTTATTTCCGTGCTTAATTCTTTCAATTGCTTTATCACCAATTATATTGATTTCAATAGTCTAGATGAACTTGGGAGGGGAATTCTAGATATAGATTAGGGGTAGACTAGCCTGAGATTGACTTTGATAGATTGTTTCGTTGGTAGATTCAGATCTACGATTGATTTGTGTGTAGGATTGAAATATAGCTATTCACCTTAGATAGCCGAAGGGTTGGTACTTAATGAATTTGCATTAATTCGGTAACCATGGAAATATAGGGGATCGGTTAATGTAAGTATTTTCTTGAGTGATTCGGAAGAACCTTAAGAATAATTAAGAACCTAGGTTAGTAGATATGATTTTAAAAAAATTAGGCATAGAGGGAGTAGCTCGAGTTAGCTATGTGTTGGGGGATATTGTAATTCTAGGCTGTCTCACCAATTGATCGTTGATTGTTCTTAATTTATTGTATTTTAGTTTATTTTAATCAATCGATATTTGATTTGCTTAACTTCGATTAAGTCATGAATTTCGTTTGCTAGTAGAGCTTTAGATCAAGTTCTCGTGGGAACAATACTCTACTCATTACTTTATTACTTGTCACGGTCCATGCACTTGCGGGATTTAAAAACCATCAAACAAGTTTTGGGGCCGTTACCGGGAACTTGTTTCCCAAAATTTCTACTACTCTTGATATTAACAACTTAGTTGTCGATCAAATTTTATTTTACCTTTTCGAGCATAATCTAGTTTTCTCTCTTGTATTTTTGTAAGTGCGCTAACAAGATGTGATCCAATGATGATGGATCGTCGATGGAGAGCTTGATGACAAGACATATAGTCGAGGGTTACGCTGACCGGAGGAATCCATCTAGATTCACATGACAAGATCAATAGGCAGCATGGGCGAATTCATACGGATATGAACCGCAACAATGGCACCTATTTCAAGAAGAAGAGCCAAGTATAGAGGAACGATTCAAGTATTACATACAGTGAATGTCAACTATTATAGAGGAATCCGAAGCTACTAGCCATAGAATTGAGAGACAATGGGAGTGAATTGCCTCCATCCTTTGCAACCTCTCCTATAGAGAGTTGCCGAGATATTCCGATTTCGACTTGAAGGAATGACGTATCGAGAAGCCATGACAACCACGATGCAGTACGAACAACAATTTGAGGAACACACGACCACGAGCATCAGCATCGTTAAACCCGAGTGCAATACCACATCGACGAAGTAAGAAGATTGAGAGGGACCCAATACCATGTCACTTGACGATGCATGCGATATGGGAGATCCACCCGAGGATTTATCACTACATAAAGAAGAAATTGAAGAGGTGGATTTTATTGGACTTACCACACCACGTTTGCCAAGACCGACAAATCAAGAAGGGCTTTTAATTTTCTTTCAGTTACTTAAATTTATTAGAAATTTCGTGCCTTTACCAAGGAAGCAACAATTTAAAGATTGGAATGATTTGCATGGAATTTTATTGCAGTCACTCTATTAGGAATTGACTAAGATAGTTCGAAGGTTAACAAACGCTAAAGTGGCAAACAAGTGAGCGATGGCATCATGCAATTTAAGAGTAACACTTGCATCGATTCGGGGGAGATTTCAATGATTCTTCTTATTTGATCCACGTTATTCTATTATTTAGAATAACGCTTGATTTTAAGATTATAGACTGGAGGCGCAATTTTATTTTAGTTTCTTTTTATTTTACTTTGTTTTATTTTTATTTTGTTATTTTTGGTTAGTAGTTTTCAAAGTTGATCTACCTTTTTTTAGTGTCATCAAAAATCAGTCAGTGTTACGACATCAATATGGACACTACTGCACCAACAGAAGAAGAAAATTCGTTAGTCAGGCAATGCTACAACATTCAGAGCGGTGCTACAGTACCGATTGATTTGATATTATGAAGAGTGCCCGATTCTATAGCACGTTGCTGCGACATTTAAAAAGGGATTAAGATTATAATGAAACATAATAAAAATTCCTAATTTACTTTTTCATCTTCTTTGTTCTGTCTCAACTCAATATTCTCTCGTCTCCTCTGGAAGCAGCCGCAGGCAAGAGCACCGATTAACCACTTTGACCACTGGTGGCGGTATTTCTAGCCCTCACAATCCTTGAAGTGGCCGATCAAGGACAAGGGTGACACTTCTTCCACTGCCAAGAGAGATGTTGAATAAGGTCGAGGAAGAGGATGATGAAGAGTAAGGAGAAAGCAACAGAAAGCGGCGTGCTTGACTTCATATAATCTAGGGAGTTATCTCGAACATTTTCTCTTTTATTGTCCAAACCTTATTTGTCTGAGCGCTTAAACATTCAGACAATGTTTAGTTTAGGTTTGCGGGTGATTTACCTTGCTTAATGTGCTTGATTCGTGGTAATTGCACTGTTAATACTGAATTTGATAATATATGTCATTTTTCTTCCTTCTTGTAGTTCCATTTTTAGGGTGATTTTGTTTTTAGGGGTATTTATCTCAAATGGCCCATAGTTTGTCCATTTTGTTAAATCTATCCTATGCTTTTTTTTTATCAAATCTATCACATGGTTTACTTTTTGCATCAAATCTATCACGGTGTTATCTTTTCCATCGACATCTAATGGCCGTGCTGACGTGGCGCCTACGTGGCAAATGTGGCCCACTATCTCTCCACGTGCCACGTCAGCACGGCCGTTAGATGTTGACGGAAAAGATAACGCCGGGATAGATTTGATGCAAAAAGTAAATCATGGGATGGATTTGACAAAAAAAAAGCATATGATAGATTTGACAAAACGGACAAACCATGGGCCATTTTAAGTAAAAAGCCCTTGTTTTTATAGATTTTTGTTTTGTTTAAGGTTTAGATTTGAGTCTAGATTTTTTTTCCTCAGCTTGATTGGATGAGATTAGCGTGGATTGATTTGTGGTCTATAAGGATTAATAGTGATTTGTATTTATTTCCGATGGAAAAAGGATTTTTGGACCTTATCCCATGATCAAGGATTTTGTCATTTTCAACTCTCCTGAGCTGAAACTTCTTAACCTTTTGGTTTTCAAAAATTTATGCTCTCATATTTTGGTATGTTTTCGATTGAAACAAGTCTTTATTTTTCGTAAAACATGCCTAGGAATGTGTTAGTAGGGTTTGTGCTGATTCTTTCTTGAAATGAACTCTAAGGGGATTTTCATTTAAGGGGCAGCAAATAAAAATTGATTATTTTTTATGCTTCATTATTATTGTAAAAATATCCACTTGGGCTTACACGGACTTGAGTCCATCTGCAACCTAAAAGTTTAAGCTGATAGGTTACTAGACCCAAGCCTCATATAAGCTTGTGGTTTCTTTCTCAATTTTTCGATGTGGGACAACATATCTCAACACCCGCCCTCACAAGGCAACATGTGGTCCAACACGTGCAACGTGCCTTAAACACCCGCCCTTAACAACTGACCCGAGCCGGGCATCCTCTTCCGTGCTCGGGCAAGGGGGGACAAATACCAAACTAGTCTCGAGCTCCACACTCGGGCCTAACTAGAGGTGCATTTTTACTACCTCGGAACTGGACCGAGCCACTCTTGGGCCTAATTAACATGAGGCGCACTCTTGGCTACATCGAAATCGAATCTGGCGTGGTGTGAGCCCACATGAGCGCGCGGAAGCATAACCCGCTCTGATACCATGTAAAAATTCCCACTGAGCCTATAAGCAATTGGACCCATCTTCAACCCAAAAGTTCGAGCTAATAAGTTGTGGTACACAATCTCTTATAAACTTGTGGAATTCCTTTTATATTTTCGATGTGGGACTTAACTCTCAACACTCACCCTCAAGTAGTAATGTGTTGCTTTGACACTTTACCTACACGTGCCAAGTGAACTTGAACAGTTGGATAAATTTTTTAAACTAAAATGGGCCTAATTTGGACTCGAGCCCATATGCAACCCAAAAACTTAAGCCAATGGGTTACTGGGCCTTTTTCTTTTATAAACTTTTCCCATATTTTCCTTTCAACCGGTGTGGAAAATTTTGTCCTCTCACACTCCCCAATTTTTTCTCAAACATCCCGCCTTCAAGTGATATCGTGTCGTCTTACACGAGGCACGTGACCTTAATCAATCGACGGAACCACACAACTTAATCACACCCGCCCTCACTTCGATGTCCCGACATCGGACACGACAGGTGCCTGCTCGAGGCGCACGTTACGCTTATACTCGAGCCTACGGATCACACGGATCCACGCATACATGTGCACCTCACGACACGAAGCCACCCTACACACCCAAGACTATAACCATGGGCTCTGATACCAGTTGGATAAATTTTTTAAACTAAAATGGGCCTAATTCGAACTCGAGCCCATATGCAACCCAAAAGCTTAAGCCAATGGGTTACTGGGCATTTATCTTTTATAAACTTTTCCCATATTTTCCTTTCAACCGGTGTGGGACATTTTGTCCTCTCACACTCCCCATTTTTTTCTCAAACATCCCTGTAAAATTCCCACTGAGCCTATAAGCGATTGGACCAATCTCCAACCCAAAAGCTCGAGCTAATAAGTTGTGGTACAAAATCTCTTATAAACTTGTGGAATTCCTTTTATATTTTCGATGTGGGACTTAACTCTCAACACTCGCCCTCACGTGGCAATGTGTGGCTTTGACGCTTTACCTACACGTGCCAGGTGGACTTAAACACCCGCCCTCAAGAATTGACTATGAGTCGAGATTGGACTTCCGTGCTCAGAACTTAACCACGAGTTGGACTTTTTCTTACACCTCGAGCGAGAGGAGGGGGGATAATTGATAATAAGGCCACACTTGGGCCGGACTAAGATGAGGCGCACTTTGTCTACCTCGAAACTATACTTGGCGTGATGTGAGCGCACACGTGTGCGGGAAAGCATAACCCGCTCTGATACCATGTAAAAATACCCACTTGGGCCTACACGGACTTGAACTCATCTGCAACCCAAAAGTTTAAGCTGATAGGTTACTAGACCTATGCCTCATATAAGCTTGTGGTTTCTTTCTCAATTTTTCGATGTGGGACAACATATCTCAACAATTATTGCGTAATAAAAATGCCTTGAAATAAGAACCGGGGTGGGCTAAGTAACCGGGTGCCTTCATTGAACATGTCGGTATTTGCGTCAAAAGGTTCCACTTTAGGCAAACATAAGGTAGTTTAAAATAATCAAAAGAAGAATCCAATGGGTGACTCGAGCAATTAGATCTGAGGGGTGCCTTACCACCCAATGCCTTGAACCTACTGGTTCGAGAGTCATTAATTGAAAGCTCACTACATGGGTCTCCATTGGGATTAAAAAAAACGAATTTGAAAGAAAAAAAACTGAAAAAGAATTTTGAAAAATTGTTAGTTAACTTGAGTACTTGATCTGAGGGGTGCTTCATCATCTAATGCCTTGGGCCAACTAGACTGGGAGCCATTGATCAAACGCTCGTTGCATGGGTTGCCATCAAGAGAAACATGAGGTAGTTTAAAATAATCAAAAAAAGAATCCAATGGGTTACTCGAACAATTAGATTTGAGGGGTGCCTTACCGCCCAATGCCTTAAACCAACTGGTTCGAGAGTCATTGATTGAAGGCTCGCTACAAGGGTCTCCATTGGGATTAAAAAAAAAGAATTTGAAAGAAAAAATTGAAAAAAAAATTGAAAAACTGTTGGTTAGCTTAAGTACTTGATCTGAGAGGTCCTTCATCACCTAATGTCTTGGGCCAACTAGACTATGAGCCATTGATCACAAGCTCGTTACATGGGTTTCCATCGAGAGAAAATAAAAATTTTTGTTGTTCTTTTGCCCTGAAAATGTTTTGAACCTTAGATGCAGTGGATTAGAGGGTGATAGCCAAATTTCTATGAAATATTATGACCATATTTTGCTTAAACTTTTGATTTGTTGATATCAATTATATATCATGACATGAGATGCTTTTCAATATAATAAAATGTTTTGTTTCGATGGAGGATGGTTGATGTGGTTTCCTCTTGATTGTGGGTTAAGCGAAGGCATAAATTGGACTATCAAAGTAAATGCAATCACTCCCTAGAATGTCAAAGGAGTCATTCCATGTCTAGTCGATTCTAAGAAGGTTGAGGGATGCTTGTTTGTTTTCTTTGTTTTGTTTTATTTTGCTCGAGGACTAGCAAAATTTAGTTTTGGGGGTGTTTGATAACTCTACGATTTATAGTTATTTAGCATGTCTTTTTGCCATAAATTATGTTTAGTTGGTCGAGTTTAGTTTAGTTTAGTTTTGGTCCTTTGTAGGTTGATTTTCATGTTTTAATTAGATTCTAGGATTTTATAACGTTTTAGTTGTTTTTAGTTAGATGTAGTATTTATTTTTTTTCTTTTCGTAGGTCATGGAGTAGTGGCAAGGAAGACTCAGTTTGAATCAGTTGTTGTCATAGCATTGTGAATGATGTCGCAGCACAGACAGAAAGGTAGCAATGACAAATCAGACGATGTCGTAGCACAACCTGAGAGCAACATGGACGAGTTCAGGCGATGCTGTAGCATAGGCGAGAATACTGCAGCACTGACAGAGCACAAAAACCTGATGCACAATTTTTGCAATTCCAACTTATTTCGGAATGTTTGGAGATTCTCTTGGAAGGAAATATCATGTAGAATATCTTGAAGACCAAGATTAAAAGAGAAGATATTAATAGATTTCCCTTGTGCTTAATTTCAAGAAGTGAAAGGCTCTTCAATAGGGAAATTAGATTTAAGAATATCTATTGGATTTTATTTGATAGTTTTAGCATTTCCCCCATAAAAGCCCAAGACTTGGGCGTGAGAATGGTGTGGACGGCTTAAAGAACAGAGGCGCATTAAAAAGGGAGAAATATTTGGGTTTTAGGGTTCTTGTGGTGCGATTGTGTCATGTTATCTTCGACTCTTGTCATTTCTCTTTAGTTTCAAAGTCTCTGTTGAATTCTTGCATGTTTTCTTTATTCCTTATGGGCTAATTTCATATGCTATGATGCAATTGAACCCACATGTTGTTACTTTGATTATTTTCTTTTGATCTAATGAGTTTTTTATTCTAATCTATTTAGTTTATTTATGTGCTTAATGCTTTTAATTGCTTGATCACCAATTGTATTGATTTCAATAGTCTAGATGAACTCAGGAGGGGAATTCTAAATATAGATTAGGGGTAGACTAGCCTAGGATCGATAGATCGTTTCCAGGGTAGATTCAGATCTACGATTGATTTGTGGGTAGAATAGGAATATACTTATTCACCTTAGGTAGCCAAAGGGTTGGTACTTAAAGAGCTTTCATTAATTCAGTAACCATAGAATATATGGCATCGGTTAATGTAAGTCTTTTCTTGAATGATTTGGAAAAACATTAAGATAGTTAAGAACCTAGGTTAGTATATAGGATTTTAAAAGAATTAGGGATAGAGAGAGTAGCTCGAGTTAGCTATGTGTTGGGGGAAACTGTAATTATAGGCGTCTCATTAATTGATTGTTGATTATTCTTGATTTGTTTTATTTTATTTTATTTTAATCAATCGATCTTTGATTTACTTTATTTCGATTAAGTTGTGAATTTCGATTCATACTTATCACTGCCCCTGTACTTGCGGGGTTTAAAAACCATTAAACAATGGCGAATGCTGGACTTGGTCGGGGCAAAAGCAGTGGGTGGGAGGATTGTCCCCCCTAATTCCCAAGTTCGATTGTTGTGTATTTTATATGATATTGGAACGCAATTCTAAAACAATCAAGTCGGTCTTTGTTTTTTCTTTCCATGGCCAAGACCTCCAACAACTTCTGCAATTTTCGAGAAAGCGGTAGAAGCACATCAGGCTCTCGTCCCATTCACGGAGGGCGATCCTCTTCTGATCATTGTCGTGGCCAGTCATGTCAGCCCGATTTCTTCACTGGACATTCTTCATGCAATCCCTCAAGCGCATCAGCCACTCAAGCTAAGGCGGTGCAGGCTGCTGCATATAATACTGGCGTCAACGCCTCACGGTTCACCGGCCTTTCTTTTTCGGAAACTCGGGTTCAGAGAGACTCACGATATCGTGGGTCCGGATGACGGAGACCAAACATTCATATTCATATACGTAACAAATGAAAACAATCCCTAAAAAATCAACGAAGAAAACTTTTTTAGTAGATTGAAATAACTGGGAGAAGACAATTCTTTTTCCGAGAAGATAAGGTAGACGTGCTGCTGTCTGGACGGGAATAGGAAAATTGCTTGACAAATATAAATCAACCACAACTCATAGGCAAACCTTTGAGGAGAAACTGGAGCAATGATTTTAATTATATGAGCTTGAGCAATTAAAAGATCCTGATGAGGCAATCAAAAGTAATGGCTTCTCTACGGGGCCAATTCGTGGCCAGGTACTACATTAGCATGAGTAACCACATCTACTTCCGTTCGATGATTCATTCTACAATTACAGTTTAAAACTAGAGGGTCTAAGAGGCATCATATAGTGAGCACAAGGTCCAACATGGACCGTATCTTCCAAAGAGCCACCAAACTTCCCAGGGAATTGAGGGGTCAAATTTCACCAGATGGCACTTCTTTCTCTGCTTCCCCAAAAAATTCACATCCTAATACACAACAGTTGATTTGAACCGAGAGTCAAATGAAGGATTGACTTGTTGGAGTTTATATTTAGTTGTGATAGGCAGTTGGCAACGTTGCCTCTTATTCTCATGCTAATTTGGCAGTTATTTTAACGGCGGCCAAGTCTCTTTTGTTTTCAAACTAATGCCCCCGCGCCGATGCTTTTCTGGCTTGGTCGTGGCCAATGCTTTCGCGCAACCTTCTTTTTGCTTATTGGCCTAAACCAACGCTATTTAGCGCCTGGCCTGGGCTTGGTTTTGACGGAAGCTTTTAAAACCACCAGCCAAGCTTTGATTTAACTGATGCTTTCAGAAAGCGTTGGCTAGCTTATATTGACAGGTCTTTTGCTAACGCTTTTACCAATCGTCAAAGAAAGCATCACTAGACTTTTCTCGACACCTAAGCGTCTGGAAATATCTTAAAGAAATCGGCTAGAACCCCTTTTCTTGTAGTGATATAAAATCAGAAACGATAAATATAGGCTATGTCGAGCCGAAGTAGCTCACCGCCTAGTAAGGTTGTAACAACATCATGCTCCCACTAGCCTCTGCATGCTCATCTAATTGTTATTTGTATCTTTTTCCTTTTATTATATAATTTTAAATTTTTTAAAGAATTAATATAAAGCTAACAAAAAAATTGAAAATTTAACCGAAGAAATGGAAAGGTTAACAGAAAATACATAATTGATAGTAAACAAAATAGTTTTAAAAATATGTGCTTAATTTTTTAATAACTTTCACTTTTGGCTATATTTAGGAAAGAGAGTAAACTATAGATTTTGTTTTCAGTTAATGTTAAAACTAATGATATAAAATAATGATATATATATAGATTAATGATAACAATCCTTGCCCCTCGGTTCTGACTCAAGTAACGCGTTTTTTCTTTTCAGTCTTCTCAATAATTCTAATACATGTGTATGAACTCAAAACAAATAAAAATGATTTTATTAAAGGATATAAACTTTTATACAAACATTGATATGTGAATTATAAATTTTACAAAGAAAGAATTCTTTAGTTGTCATCGGGGAAGACTGAAGGAAGGTAGGGAGAATTACATGGAATGAAAGTAGAGATATGGAAGAGGAAGAGTGCGTAAAGAAGTTGCGTGTGCCTCCCCTAGTTATGCTCCTATTTATAGGCTGAAATTATGGATCTTTTTTGGTCACCGATATTGATAGAAATACGGTTGCTACTTCTATGATTGCTCCAAGATGGGAACACATGATGCAGTGTGAGAGTGCCAGAAGTTTCACGTTGATTATTAAGAATACGAGTCTCTCTTGTTAAAAAAAATCACGTTTACTTGCATAATGGGAAATCAGGAGAGGAAAGAAAGGGAAAATGGAATTTCAATACTTTTGTCGGCCACATCTTTATATATATATATGGACAAAGAAAAAGAGAAGATCAAATCAAGTCATTTGTCGGCCATTATTTAAAACTAGGGGATATTATCCGTGTGATATTGCGAATCGAAATAAATTACGGATAAATTTTACCACAATTTTTATAATTTAATAAATTGTCAATGACAACTTTTTTTTCTTTTAAATTAGTGACACGTCACCTCTCTTTACGTAAATATAATATCAAGAGTGCTTAATCGTGGTCACGCGGATGTGGTGTCATTGTACTCCATAAAATCATATATATCAAGTCAATTATGGAGCACAATAACATAGTATTCACGTGACGATCATTAAGTACTATTGGTGCTAATTTTCAAAGAAAGTGTAGTACGTGGCTAATTTTGAAATGAGGAAGTGTCATTGATATTTACTAAATTATAGGGTGTCTGTGAAAATTTAATCATAAATGATTTAATTAAGGGAAAGTTAATTTCCTACGAATTCGGCAGATGTGAACCTCTCTGGAAATGATTACCCCCACTTTTTTTTATAATTATACCCATGCCATTGCGTCTTATTTGGCATGCCGAATTCGCAGGAAATAGCACAGCTCTATAATTAATAGCTTGAGTTGAAATTTTTAATTCGATATTTTAGAGATCTAATTGAATTCGAGAACAGATAAATCGTGTTTGGAGATTTAAAGTAGTTATTCATAGAACAAATCTGATATATTAAAGCATGTACACTTCTCTTTGGATCTCCTAATAAAAATAATATTAAACATGCTAAGGAAAATAAAAGATCTATTTTATTAATTCATAATAGATCTCTAAATGAATATTATCTTCATCCTCCATATGATCATGAACCACAACACCACAAATGTGAACGTTATAGAATCAATCCGTAACCCCCAATTGGTATCTTATATGATCCTATATAAACATCATACATAGGCCACTTCAATTAGGCTCGAAGTCTAATATTAAGATCCTCATCTAACTACACAAATTTTCATATGTTAATTGAGCCTATAAAAAAATTTGACAATGGCTCATTCAATCACAGTAAGAATTTTGTTATTTTTTCAGCATAAAACTTCCTTTTTGAGGAGTCTCCAAACAGCATACACACTCTTCATTTTAATATGAGGTAAATTTCGACGACACCCTTGATAATTGTGAAATGATTAGCAATACTCCTCCTTTTAAAAATTATTCACATACTACCCCTCATTTCGCTGACGTGGCACCAAAACAACATTCACTTTGCCACGTAGATCCTGTTAGGAATTGGTGTATGCCCTAGAGGCAATCTATCATCAGTTCCGTAATATGACATGTATTTCATTATAATACGAGGCATTTATGTTATTGTGTAGATTGCGCTAAATATGATTTTACACAATAATGTCCTTGGAATAATATGTTCAATAGGCATCAAGTGTGACTTGATTGTGAGATCCTATAATTACCGAACATTATTCCTAAATGTCCATAGTCAAAGTATTATCGTTAATTAGGACAACGATAATACGGTTAAACTAGTGTGGGTGTTGATTGATGACCAAGTCTCATAGGTCATGGATATGGAGATATCAAATCACACCACATGTATATATTAAGAGTAATGTGTATTGGACTGACCCGCCATGAGATTGCTACATGGGTTGTTACGTGACTGTCATTAGCATATCTCAAAGTGACTATAGTGTAATGGTCCTTTGACTTGAGGTCATCATGGATTCCTACGTGTAATGTCGTATATTTTGATACTGTCAAACGCCACCGTAACAGGCTAGTTATAAAGATAGTTATTGGGTATGCCACAAAGCATGGAAAAGAATGTGAGTGACCAAGATAGGATTTGTCCCTCCTACGAAACGGGAGCGATATCTCGCGGCCACTTGGTGGTTAAGTCTAAAAGTGTATGCATACCCAAATGAGTCGATATAATGATATCGATGTCATTTGTTCTGATAGACTTACCCGGTAAACCAAGAAAGAGAGATATTGAGCCATACAAGGATGTCATCGACCATGCCTTGGGCTCAATAGAGATATAGAGGACAATGGATTATATTACACGGTAATATAGGTCACGAGGTTCGTCGAGAAATTGACTTTCCGATTACTTGAGTAACAGTGATGCATTGCTCGATGCCGCTCACTGTTTGTAATATTGAAATAGAGATTTTGATATTACTGTCAACGTAATTGGGAACCTACAGGGTCACACACAACGACTAAATCGACGGGATATTTTGAAACAATAAAATCGTCTAATAAAGATTAGATGATTTATGGTGCGACCGATTAATCGGATATTTAATGAGATTAAATTTGTCGATTAATTGTATTCGATTTATTAGATTAATGGACATCATTGATACACGATACAATGTGTATGTATGTAAAATATATAGAGATATATAGATCGGTGGAGTTTACGTTTTCGTCACCGCTCTTTCTCTTATAAAAAGGGGGGCAATGAATGACAGACTATATATATATACATACACAATTGGGATCCTTATTTCACTTTGTCCCACACCGGTCAGGGACATGAAATTCGTTCCCCCCAAGCTCTATATATATAGATATATATAGCTCAAAGGATTAAAATATATATGTGACAATGTGTGGATATATATATGTGATATATATATGCATGCATAAGCATATACGTATATACATGTGTGTATGCTTTATATATGTGAACATATATATATATATAAATAATTTGAATTGAATTGTTCAATTCAAATTAGGTCCATAAGTCTGAAAATTTCGAGTGTCGCATCGGTGTTTCTTTCGATTGTTGGCCGCTAGCACCGCCGATCTCGAAGACTCGTCGACAAAGTCGGTGTGAATTCCAGTAGAGGCGTCACACGTGGGACGCTCGGTCGACAATTTTAAATATTCCAGGTACGCTTTTATTTACTCTTATTCTTCTAGTAGGTCTTGGGATTAGTTTCACGGGTAGAAAATTTTTGAATTTCCGTTCCTTTTACGCTTCCGTTGGCCCCGTGGAACTAACAATTGGTATCAGATCCTAGCTAGTTAGAATCTGAGTAGATAATAGCATAAAATATGATTTTATGCTTGGTACTGGTGTGATTATGTTTGATATTTGCGGTGCATGACTGTTAGACTTGGACTATGTGCTAGTTGTGTTAGTATAATAGTTATACGTGTGGACTATTATGTAATGGTTACATAATAGTGTATGGTGAGATCGATTAAATGTTAATAAAATCCCTCAAAATATTAAGTCCATATTCTTCCACCGTGTAACGCTCGTCAAGACCAAGATCGATGAGTGTGTAGACCTTGCCTTCGCAGGATGCCCTCATCTATCCTAGTAAGATGTGGTATTTACCAGTGGGTCGGACTTAACTGAGCAAGCCTAATAGGATTAGGAGTTCAGAGGCATGTAGTTGGGCATCGATCTATAAGATAGATTTGAATAAGGAGTTATTCACCCAACTAATCAAGAGTTGCATGTGATGCAATTGGGAAAGTGAGTTCCCTACCTAAATAGCCAGTTCTGGGTGAATCAGCCCTCGCTGACTCAGAGCTTGGTGAGATATGGATCTTGAGCTACTATGAGAATGATATTCTCTGAATCAATGGTGAGGGTCATTGATTTGATATAAATAGTGGGAGCAATATTTAATAAAGTCCTCATTAAATATTGTTGTGTCGTAATACTTATTTTGCATATTTCTGTGGTAGTTACCATGGCAAGGAGCACTTCTAGTATTTTCTGTTTGCGATCTGTCCTTGATAAGGACAAACTGTCAGGGAATAATCTCTTTGGTTGGTATCGAAACTTGAGAATTGTTCTCACCCAAGAAAAGAAATTATATGTCTTAGAGCAACCTCTTCTTGCGCCACCACCTGACGATGCCCCCCCAAGCTGAGAAAGATGCTTATAGTAAGCATCATGATGATGCCGTAAACGTCGGATGTCTCATGTTAGTCACCATGGACTCGGAGCTTCAGAAGCAACACGAGAACATGAAGGCGTACGATATGATTGTGCATCTCAGGCAGCTCTATCAAGAGCAGGCCCGACATGAGAGATTCGAGATCTCTAAAGCACTTTTTCAGGCAAGGTTGACCGAGGGTAGCCCGGTGGGTCTTCATGTACTCAAGATGATTGGGTACGTCGAGACTCTGGGAAGACTGGGATTTCCTCTGGGTCAAGAGTTGGCCACAGATTTAGTCCTACAGTCGCTGCCCAGCAGTTCTAGTCAGTTCATCATGAGCTATAATATGAATGACTACAATAAACCATTGCCTGAACTGCTTAACATGTTGAGAACAGCTTAGCATGATATCAGCAAGGGGACGTCCGTTCTAATGGTCCAGAGGACCAAAAGAAAGGGCAAGGGCAAGAGTAAAGGCAAGAAGGCTAAAGGTGCATCCAAGTATGACTTGGGTGCGTTGAAACCTAAAGCCAAGGTGACGAAGAATGATTACTGCTTCCATTGTGGCAACACTGGACATTGGAAGTGGAATTGTAAGGTATACTTGGAGGAGTTGAAGAAGAAGAAGAAGGGAAGTGAGACTTCCACTTCAGGTATCCATGTTATAGAGATCAATGTATCTACTACTTCTACATCTTGGGTATTAGATACCGGGTGTGGTGCTCATATTTGTGGAAATATGCAGGACCTAAAAGACAGTAGATCGTTGGCAAAGGGCGAGGTGGACCTACGAGTTGGAAATGGAGCAAAAGTTGCTACATTAACTGTAGGGACTTATCACCTAGTTTTGCCTACAGGGCTAGTATTAGATCTTAACGACTGTTATTATGTACCTGCTATTAGTAGAACATAATATCTGTTTCTTGTTTGGACAAGAAGGGATTTTGTTTCAACATCAAGAACAAGTGTTGTTCTATGTACATAAATGATGTATATTATGGCAGTGCACATTTAAGTAATGGTCTGTATGTTCTTGATCTAGATACGCCTATTTATAATGTGGAAACCAAACGGCTCAAATCTAATGATTCGAACCCGACTTACCTCTGGCATTGTCGTTTAGGCCATATTAGCGAGAATCGCATCTCTAGACTCCATAAGGATGGATTACTGGACTCGTTTGATTTAGAATCGATCGAGACATGCGAACCTTGCTTAATGGGGAAAATGACTAAGGCCCCTTTTACCAGAAAAGGTGAGCGAGCTAGTGATCATCTGGCTCTCATACATACCGATGTATGTGGACTAGTGAACAAGCTTGCTAGAGGTGGGTATCTCTACTTCATTACATTTACTGATGATTTCAGTAGATTTGGATATGTGTATTTGATGAAACACAAATCTGAATCCTTTGAAAAGTTCAAGGAATTTAAGAATGAAGTGGAGAATCAGTTGGGTAAGAACATTAAAGTTCTTCGATCAGATCGATGAGGTGAATATTTGAGCTATGAGTTCGCTGACTATCTTAAACAGTGTGGAATTTTATCTCAACTGACTCCACCTGGAACACCACAGTGGAATGGTGTAGCTGAAAGGAGGAATCGAACTTTATTAGATATGGTTCGATCTTTGATGAGTCATGCAAACTTACCTGACTCCTTCTGGGGATATGCTCTACAGACAGCTGCTCTCATATTAAACAATGCTCCGTCGAAATCAGTTGAAAGGACACCATATGAGATGTGGTATGGGAAGCGTCCCAAGATGTCTTTTCTAAAGATATGGGGTTGCAAAGCTTATGTGAAGAGATTGTCTTCGGATAAGCTTGGTCCTAAATCGGACAAATGTTACTTTGTGGGGTATCCTAAGGAAACTCGAGGATACTATTTCTATAATCCCATCGAGGGTAAAGTGTTTGTTGCTCGAACTGCGGTATTCCTTGAGAAAGAGTTTCTCTTCAAAGGAACTAGTGGGAGGAAATTAGAACTTGGGGAAGTTTTACCACAAAATAACATTGACCAGTCGACGGGTGAGGTTGCAGAACAAGTACCACAAGGTGTTGTGGCACAATCTTCTGCACAGGTGACACAGGAGTCTCGTAGGTCTAGTAGGATACGTCATGAGCCCGAGAGATATGGATTTCTCGTGACTCAAGACAATGATGTATTGCTCATAGATAATGATGAGCCTACAACCTATGCGGAAGCCGTTATAGGCCCTGACTCTGAGAAATGGCTGGAGGCCATGAGATCTGAGATGGAGTCCATGTACACTAACCAAGTATGGACTTTGGTTGATCCACCTGAAGGGGCAAAACCCATTGGGTGTAAGTGGGTCTTCAAGAAGAAGACTGACATGGACGGTAATGTGATTACCTTTAAGGGCCGACTTGTGGCAAAAGGTTTCAGACAAGTTTATGGTGTTGACTATGACGAAATTTTTCCCCGGTGGCTATGCTTAAATCCATAAGGATCTTGCTTGCAATTGCAGCTTATTATGATTATGAGATCTGGCAAATGGATGTCAAAACTGCTTTCCTGAACGGGAAGCTCCTCGAGGATGTGTATATGACACAACCTAAGGGTTTTGTCGATCCACATAGTGCCGGAAAGGTTTGTAAGCTACAACGGTCTATTTATGGGCTGAAGCAAGCTTCTAGGAGCTGGAATCTTCGTTTTGATGATGCAATCAAAGAGTTTGGTTTCATCAAGAATGAAGATGAACCCTGTGTTTACAAGAAGGTTAGTGGGAGCACAGTAATCTTCCTGGTGTTATATATAGATGACATACTTCTGATAGGGAATGACATTCCTTCCCTACAGTCTGTAAAGACTTGGTTGGGAAGGTGTTTCTCTATGAAGGACTTAGGCGAAGCTACCTACGTGCTAGGTATTAGGATCTATAGAGATAGATCCAGGAGACTGCTTGGCCTAAGTCAGAGTGCATACATAGATAAAGTGCTTCGGCGTTTTAGCATGCAGGATTCTAAGAAAGGGTCGCTGCCTATGTTACATGGCATAAGCCTTTCGAAGGCTCAGAGTCCTTCTACTCGAGAGGAGAGGGACCGCATGAATAGGATTCCATATGCGTCGGCTATTGGATCCATCATGTATGCTATGTTATGCACTCGATCCGATGTCTCGTACGCTTTGAGTATGACGAGTCGATACCAATCAGATCCAGGTGAGAGACACTGGATCGCAATAAAGAACATCCTTAAGTACTTACGAAGGACTAAGGAGATGTTTTTGGTATATGGAGGCAAAGAAGAACTCGTTGTAAGAGGTTACACCAATGCTAGCTTCCAGACCGATAAGGACGACAGTAGATCGCAGTCAGGGTATATGTTCTGCCTGAATGGAGGTGCTGTGAGTTGGAAGAGTTCCAAACAGGAGACAGTAGCCGACTCTACCACAGAGGCCGAGTATATTGCTGCCTCTAACGCTGCAAAAGAGGCCGTTTGGATCAAGAAGTTCGTGACAGAACTTGCTGTGGTTCCTAGCATTGCAGACCCAGTGGATCTCTATTGTGACAACAATGGAGCCATTGCGCAAGCTAAGGAACCCAGGTCTCACCAGCGATCCAAACATATACTCAGGCGCTTCCATCTTATTCGCGAGATCATCGACAGAGGAGATGTGAAGATATGCAGAATACCAACAGATGAGAATCTCGCAGATCCACTTACGAAGCCTCTTGTGCATCGCAAGCACGAGGCTCACACTAGATCTATTGGCATTAGACATATGCCAGATTGGCTCTAGTGCAAGTGGGAGATTGTTAGGAATAGGTGTATGCCCTAGAGGCAATCTATCATCAGTTCCGTAATATGACATGTATTTCATTATAATACGAGGCATTTCTGTTATTGTGTAGATTGCGCTAAATATGATTTTACACAATAATGTCCTTGGAATAATATGTTCAATAGGCATCAAGTGTGACTTGATTGTGAGATCCTATAATTACCGAACATTATTACTAAATGTCCATAGTCAAAGTATTATCGTTAATTAGGACAACGATAATACGGTTACACTAGTGTGGGTGTTGATTGATGACCAAGTCTCATAGGTCATGGATATGGAGATATCAAATCACACCACATGTCTACATTAAGAGTAATGTGTATTGGACTGACCCGCCATGAGATTGCTACATGGGTTGTTACGTGACTGTCATTAGCATATCTCAAAGTGACTATAGTATAATGGTCCTTTGACTTGAGGTCACCATGGATTCCTACGTGTAATGTCGTATATTTTGATACTGTCAAACGCCACCGTAACGGGCTGGTTATAAAGATAGTTATTGGGTATGCCACAAAGCATGGAAAAGAATGTGAGTGACCAAGATAGGATTTGTCCCTCCTACGAAACGGGAGCGATATCTCACGGCCACTTGGTGGTTAAGTCTAAAAGTGTATGCATACCCAAATGAGTCGATATAATGATATCGAGGTCATTTGTTCTGATAGACTTACCCGGTAAACCAAGAAAGAGAGATATTGAGCCATACAAGGATGTCATCGACCATGCCTTGAGCTCAATAGAGATATAGAGGACAATGGATTATATTACACGGTAATATAGGTCACAAGGTTCGTCGAGAAATTGACTTTTCAATTACTTGAGTAACAGTGATGCATTGCTAAATGCCGCTCACTATTTGTAATATTGAAATAGAGATTTTGATATTACTGTCAACGTAATTGGGAACCTACAGGGTCACACACGACGACTAAATCGACGGAATATTTTGAAACAATAAAATCGTCTAATAAAGATTAGATGATTTATGGTGCGACCGATTAATCGGATATTTAATGAGATTAAATTTGTCGATTAATTGTATTCGATTTATTAGATTAATGGACATCATTGATACACGATACAATGTGTATGTATGTAAATATATAGAGATATATAGATCAGTGGAGTTTACGTTTTCGTCACCGCTCTTTCTCTTATAAAAAGGGGGGCAATGAATGACAGACTATATATATATACATACACAATTGGGATCCTTATTTCACTTTGTCCCACACCGGTCAGGGACATGAAATTCGTCCCCCCCAAGCTCTATATATATAGATATATATAGCTCAAAGGATTAAAATATATATGTGACAGTGTGTGGATATATATATGTGATATATATATGCATGCATAAGCATATACGTATATACATGTGTGTATGCTTTATATATGTGAACATATATATATATATATATAAATAATTTGAATTGAATTGTTCAATTCAAATTAGGTCCATAAGTCTGAAAATTTCGAGTGTCGCATCGGTGTTTCTTTCGAGTGTTGGCCGCTAGCACCGCCGATCTCGAAGACTCGTCGACAAAGTCGGTGTGGATTCCAGTAGAGGCGTCACGCGTGGGACGCTCGGTCGACAATTTTAAATATTCCAGGTACGCTTTTATTTACTCTTATTCTTCTAGTAGGTCTTGGGATTAGTTTCACGGGTAGAAAATTTTTGAATTTCTGTTCCTTTTACGCTTCCGTTAGCCCCGTGGAACTAGCAGATCCCATGTCACGAAACTGCACAAACCGACACGTGATAAGAGGTAATCTTGAAATGAGGAGTATCTTTGCCATTTTACAAAGGGTAAGTAACACTACATGTCACAATTTTCTTTTTGTTTTATTTTTCAATTCGACTCACATATCCAAATATTTTCATGAGATGGCACATAATTTTTATTTTTATTTTCACCGCGTGTCATGCCGTCAACATTCTGTGAAAAAAATTAGACGAAATGTTGAGGTGGCTTGATTTTTAGGATAAACTTGCATATTTGGACGCATATGTCACCTAGGCGGGACCCACTCCTTTCTCCCTCCTCTAAAAGAAACCGTCACAACAGGGGAAAGGGGCCACCTTCATCTACTTCCTTTTCATGGAGCCACTCCCCCCATCACTTTCTCACCCTCATCCCGTTCTTCCTTCTAGTCGGCCGCTACTCCACCTGCTTCCACTTCATGAAGCAGGGCCTCCTATCACCTTCTCACCCTCCTCCCCTTCCTTAGTGGTGCTCCGAGAAGCTTTGAGCTTTAGACAACCCAATTCAGCTGCACAAAGCTTAACACATGCACACCAAAAGGCAAAACCAACAAACCCCATTAAAAGCTAAACTTTCTCATTTGCTAGCGATGGAAAAACAATCCCTAGAAGAGATAATAAAGAAAGTGTCAGTTATTTTATGCTAAGAACAACCAAACTCACTTTGTATAATCCTCACAGAAAATCAGCATAACTCAGTTAAGAAAAGAAAAGAGTGCAGATGAGGGAAAAAGGAAATGACTTTAGTTTCTCATTCATACGAATGTTTTCAGTTACATACCCAAAGACACCAGTTGAAAACTTAAACAAAGCAAGACGGTAACTGCTCCTAACGTGCAAAAACAGAACACCTAAACAAATGCTAACAGATCCCTTAAAAACAACAACTTAGCAAAACAAACAACTACTGACACATGACTAACAAATCAGCCAACAAAGCTAGAATAATGCAGCAGCTCTAATGCAACTCCAATACTCCTCCTTAGATCAGTTGCTGCTGCACACACCAATCTTCTCCCTTAGAAACTCAAATCTCTCAACATGAAAGGACTTAGTAAAGATATCTGCAAGTTGATCATCAGTTTTGCAGTACACAAGCTTTACTTCACAGTTTTGTTGCACTTCTCTTACTTCACCTTAAAGTACTTAGTCCTTCCATGAAAAACAGAATTATGAGAGATTGCTAAAGTGGCTTGATTGTCCATGTACACTTTAGTTCCTTCCTTTGAACTTAAATGCAGATCCTGCATCAGCTTCCTTAGCCAAAGTGCTTGATTTGCTATTGTTGTTGCTGCTATAAACTCAGCTTCAGCGGTAGATTGAGCAACAGTTTCCTACTTCTTTGAACACTAGGAAAAGCAAGTTGAACCGAGACTAAAGCAATATCCAGAAGTACTCTTCATGTCATATGCACATCCTGCCCAATCACTATCTAAGAAACCAAATAGCAAAGCTCCTTACTCTTCTTGAACTTGATTCCATAAGAAGATGTCCCTTTCAGATATCTCAGAACCCTCTTTGCAACTGCCATGTGAGATTCTTTTACATAGTTTAAGAATCTCGACAAAACACTCGCCACATAAAGAATGTCTGGTCTGGTCATTGTTAAGTACATGAGATAACCGACCAAACTTCTATACTATGTTGCATCAGCTGGTTCTGTTCCATCCTCTTTCTGCAACTGCTCTTTGTAACACATGGGAGTCTTCACATTTCTGCACTCCTTCATGTTAAATCTCTTTAGAATCTCTTTCAAATACCTTCTTTGACAGATAAAAATTTCAAGTCGAGTCTGCTTTATCTCCATGTCTAGAAAATAAGCCATTTCTCCAAGGTTTATCATGTCAAAAACCTTCATCAGATTTGCTTCAACCCTTTGATTAGATCTTCATCATTGCCTATCACAAGTAGATCATCCACATACAAAGAGATGATAATCTCACTACTACCGCCAACTCTCTTCACATAAAGAGTAAATTCACTCAAGCTTCTTTGGAAGCCCAAGTTCCTCATATACTCGTCCATCTTACTATACCAGGCTCTAGGAGCTTGCTTCAAACCATACAGTGCTTTCTTCAACTTATACACCTTGTCTTCCTAATTCTTGACCCAAAAACCTTCAGGTTGCTCAACATATATTTCTTCCTCAAGTACACCATTAAGGAATGCAAACTTAACATCCAATTGGTATACTTTCCAGCCCTTTTCTGCTGCAACTGCAAGTAATAATCTGATGGTGTCGAGTCTAGTCACAGAAGCAAAGGTCTCTGAGTAATCCACTCCCTAAATTTGTGCATAACCCTTTACCATAAGCCTGGCCTTGTACTTGTTGACAGAACCATCAGAATTTAATTTGGTCCTGTACACCCATTTCACTCATATGACATTCTTGTCCTGAGGTCTGTCAACCAGTTCCAAGGTCTGATTCTTTTCTATCATACCCAACTCCTCCTTCATTGTAGCCATCCACTTCTGATCTATCTCGGCATCTTCAAAGCATGATGGCTCGAGTACTGTAACATTACATCTTTGATATATCTCAACCAATGGTCCGGTGTCCCTCACTGGATAATCATCAACAGTATCATCTATCTCCACCACTTCCTCTCTTAACAGTTGTAGTGGCCAATACCGCTGACTTGTAATCTTCTCTCCCTTATTGCCTTCTTTCCAGCTCCACTTTTCCTCTTCCAAGAACGTGACATCTCTGCTAACTATCACATTCTTAGCTTGAGGTTGAGATACCCTATAGGCCTTAAACTGCAGACTATATCCCACAAACACACCAGGCTCATATTTCTGATCCAACTTTCTTCTCTTTTCCTGAGGTACATGTGTGTAGCATACATAACCAAATACCTTTAAGTTTTTCACAGATAGCTTCACATCGTGCCAAGCCTCATAGGGTGTCTTCTTCTCCAAAGCTTTGGTGGGCAGTCCATTGAGCAAAAAGACAGTTGTGTTTGCTGCCTTCACCTAGAACCTTTGAGGCATTTCCTTCTTTTGCATAAGACACGTTGCCATCTCCACTACGGCTCTATTCTTTGTCTCACTTACTCCATTTTGCTGTGGAGAATATCGAGCGGTGAATTAATGTTCTATGCCTGCTTCATCACAAAGACTCTTAAACCTGCTTGAAGTATACTGAGTACCATTGTCTAATCTGAGCACCTTGATCCTTCTATCACATCGATTCTCAATCCAGCTCATAAACTCCATGAACACTTCAGCAACTTCTGACTTGGCTTTTAAGAAATAAATCCAACACATTCTAGTAAAGTCATCAATGAAAACGATAAAGTGCCTGCTTCAATTTAGGGAAGGTTCTAACATAGGAGTACACACATTTGTGAGCAGCAATTTAAGCTTCTCAGTAGCTCTCCAGCCTGTTCCTTTGAATGAAAGTCTTGCTTGCTTGCCGAGTAGACAAGCTCTGCAGGCTGAATTCTGCTCCTCCAGGACTGGCAGACCCTCAGCCAATTCATTCTTCTACGTATACACCAAACCTTATTGTGAAAATGACTTAACTTCTTGTGTCAAACTCTACTACAGCATCAACTTGTGTTTTGAAAGCAACTTGCTTCTCTTCCAAAGGATTGAAAGAGAAACATTTGTTCTGCATAGGTATCTTAAACAGCTCTTGGCCACTGGCATCAGAAATCAAGCACTCCTTTCCTTCAATTTCAAACATTACCTTATACCCCTTTTTCAACAAGCTGACTAACACTTAACAAGTTTTGGTCTATCTCAGGCACATAGAGCACACCAGTGATAAGCTTGGCACTAGTATAACCCTCAATTACCACAATCTCTCTTCCTTTCACAGCAATGTAGTCTCCAATGTCAATCCTCACCTTTATATAGACTGAACCATCAAACTCCTTGAACAGGCTTTTGTCGCTGGTCATGTGGTTTGTGCAACCACTATTCACAAGCCAACCACTAGCTGTAATGCTTGAAACATAACAAGATGCAACAAACAAATGCTTTACTTCTTGTGCTGCTTTAACTTCAATTTGTTACTGTGTGTTCTTGTCGCTGCAGAATATGTCAATATGGTCCATTTTGTGACACTTTATGCACTTTACATTTGGTTTTCTCCAGCACTTGCAGTGGGGATGGTTCGTTTTCCCACAATGCTTGCAGAGACCTACTTTCCCTTCTTGCTTTGGTCTTGAGTACTGGAACCTTCTAATCTTGCTACTACTTTGAAACTTGCACTATCTCCTTTTCGTTGGTTCCATTTCTTCCCTTTGCCTACAGTATTCAACTGCAATTTGGCCTGCAATGCTCCTTCTAAAGGCTCTCTTATCCTTATCATCCTTCTTTGCTCTTGTGCCTACAATGCACTGAGCAGTTCTGCCAGCTTTATTCTTGACAAATCCTTTGTATTCTCGAGAGAAGCTATAGCAGCCTCAAATTTCTCAGGAAGAGAAACCAATATTTTCTGCACAATTCTCTCATCATTTAGATCCATCCCAAGCACCTTAGCTTGTTGACTATGTCAATCAGCCGATATGCATACTCCTTTATAGTTTTGTCTCATCCATTTGTTGCCTCTCAAACTCCCTCAAGAGGTTCAGCACTTTCATTCCTCTCACTCTCTAATCTATTTCATATTCAGACTTAAGAAAGTCCCAAATAGCTTTAGCAGATCCATACCTCATTATCCTTGTGAATATTGTTGGCGAGACTGTTGCAAAAAGACAGGACTTTACCTTAGCCTTCCTGGTTGTCATCTCTTTGTAGTATTTGATCTGATTCATGGTCGGGTTCTCATGAAGTGGAGCCACCTCATAGTCATTCTCTAATACTTCCCATAGATCACACCCTTCCATGTAAGCAATCATCTTCACTACCCATGCTTGGTAGTTCTCTCCATCAAACATAGGTGGCGCCATACTAGGGAAACTGCTTGAACCTGCTTCCATCTTCTCCGGACCTTCAATGGATGCAATGACTCTTGATCAAGCAACCCATAGCCCCTTAAGATCAATTGCAGCTCTAATACCACTGTCAGATCTTTTATGCTAAGAACAACCAAACTCACTTTGTATAATCCTCACAGAAAATCAGCAGAACTCAGTTAAGAAGAGAAAAGAGTGCAGATGAGAGAAAAAGGAAATAACTTCAGCTTCTCATTCATACGAATGTTTTCAGTTACATACTCAAAGACACCAATTGAAAACTTAAACAAAGCAAAACAGTAACTGCACCTAACGTGCAAAAACAGAACACCTAAATAAATGCTAACAAATCCCTTGAAAACAGCAACTTAGGAAAACAAACAACTACTAACACATGACTAACAAATCAACTAACACAGCTAGAATAATGCAGCAGCTCTGATGCACTTTATCTTATGCAACTCCGACAGGAAGAAAGAAGGTGAGGCTGCAGATGATGAATCAATCAGAGAAGCTGGGAATTAGGAGGACGAACTAACAAAAATCCTAACCTGTGAACCCTCTGGATGATAAATACTCGAGCTTTGTTGACTTTTATGGCACTGGTACCACAGATATCACAGAGGTGTGTATGTATACATACATCTATTTATAACATATCGATCATTCTTCTAACATCCTGCTGCCTCACTCAAAGTTGGTACAAAACTGGGCTTCGAATCGAAGCCATAGAGGACTTGATTGAGTGTGCTCCGACAAAGCTTCAGAGAAGGCGATATGGATGTCGTAGGCAGGGGCACCTTATTGCTGCTACCGTTGAGCTATGTGAATTCTGCCATTTCTGTGAGCTCTTGAGCTCTGCTTTTGGAGCTAGGGGGGGGTGGGGGTGGGGGGTAGCTCATCAGGGGGAGATGCTATGGTGATTCGAGAATGGGGATCACTAGTGGGTCTTCCGTGGAGCTCAGACCGGACTCGCCCTCCACCCCTTCCTCAGCCGTGTCCCTGAGCTTGTCTCCTCCTAAACCGAGCTAAGTCGCACCTCGACTTCTTCTCTTCTCTTCTCTCGATCTCACTCTCGACCTACATTTGCTTTCTCTCTCTTATTCGCAGCTCCCTCTCCGCTACCGGCTCTGTTCCGGCCTTTTTCTAGCTCATTGCATCCTCTGGTCACTCCTCCGCCTACTCAATGGCAATCACTCTTTTGAGGAGAGACAAGGGAGTGGGTCCTACTCGGGTGACGTGCTTCAAGTTGGTCCCAAAAAATCAAGCCACGTCGCCATTCGGTCTTTTTTGTTTTTACGGAATATTGACGACATGACGCGCGGTGAAAAAAAAATTCTATATTGGTGAAAAACAAAAAAAAAATTATGACATGTGATGTTATTTACCCTTTATAAACTATAGAGGGAGTTTACCCTTTAATATATAAACAACTTTTGTATCTCAAAAGCGCACCATCTGTGTAAAATGGTGTGTGGTTGTCCAAGAGGTTTACTAATATCGTGGAGAGGGTATTTCAGAACTGAAGTTCTGCAAAATCTGAAGACCGGAGAAATTGTAAAATATCATAATTGTTTCATGGGAGAAGTACAAGACGCCGTAGTTTAGGATTTGAATAAATTACGCCATTTGCCTTTTGAAGAGATAATTAACGCCATATGCTTTACTCCAATCTCCATTAGACATTGGAGGTAACACCCCGATGTTAACTACCCTGAATTTTTCAATATTTTATTAGTTGCTTTTTTATCGACAACAAATATAAATCAATAGGAACTATAAGAAATACCAAATTTACCCTTTGGGTGTGGTTTGTTTTTTGAAAATTTTTAACTCAACTCAACTCAACTCCACTTATCTTCAATTCAACAGCACAATCATTATTTTTTTTCATTTTTTAAAATTTTTTAACAATTCAATTCAATTTTTAATATTAAATTCTCTCAACTATTTTTATTTTTTCAATTCAACAACACAATCATTACTTAATCATTACTTTCTCTCAATTATTTATTATTTTTCACACTTTTTCTCATAATTCAACAATATATTCATTACAAATCAATTAAAATCAAAACTCAACTCAACTCAACTCTAAATCCAAACGCACTCAAAATCTCTTTAACATTTGACGGCCGTGCTTTTTTTTGTGCCCTTTCTTCCTCTGGTATACCGTCAGTGCAAGTCTGGAAAACTTGCCCGAGGGACTACCAAAAATAATATGCTTGAGTTTCTAAACATCCTTTCCATCCATGCACAAGTACATGCCTCATGCTATAGAACTCAAACTGCAACTGACCGACCACGACACGCATTGCTAGGTAGTGGCATAGAAACAAAACCGTGTTCGTGCTTCTTCAACATATGAAAACAAAAAATGCATTCGCTCACCACCGTCACAGCCAAGTCCTTCAAGCCTGCAATGCAGGCAGACACAACACATATCATACGGCATTTCTCCAGTTGACATACCAACTCAGGCCGGAATGACATACAACTTGGAAGCACCTATCGAAGGAGTCAATTTGGAATTCTAAAGAGCCATAATTTCAATATACAGTGCATGTCCACATGTCCCTCCAACTATGATCCAACATCAACAAGGACATTCACCACATAGCCACAGTGTGATCTCCAAGTTCTGGACTATACATTAGAATAAACCAAGATATATAACGGAGATCTCTATATTCAAACTATTTACATGTAGATCAACACGAACATCGGCCCCTCTCGTCTGAAGTAAACATGTTATTTTTGAATCTGTTCAAGATGAACAGATCATAAAAAAGGAAACCCAGGTTGATAAGCCAGATACATGTTCAAGCAGCCCTACACTCTTGTTGAATATATATTGGAAAGCATACAAAGAAACGCATAACATGAGCTTCGAAGCCATTGATCTTGGAATCAGAAAATGTATTCTGGCAGCTCAAAAGGAATTCGGGGCAACTTCTACACGGAACGGACTGCCTTTTGGTTCTGTCAACCTGGTAAGAGAAAAAGATTTATCAAGCACCAATTCCACATGGAGCATGGAAATCATACCAAAAGGAATAACAGAGTGTCTGCGCCACAAGTTTAAAACCCGATCCAGTATAACCTTTCTCTATTGATGGAGAGGCAGTCCAGTTATATGTCGTTTCAGTCTAGATAATTACTTCGACCAAAAAAAGTCTAGATAGTTACCAAAACACTAGACTTGTAGATTATATTCTAGCAGAACTCTTTCACCATATCACTCTGTTGATATGAGACATTTCAATAAAATCGCAAAGCTTTCAACAAAGCATCCAAGAGTCCTCTCAGAAGCTAAGAATGCCTAATTAAATCTTAAGGTTTTCTTTCTTTTTTTTTTTAACTGCATTTAGAGTTGTTATTTTTGTCCAAAAACCTTGTAAAGTCGGCAAAAATGTGACTGGAATATTTCAGCCCAGATCATTTAATAAACCTAAGATTCATCGGAATGTGCAAAAAAAAAATGTAGCAAAAGCGGCTATTGCCTTAGTTTATACAATGTTCTGATCATCGACAAAAGAAGAGTATTAGCCCAAAAAAATTGAAAAGCAGAAACCATAGAGAATCTGCTGGTACCTGCCAGGGACAAAAGTAAAGGAACCTTCAATGATCCTCTAGAAGATGACTGATATGAGCAGCTCTCATAGACAAACTCTTTATCACCCGGACGCAAAAGAGGGAACTACAAAAGCATAAGATTTAACCACTAATCAGACATCAAATTCTCTTCCAACATCCTCAGAAAAAGCTGATCATCAACAAATCAAAAGGTTCAAGAGTTCCTCATTTCTACCCAGAGCAGAGACAATAAACCTGTCAAATTTTTTTTTGTTGCTAGAATATCAAACTTTGTCAGTTCATCCATACTAATATGAAGGGGAGAACAAATTCATTTATCTCACATTGAGCTTCCAAGAATGCTATCATAGATAATTTCTTAAGACGTGACCAAATTACATGTGTCCTTTTACAACCCACTTTTTGCCAATACTTTCCACATTCTCTCTCAAATCTTCTCTCTTTGGCTCTTCTCTCTCATTTTGACCTTCTCTGAGAAACAATAATTTTCAAAGTCACTTCTTCTTCCCTTAAAACCTATTCCATTTTTTACACTAACTAATTAGTCCAAGACATAAGAAGAAATAATTAATTTATTTTTGGGTAAATTCAGTGATTTGAAAATGTTACAGGTGAATCAAAGAGAGCACATAATCTATGCATAAAGCTCAATACCTTAGAATACGACCACGCGTACTGGCATTGCGGACACACGGGCTTAGTGATCTTTTATTTTGCTAACAAAAGAAATTGAAAAGGAAAAGTAGTGCTAAACCAAACTTTTTACAAATGTAAACTCTAAACATGAAATGGATAAAAACAAGCATCGGAAGTACCCCAATGGAAGAATAGACAGAAATATTACAAACAACCTAATAAGAGAGACTCTACCTGTCCGATCACACCTTCTCCATTAACATCATCAACTAAAGCATCATTGGCACGGATTATCCAATGTCTCCACTGCAGCTGGCAAGTGGTGAAGTGATTTCCATTTAAGAAGCATCCTTCAGGTAGGAGGGACATGCGAATTGAATAAGAGAAAAGGTATTTCTCCTCGTCTTCTTGCGGGCTAGCAAACTCTGGGACAAATACAGCTGAACCCCGAACCTAGGAAAGATTTCACCATTATCAGACTTCTAAGAATAACAATCATAAAATCAAAGACAGAACAATGTATACATATACATGTAGTCCTCTTCCAATTAATTTGATAGAGGTCACAATTTTCCTCTATAATGTAAGTCACTGTTGTAACTAGAATGAAAAGTTCACGACAAACATTCATACAAAAAAAATCTGCTGCTACAGCTCTAATGAAGCATAAGTTGTCAGGAAATGAAGGTATCCCGTTTTGAAATATGAAGCATAATTTAAAAAACAGCCCAGCCTTTGATAAGCTGGACGTGACCACAGCAACAAGAGAGTGAGATCTGTTTCCCAGGCATATAATTTATGGTTCATTAGAATAAAGTCGAAAAGGCATGAAACTTCCAGAGATGAAAGCAAAAGTCATTAATCATAAATTAAAAGATACCAGAAAATGATGCAATGAGAAGCATTTGAGGTTTTAATTTCGAATATCCTCTTGCAGCAGCAGCAGCAGCAGCAGCTCAATGACAATCTCTCAAGAGAAAGTATATTCCTGGATCCCTCAAAAGTTTTACAGCAAATTCATACCTCAGAAATCCTATACTCTAAAGTTTACTTCCATCTATATACCTGAGTTGGAGATGTGGACTTATT